>NC_137024.1:6006241-6241241 GCF_032717465.1 Coenobita brevimanus | reverse complement strand
TCCCCCCTTGTGGTTTCGTTTCATCGTTTCATTTTTAAAGGCTCCAACATGCTTGCATGCGTCAACCTTGGTCACATAATGGCGGCTTTCCTCGCTGCACGATCCATTGCAGCCTCCCTGTTCAGTCCCTTAACCCTGAGGTCACACTTAATGACCTCGTTCCATGTCTTTCTCGGTCTACCCCTCAAAACCCCACTCCCAACAGTAACACTTCTCACCTTTCTCACCCAATTATCACCCCCCATCCTCTCCACATGCCCAAACCATCTCAATCTGCCTCTTCTCATCACAACACCAATACACTCCAGTCCCATCCTACCTCTCAACTCTTCCATTGTAAACCCAGCTCCTCCGGACCTTGCACACAGGGTCGCACTACACGTCCACCTAATCATTGTCATTTCTGTACGTCTGAGCCGACGTATATCCTCCCTCCTCATTTACTGCCTAGGTCTCACTACCATACAGCATTACACTCCTAACACATGCTGCATACAAAGACCCCTTAGCACGTAGGGAGAGCCCTCTCAATGTCAGAAGAGGCAAGAGTTCCCTGAACTTCTTCCAACTACTTCTCACCCTAGCCACAGAACTAGCCCCAGCCCCACCTCCAGCACACAATATGTCTCCCAAATACAGTAACAAAACTCTTCCACACACTCCAGAGATTCACCAGCAAGTTCAATCTTTTCACTCCCGACAGTCTCCACCTGCTCTCCCCGACACACCATACACATAAAATCAGCATTAGCTCGCAGTCTACCTCTGATACTACTACATCTCTTGTGCACCCATTTATCACAAACACTGCACAAGATAGAATTACTTCCCACGCCCTTGTGGCAAACTGCACATGGCCACTCTCCCTCGTCTTTGACAGTACTGCCACCAACCCTAGATATCATCACTTTTGTTTTATCTTCATTTTTTTATAACCCTCAATTTAAACCTCCTAAAAACATTAACATGGTTAATAAATACATAAGGTCAATAGGACTTTTTTATTTATTGTACTGTACCTTATGTGAGGAGAAGAGCAGACACGCATCACAGGAGATGAGGTAGAGGGGGAGCATACACGCTAAAATCTATCAAAATCTGTTTCACTAACAACACTCCAAACATCACTTTCTAGGTCCTCCATAGCTTCTTTGTCCTGCTGTTGCTGGATATCCTCTTGCTGTAGACCAGTGGGAGCTTGTCTGTTGAAGTAATGAGTGATCAGGGACTGTTTGCAGCAGTTTATGTAGTCGGTGTGCATACAATTGTAGACACTGACCGCATCAACAATCTGCTTAACTCCTTAACCACGGGGCGTCACTTTCGTGACGCTTGGGAGCAAGGGATTATACCGCTGGGCGTCACTTTTGCGATTCTGTGTTATTTTGAATTCCCCCGGGCTTTCAAGTGGTAGCTTGTATCATCTATCAGTACTGCCAGTGTCCAACAATAGTCAGCACTCCTAATCTCATCTGTACTCCCATCCATTGTTGACAATTTAGCCATTTCTCCCCGTTCTTGATTCCTCTCCCTACCTTCCCTCCATTACCCTCTCCTCTCACCTGGCCGGCTGTGCTGCGCTAAGTAAATCTTCCCTGGAATTTTCCACTGATTTCATCCATTGAAATAAGCTCTATGCCCTATTCTTATACCAAATAATATATACCAAAAAGAAATAAGGTAAGTGAGAGTGCCATACACCTGGAATTGGCTAATTATCACCTGACAACACCTCACGTGCACTCGTTTGCTAATTTTCGCTGTTTATTTCCCCTTGAAATATGCCGTATAATCTATTCTCGTACTAAAAATATATATAAGGAGGGAAGGGAGAAGCCTAAGTGATATTTACATTCACCAGGAACTACCTAATTTATAATGTATTGTCTAGATTTCCTGCCAATCATTTCACTGCTATATATTAGCAGCTGTCAAGAGGCTGACGTTGGCAGTAATGCATTTCCCTAGGTAGGCCACCCCGGCCCACCCCTATCAGTTCACTGTCATCTTCCAAGGTGAAGGTATGTCTGTTTGCTCCTGCTAACTTCAGCCACTTTTTACCCCCATGCAAAGGGCCCTGTGACCTTTACCCTCTACTAAAGCTCGCGTGGAAAGAGGTAAAGGGCTGACAATTGAAAGAGAGTGACTACGATCTTTCTGTTGAGTAAAACAGTGCATGTGGAATTGTAAATAATGTGTAAACAGCAAGTAAAGCAATGAATGTAAATATAAGTGAACAGTAGAAAATAGTTTTATAAGTTACTTCAAGTGACAGTGCATAACACAGTGTAAAAATAGAAATGTAAATGATGTAAATAAAATAGAGAACGTAAATAGAAATGTAAATGAGTAGTATTATAAGAATACGAGTATATATACTAGGAGTAATGAAAGTGAAAGTTTCACTCTAGCATGCATGAATACTATGAGTTATGAGAGTGAAGGTGAACGTGACATTCACTCTCAATGCTAGTATACAGGACGAGAAAGTGAATGCTACGTATTTTACTGAAAGAAATTGAATGCCTGCAGTGACAATAAACTACTATTACTGAAGGAAACTTATGGATAAAGACTGGAGTTATATATAAGTGTTTTATAGTAACAGAAATATAAACTGTGAGTGTTTTTATGAATAATAAATGACAACACCAGCGGCGAACTAGCGCAAGTGGGAAGGTCATACACCCTCGTAATTTTCATTGCTTTCACAGTGGGTTTTTTTTTTGGAATATGGATTTCAAACTATTTGAGAATCATAGAATAGTGTTTCTAGTGATAATACCAGGCTGTGGTAATCATATTACGAGTTGTCGGGAAGTGTATAGTGGAGACTTCGTTAGCCAACTTCAGAGGTCTCCACAAGTCCTACGGTACTCGACGAAGGCTCAACAAACACCCCAGGAGAAAGCTGAAGGTATGTGCCATAAGCATATGTGATTTTAATATTCTAAGACTAATAACTGATTTTTGGCAAATATTTTTAGAGAGTCTGTCGGAGCGCGAATATGCCTGCGGGTGCCGCAAGAAAAAGCAAATCAAGCCTGCGGTTAAAGGGTTAATCACTTCATTACCTCTTGCAAAGGAAGGGTCGCTGTCAAAGATGAACTACATGAGGGACTCAGCTCGACTTAGGATTCAAATTACCGCATTACGCCAACAGTGCCCACATTAGAATGTTTACTTCCTTCTCCTAAATCGTGTCGTGTTAGAGCAATATCACATTACAGCAAATCGTGTTAGGCGAGGACAGACTGTATATATAGTATATATATATATATATATATATATATATATATATATATATATACATATATATATATATGTATATATGTATATACAGTAATCACTCCAATATCCGGATCAATAGAGCCATCGGTAGGTTCGGATATTGGTTTTGTCCGGATATTGGGCCCCAGCTTATGGACTTGTACTTACGGACCCTAACACAGAGAAACACCTATACAACTCCCTCCGGACATGCATAGCACCTATTTAACACCCAAATCACACCAATAAGGCACATAAATGACCGAAATAAATGCAATAGACACATGAAATGTGGGTTTAGAAGTATGTTCATACATTAATAAACATTCTGGTACTTATGGACTCTAACCGAACCTAACCTAACCGAACCTAACCGAACTCTGAAAAACACATTCCTACTGCACATGCATGAGGTAAGTTTAGTATGGAAAGAAGTACAGTATGACACTTTCTGGTAAGTATAGTATGGGAAAAAATACAATATGAAACATTCTGGTAAATATAGTATGGAAAATAGTACAACATGAAACATTTTGGCTACTTACAGCAAGTCCCTGGCCACCTCGATGAATAACCACCTCCTCTCGGACTCTGACAGTAAGAACGATTTCCTGAAGCACTTGCACTACACTCTTCCTGAAGTCTTGCACTGAACTTAGTCACTAACACACAGAAGTCCGTTCTTTTCACAGTGTTCACTTTAGTCCAAATAATGTTCCATTAAATTTAAGTGTTGCACATGAACTTTTCCCAAGTTTTTTTAAGTTTCCAAAGCCAAAACAAAGAAGGTTAGTTACGTTAAATTTCTTTTCTACTTAGTCTTTTCTCCCAACTTGAAAACCTTAACACAACACACCGTTTTTTTCACTGCACAACACTCAAAATTCCCGTGTGGTCTAGTGGAGAAGTTCTTGCTGTTTATTCACTGTCAGAGCCCGAGAGTATCACTGGCAGGCGTCCAAGGGGTGCATCGGTGGGTAGTGGTGATGGCGTACCGACTACAGAAGACTCTGAAGACAGCCGCAAACTCACGTCGAGCGGTGACTCCACTGTAGCTGATGTGCTGGGCTGTGGCTCGGAGCATGAGGGCCTGTCTTGGGGAGGCAACGGAGTGGAACCAGGGCTTGGCACAGCGGGGGTCACAGGCCTGAAAAAACTGTCAATCGTTGACTGACGCAAGGACCGACGATTCTGGCGATTGATGATGCGCTGCCGGGAAGCACGCACTTCCTCCACGAGTCCCAAGGGCCCCATCTCCCTGTCGCAGTCCGGGTGTTCCAGGTAGTCTAGGACGAACTCTAGATGTTCCCGGAGTGCGCTCAGCTTGGGGATGGCTGGAGTAGTGTCCTGCTGGGCGGAGTCTGCATCATCATCGCCTTCGTCGTCGGTATCTTCAAGTTCGGGACTGACACCAGCAACCGAAGACGCGATCTCGATATCAGACAACGTCTGATACCCAGGATCGCCCTCGTCGTCGTCCAACCACTCACGAACATCGTCCACATCAACATCGTCGCCGTGCGTACGTAGCCGTGCATGGAAGTCATCCACGTCAAACCCTAGGAAATCGTACTCCACATCTGTTCCGAGAAGCAGACGAGACCAACCATTTTCAAGAGTTTTCACAGGGACTTCCTTCCATGCACTAGCCCAGTTGTACAGCGCAGACTTGATGTTGTAGCGGCGAAGGTTTTCCAAAGTCCTCTTGCCTCGAGTGTAACGTCCTTCCCTGCGCTTGTCCTCGTCCTCGAGAACCACCATCACCTCGTCCAGGAACTTCCGACGGTACAGGCGCTTTGTTGCCACGATCACTCCTTGGTCCATTGGTTGAATGAGAGCAGTCGTATTAGGTGGCAGAAACATGCACCTAATACGGCCATTCTCAGCAACCAAGTCCTTGTCGCACGGGTGGGCAGGTGCATTGTCGAGGAGAAGGAGAGCCTTTACCTGGTCGCGAGGAATTCCCAGTGTCTTCGTCTGGTAATGTATGACCTCCTTGACGAAGTGATGGTGAAACCAGTCTTTGAAAATCACAGCTGTGAACCATGCTTTCAAAGAATGGTACCATACGACAGGAAGGACATCCATCACCCCACGAAGGCACCGAGGCTGCTTTGCACGGCCAACAATAACGGGCTTAAGCCGGTGCATGCCGTTAGCATTGGCACAACACAAAGCAGATATCCATTCCTTAGAAAGCTTGCGGCCAGGTACACGCTTCTCCGTCTCATCGGCGAGAGTGTTCGTTGGCACCGAGCGATAGAATAGGCCAGTTTCGTCAGCGTTATAGACTTGACCGAGAGTGAGGCCCTCCCTGTCGATCAAGCCTTTCACCTTGTGCCGAAACTCGTCCACTCCATCCTCGTTAGCGTCCAATGCTTCGCCATGTGCTTTACGGTTAGTAAGGCCATGTCGCAACTTGAACGCGAAGAGCCAACCCTCGGATGCCTTGAAGTCTAGGGCGTCGTGAAGCCTTGCAAACTTCTCAGCAGCAGCCTTCAGCTCCGTTCCACTTACCATCACACCAGCTGCACGTTGCTGTCGATACCAAATCAACGTGGAGCGGTTGATCTCTGCATACTTGGGGGTAAACATAACCTTCCTCTCCACGTTGCGTTTGCTTCTCGATGAGAAGTCAGCCGTGTACTGCATGAGCTTGTCTCGGGAACGCTTGATATCAAACAAAGTCGGCCGGGCCAGGTTGAACTCGCGGAGAATGCGAGAGGAAGACCAACCCGCATCAACCTTCTCCAATATCTCCCGTTTCTTCTCCAGAGTCAACACCACTCTCCTCCTTTTCTCAGGAGGCGGGGCCATCATCACACACACTAAGAGTAGGGCAGAGAGCAGCAGGAGGCCTTGCAGCAAGTACGGCACCACCACAAAAGCGAGCACGTGGGCAGCCATGGCGAAGAGCGTAGGTCTTGTCGCGGTGAGAGACAGGTGGGAAGTGGGGAGGATGCAGCGGCGCTCTATCGGACGTCGGAGGAATGACGAACCAAAACAATGCTCTCACGCGGCGCGCGCGGCAAGTTCAAATTACGGACGGCAAAAAATCGATTTTTTTTTCCAATTTTTTTGGATTTTCGGACCATTTTGGGAATGTTTGATCCCAGGACGATAAGGTTCGGTTAGTGGGGATGTTCGGTTATTGGGCGTCCGGATATTAGAGGGATTACTGTATATATGTATGTATGTATGTATAAAGTGATCAGTTTCCATGCAGATAGGTACTGCATATATTTATGGTACCTCACAAACTGATTTTGTGCAAATGAGATCCACACAAAGGGAAGGGTGGCTGTATGTGGTTTTTTCCATTGCTGTATTTTTTTTTCTTGTATCAGATAAACACACACACACACACACACACACACACACACACACACACACACACACAGTGGTAACGTTCTCGCTTGCCATCTGGTAGATGGGAGTTCGCGCCTCGCTCAGGTTGCGAAAAGTTTCACTGATGAAGTGGGTGGTTACTGTCCCCCTTGAGCAAGGGGACGGGTGTGTGCGTGTGTGAAGGTCACAGCCTTGCCCTTAGATCGGACTATATGAGCTCTCAGCTCCCTTCCAGGAGGGTAAAAGCTGACGATCACGACCATCAAGTGATCCTGACCGACCCGGTGAATTACACAACATGGTGGATGGAATGAACAGTTATGCAAGTCTGTTTGCAGATGATGCAAAGATCATGAGGAGAGTAGAAGTTGAAGAGGATTGTAAAATGCTGCAGGAAGATCTGGACATGATATTTTATGATTGGAACAAGATATGGGAAATGAAATTCAATGCAAAATACTGGAAATGGGTAAAAGTACCGAGAGGCCATCACAGAATTATTCAATGGAAAAGGAACCTATCACAAAAATGAGAGAATAGAAGGACCTGGGAGTGTTGGTCCAGGATGATTAGTCACCTGAAAAACAAATTAGTAAGAGTGTCAGAGAGACATATAAGCTCTTGACAGACATGAGAGTGGCATTTCATTACATGGATGAGGAAATGATGAAAAAATTGTTGGCCATGATCCACCTCAGGTTGGGATATGCAGCAGTAGTGTGGTCTCTACATAAAAAGAAAGATAAACAAGATCGAGAGAACACAAAGAACAGCAACCAAGATGGTCCATAGCCTGACAGATCAATCATACAAGGAAAGACTAGAAAAGCTTGGTCTACCTTCCCTAGAAGAAAGGAGAGAGAGGGGTGACGTAATTGCAGTATTCAAGGCCATGATGGAAGTAAACAAAATTGACAGAGATCTGTTTGTATGGAATGGGGGAGCAACAAGAGGACATTGTAAGTAACTGACAAAGACACGTTACCTGAAGGATTTCAAGAAATACAGTTTCCACATAGATGCATTGGCCTGTGGAATAGCCTGGACAGAGAGATCGTCCTGTCAAAAAAACAAGTTTAAAGCAGAGTTTGACATGTTGAGACACAGAAACAGAACCCCATGAGCATAGCTTATTTCTTGTATATTACAACTAGGTAAAACACACACACACACACACACACATACACACACACACACACACACACACACACACACACACACACACACACACACACACACACACGATTGTACAAATTATCATGTATGCCTCATTTTCTCCTGCAGATTGTAAAGAACACACTCGTTCCCCTGTGGCCATCTTACTCGGTAGATTACCAGTCTACCCACACCACCACCGTCATCAATCAGACCATCTCCAGTTCCACAGTAGAGTTTGCCACAATGCTTAATACCACAGTGGATTACTACACTCCTGTGATGGTTACCAACACCTATGATGTGGCCCCCACCACTTACCAGACCATGGACTTCCAGCACCAGACTGTTCTTTTCACAGATCGCAAAAATGTATCTCACTCAACAGTCGAGCACAATGATCTTCCTTTTGTGTAAAATAGGGGTTTTAAAAAGTGTAGAGAAAATCATCATGACTGCAGCATAACAAGCATATACTCACTTAATAGACTGGCGGGAATTTAACGTTCTTGCCAATTGAGTACTGTTTGTGGTGTAGTAGTTGATTGAACATTTGAAAGGAATTTTTTATAGGGTACATGTGATGTAGGATTAAATTCTTGAACATAGTTATAATACTTATGATGTTTAATAATTGACATGAATTTGTTGCCGCTACATCTGTGTGGATTTTTGTATGCTATTTATATAGCCTAGCCATGTAATTTTTTAAATATCTAGACAGGAAGACATACAAAATTTGTTTCCTATGACTTGGTATTCTAATTTTTTAAATTGTAAAGAATTATCCTAGTTTCTGATCATTTCTGCTGCATAGATACGTTAAGCAGAATATGTGCTAAAGGACTGTCGATGCAGTTTGGTGAGAATAGTGAATGAAGTGTTAGATAAACTTTAGTGGTTGATCTCATGTGCAGAGGTAGAGAAGTATATGACGACTAGTAATTTTTAAGACAGTACAGTAGTTGTATCTTGAAAATCACATACATTACACAACGACAAATTATTCCATGTAAAAATCAGGCACCTCTTGCATAGGCAGGTGTTATTTATGTCAGTAGTTTGTCACAAAAGGGAACAGAGGCTAATAATGCTTAGAATAATTTCTCCCTTGGACGTCCCCCTACCTTAGCCGATCTTCTTGGCGAATCCCCTGTGTTTTCCATCACACACCTCATGCACTTCCTATCTCAAACCCGTATCTTGCCTCACATTTCGTGTCTACCCCGCCTTCCCCTTTGCTTTTAGTGCACCATAGCATACCCGTCATTTTTATACATCGGTTTTAGTGCCATATAGTCCTTTTGGGCTTGGTGCTAGTTCTTATTACTTATTTACTTACTTAGAATAAATTTAAAAAAATATGAATTGTAGTTGTTTTGGGCTTATGTTTTTTCAGTAAAATGAATTGTAGTTGTTTTAGGCTTATGTTTTTTCAGTAAAATTGCCATATATAAATTATCCCAAATCAAGCCATTGTTATTATGGCTTCATAGTTCAATATTTGTTTTAAAACGGCATGTGGCATATCCATGTTATACAGTCTGCCACCTTTGGGTGAGGTGTAAGAAGGTGCCTAATATGAAAGCTGTGATGACTTAATAAAAGCTTTAAAAATATATTGTAAATTCTTAATATGTTTGTTCAATAATGTGTAAGGTGTATTTTCTACTTATGTTTGAAGAACATCATAACGAGAAGGAATGGCATAACAAGCTGATAACAATAACTTAACACATGGCAGTGGTTGAAAATTATGCTTCTGATTCAAAATTATAGTATGATGAATGAAGTTATTAAAGCAGTGTATGGTGTGGCAAGAGTAACAACATAGAAGAAAGGTACAGCCTGATGGGATGAAGAGGTTAAGAGAGCTGTGGAGGAAAAGAGGAAGAAGTGGCTAGAGTGGATACAGGACAGGGGTTCAGTTGAAATAAGAACTGCCTATATTAAGAGCAAGAAGCACATAAAGAGACCAGTGAAGAGGAAGAAGGTGGTGGTAAATGATGATCTGGGAAGAAAAATGAATGCAAATTACTCTGAAAATAAGAAGTTATTCTGGAAAGAGGTATGGAATTGTAGAAGTGACAGTGGAAAGAAATGTGAAAGTTTGAAGGATGTAAGTGGTAGATAATTAACTAATTGTGATGAAGTAAGGACCAGAAGGAAAGAATATTTTGAAAGTCTCATGAAAGGGAATGGAGAGAGCAAAGTGACTTAACATGATTGGTTTTAGGGGTATACAGAGAATGAATGCATTGCCAGGAAACCTGACACTTGCAGAGGTGAAGAACACTGCGAAGCGGCTGAAAAATGGACAAGTTTCTGGGGTTGATGAGGTGTATGCAGAGATGATTAATGAAGAGAGCAGAATGAAGTGCTGGTTGGAGATATGTAGGAAGGCATGGATGAGCAAAACTGCCAGTAGAGTGAAAAAAGGCAGTAGCTGTACCCCTCTACAAAAAATAAAGATGAGCAGAGTGAGTACAAGAATAATTATGGCATAAGTCTATTGAGTGTTGTAGGGAAGGTATATGGAAGAATTATAATAGAGGAAGTAAGAGATAGAAATCCTAGATAGTGACAAACAATTTGGCCTTAGGAGTGGTAGAGGATGTGTGGATCAAATATTTGCAGTGAGACAGATAGTGAAGAAGGCTTGTGAAAAGGACTATAAGGTGTTTATGGCACTTATGGATCTGGTAAAAGCATACAGCAAGTAGGCAGAGAAGGATTGTGGAAGGTTTTGGTGTTTTGCGCATGTACGGTGTAGATGGTAAGCTGCTAGATCCTGTCAATAGCTTTTATGACGGTAGTGAGGCATGTGTAAGGGTAAATGGTCATCTAAGTGAATGGTTCACGATCAGTGTGGGTGTGCAACAAGGTTGTGTGATATCCCCATGGCTGTTCAATATATATATGGATGGGGTGATGAGAAAAGAAAAAATACAAGTAATGAAGGGAGGGATGGTATTGGTAATGAATGGTGATGGATGGAATATTTCAAATTTGTTGTATACTGATGATGCAGTGCTACCTGTAAATACCGGACAAGAGCTTGGTAGACTAGTGCAGAGTTTTGTAGATGTCTGTGAGTATCATGTCTTGAGAGTCAATGTAGATGAATAAATTAATGGTTAGTCAGAGAGAAGATGACTCTGAGTGTGATGTTACAGAGAATGAAGAGAGACTGGAAATGGTGAGAGAGTTTAAATACCTGGATACAGTGATAGAAAAGAGAGGAAAGTGTGCAGAAGTGGAAAGTAGAGTGACGTAAGGAAGGAAAGTAGCTGGTGCTATGAAGGCTTTGATAAGAAACAGAGGCTTGAGTGTGGCTGCAGCACGAAGCTTACATGAAGGAGTGTCAGTGCCAACTTTAACATACGGATGTGAGACTATGGTTTGGCATGAAAATAAAAAGTCAAGAGTGAGAGCAGTGGAGATGGGATTGAAGAGGAATTTGTGGAGCAGCCTGCAGAGTGTATAGGATATGGAATGATGTGATTCATGAAAGATGCAGATTGAGGAAGTCTGTGGACAACAGAACTGAAGAGAGAGTGCTGAGATGGTTTGGTCATGTGAAGAGAATGGATGACAATAGAGTGGTGTAAATGGTATATCTGAACAAATTTGAAGGAAGGAGGAGGTGAGGTAGGCCAAGAAGAAGGTAGGGATATGGTAAATGAGTGTGTGAAGAAGAGAGGTATGGAAGTCGGTGAGACTAAGGAACTGATAAGAGATTGAGCTGGATAGATGAATTTTGTGCAGAGAAGTGCATGACCAGGGATTTGGCACCCCTTTTTAATGTGACAGCGTTCAGATTGGCTCCACCAGATAGGTATAAGTGAAGCTACAGAATGTGGTGAAATTTTTTTTGACTCGGATGAAGCCAAGATTTTGAGGGCTTGAATGATGAGTGGATGCAAGCGTGGCCCATCTTGAATTGGGCAAACTTTGGCTGTCTGGATGTTGCTACTCCTCACCCTGCCCTAGGGTGGGAAAGAGGTCCGGATGATGATGATGATGATACAGTATACTGAACAAACTTTGAAGCTCTGAAAAAGAGAGTTGACTGGGGACTAAGGGATAGTGTTCTCTTATGTAGCAACTTTTCCATATTAGTGAAGCTAGACACTGAATGATGGACAATTGTCAAAGACTGAAGGTAATGAGACCAGTTTCCTTCTTTCCACATCCTTCTGTCTGTGGGTGACTTGACATTCCATTTTGTGTCGTTCTTTCCTTCATTCTTTCCTCTTCCTTCTGGCCATGGGTGACTCTACACTGAGTGACAAACCAAATGGTTTCCTGTACGCCAGGAAACCGTTTACTATGCTGGGTGGTAACCATATAACCAAATTATGGTGCCAGGTGGTTTAGTGAGTAATTAAGGTGCTCCAGTTGGAATGAGCCTATGTAGGTTTATATCCAAGGGATGGTTGCTGTTTATTTCTCATGTAATGCCATTCGGATGAGTGAGGCTGGTCACTCTCATCTTAACTTGCCTAGCCCCGGACTCCTATGCTCCTTATGGAGCAACACGGGATTGGATGATGGATGGAACAACTGAGGAGAGAGTTAAAGATGGGGTTACAAAATGTTGGGATGTGCCAAGAGTTCAAATGGAGTGCAAGGACTTAGTAGAAAATATATATTCAAAGGTGTATTGTGTAAACTTTGCACACAGTGTCATACATTCTCGCTGTGTGTGTTTGTGGGTGTAAGCAGACATTAGAAGTACATAACAGTTGTTGATTAACCCTGGTCTAACCAGACCCATAAACAACGTGTAAGCCACTACTTCTGTGGGACCATCCTGCAGATACAGTAGAGTACATAAAGAGAGTAGGGATCTGGTAACCCCTTGTGGGAGACAGCATTTCATCCGTGTTGGACTAGGGTCCTTCCCACAATGAGATAGAGGGAAGTGTGAGGTATGGCTCTCAGGTATACATCACAGATGCTCAACCAAAGGTTCACAGTGCCATCCTGTGTAGGCTTCTCATCAGAGCCTTACATGGCAGTAATAATTTTTCATAGCACTGCATTGTACAACAGCAGGATACATATGACTTAAACACTTAGCAGCCTGAATAACCCTGCAACTTTTTCTTTTAAGTTAAATTTGTACATATGGTAGTTTGGGAGGATCTGTTTGACCATGAAATTATGTGCAAAGTATTATGTAGTATACAGTACACAACATGCAGTTGCTTATGGTATGCTTACTAGAAATGCATACAAACAGAAAGTAGCACTTTTCCATAATCAAGGATCCTTTTATTTATGACAATGAGCTGCAGCCACCCATCGGAAGAGAACCCCTCTCAAGTCCAGTTTGTCACTTCAGGCGAATGGAGACTGGACAATTACTGGACAGTATGAAGTGGAGAGGATGGAGGGTGAAAGACTGACGAAGAGAGTGTATGTGAGTGAGGTGGAGGGGGGAAGAGGGAAGGGGAGGCCGAGGATGAGATGGAGGGATGGGGTGGAGAGGTATATGAGAGAGGGGGGTGTGAGTTGGGAGCGGGGCGGTGAAATGGCGGGGGACAGGGCTACGTGGAGGCGATTTGTTTGTGGCTACCACGAACGGGGTTGAGACTTCTGGCAATAGATAGATAGCTAGATGAAGTATCTCAAATCTAGGAAGACTGAAGTAATGGGCATCCCTGACTCCAAAATCCAAAAAGAATCCCAGAGTTCCACATCAGTATGCTGCGCATGGCTGCCTAAGTACTAATAGTATGCCTGATGTTTATAAACAATTGCAAACTTAAATCGAGTGGATCTATCTAGCTGTAACCAGATGCCATAATCCCATAAGGGTGGCTGTTTGAGTTAGTTGTTTTACAGGAAGGGGCACGAACCCTCCACCAACCCACTTGTTGACACATGGGAACGTATGGGTTGATTATATGGTTACCACCCAACATTGTAAATGGTTTTGAAGGAAGAAGTAGACAGCACTTCATGAAATGAGTGGATGATGGCCACCACAACCTACCACCAAATTGAGTGAAGAGACAAAAAACTCTATAGTCTCCAAATGTGTAGGGAGGAAGGTAGCCATACATTTGATACTGTGATGCTAGGTGAAAAAGGCCCGACTTCTCGGTCCTAGAACACCTAACGTGTAGCGGGGTCCTCTTTCTAGACCGGGGCTTAGTGCAATAAAGAGAGGTAGGACACAAAAACTCCAGGCAATAACCTTTACACGTATATTACCACAGTCAGACACAGGACAAAAACAGCAGATATTACAACACAATATTTGGCAAAGAAATTAAACCTTAACTAGGATATTAGTATCTCGCAGGATACTGGTTTAACTGATACTGATGCCAACACAGTATTTCTAGTGCACAGGTGTACAGGGAATACAGGCGCACGTGAGAGCCCGGGGAGTGAGTCTCACGGGGGGGGGGGGGGGCGGAGAGGGGAGTGACTCGCGGCGGGTCAGAACAGAGTTATAGTAATATTGGTAAAGAGTAAGTATTATTAATTCAAACTTAATATTTTCTAATAGCAAAGGGGTTTTGACAATTGATTCTATTTCTCGTTTACGTTCACGCTAGCTGCTGGGAGGAGATTTGTAAAGAGAGAGAGGATGACACTGGGAATTCACTGTTTACGGTAATACAAGCGGAAGAATATTATTAACACTTTCTCTACTGTTTTCTTGTAACAAAGGACATTGGAGTGTTTTACTACAGAGGATTTCCCAGGGGAGTAGTCTTACTGGTTTTCTGCAAGGGCGTCACTCGTGAGTCTGATTCACCAAAACTTAGTTTCTGCACTCGTCCTTACTCATCCACCTGTGATTTCACTCGCCCCGATATTCAACACACATTAAGTCACTGTATCACTGTTACAACTATTCTGGGGCAACGTCACACTTAACATAAGTCAATTTACTAGTTCTGGGGCAACACCACACTTAACATGAGTCAATTCACTAGTTCTGGGGCAACACCACACTTAACATGATTCACTCATATAGTGGGGGCGGCGGGAAGACACGCCGGCGACATCTCTGCCGGGATAGTGGCACCGCCAAGGGAGGGCGTGCCGAGACGACTCGCAGGGGCGCCCTGTCGCGTCCAGGGCTGCAGGTGGCGAAGGAGCCCGCAGTCTCCGGGCTAGGTTCAGGGGTGTGGCCCTCAGGACTGGGGCCGAACAGGTCCAGAAATCTCTGGCTCAGGTCTCGATCGGAGGTGGAGGTCTTACGCCGCCTCGTGGGCGTGGAGAGATCACGCCCGGCCGTCCTAGGGAGGGTCTGGAGTGACTGAGGACTGCGGTCCCCATAGTCGAGGGGTGCCGTCAGGGAGGGGCTGCGGCACCGACCTGAATTAGGGTCCGTCAGGTGAGTCTTCCCCAGGGCCAGGCGTAGGGAGCGAAGGCTAGGGGAAACCGTAAGGCCTCGCTGGGGTTCTCCGATACTGGAGGTCCGGGCTCTTGTTTCACGTTGGGGCGATGACACTATCGACACCTCTCTTTGGCTGTGGGGCCCGGCAATTGGCCGTGGCTGCCCAGGGGCGCAACTATGAGGCGCCAAGGCCCAGCAATTGGCCGTGGCCTGAGTAGGGGAATCAGCGCGCCTCTGGACACCTTCGGAGCGGCAGTAGGCCGTCTCCTTCTGGCGGAGGGAGGAGCGGCAGTAGGCCGTCTCGGGGGCAACACCTTCGGAGCGGCAATCGCCCATCTGACGAAGGCGGGAGCGGCAGTAGGCCGTCTCCTGCCGGAAGGAGGAGCGGCAATAGGCCGACTCGGGGGAAGCACCTTCGGAGCGGCAATCGGCCGTCTGGCGAAAGCGGGAGCGGCAGTAGGCCGTCTCCTGAGGGGCGCTGTCTGGAGCTGAATGAGCAGCTCCACCCCTAGCTGATCCGGCAGTTTGTTCGTTCGTTCATTCAAAGATTTCCTGCACATATAGTGCAGGCCGGGCCATACATTAGCCCGGTCAGTGGGGTACGGACTGGTTAAAATACTGTATAGTAAGTGGGGAGGACAGGACCTGGGGATTGCCCAGCACACACGTCCTGTCTCCTGGCTGGCTTTGTGGTGTGTGATCCGGCCTTTTTTTTTTTTTTCTGGCCTATCAACCATTGGGTCATTAAGGCCAGATATATATATGTATATACATTTAAACATTTATACACAAACATATATATATATATATATATATATATATATATATATATATATATATATATACACACACTTCCATGCATACATACAGACACACTTTCATGCAAACGTATTGTACATATATATATATATATATATATAATCATTTTAATTTTATTTATTTTTTTGTATTTTTATTTTTTAATTTTTTCTTGGTTTTATATTTTTTATACCTTATAAAGAAAAACTAATCTAAAGACCCTAAAACTAATCACCTAACAGACAAATCGCTAACCTATACTAATTCCTACAGAGACAAATAGCTAGACCTATACTAATGGTAAAAGTACCTCGACTAATAGAACACCATCGACTGCAGATATGTAATGCCTTTCTACATGACATACCTGCACTCATCACCTGGTAACTGTCAGTCGAGGCACAATCTAATGTAGGGGACATCAGTATATGAAAGGGAACCAGACGAGTCAGGAACATTTCCATATACGTCAGCTGTCGGCCCTAATTAGAATAACTTAAGCAAGATGGTATACTGTATTTCCATAATTTGTACAAAAAGTGAAGAACCTCGCCCAACAGACCACCATCGACTGCAGTTGCCCAATGCCTTTCTATATTGAACACTTACACTCATCAGCTGGTGACTGTCAGTCGAGGAACGGTGTTTAATGTAGGGGACATCAATATTAGAAATAGATCAGTGGGAAGGAGGAACTTATCAAATATGTCAACTGTCAACCCTAATTAATAGTACAATATATGCATATTTACAATCGATAAAAAACAAAACCATATAGTAAAAAAGTCACATCACTCTGATCAGTCCGGTCTCTCTCAAGAAAGCCATCAATTTATCAGTCATAACAATGTCCCCATCACCCAGGATGGTGGAAAGGGTGAAGGGGACGTCTACTGCGCCGCAGTAATTTATAAGTGAAGCACGTTCGTGAATAAATCGCCGACAGCGCAGGATGATATGACTGATAGATAACACCGCATTACAGATGTCACAGTGCGGTGGGAAGCGTCTTTCCATATATGGTTTCATGTGAGTTAAAACAGTGGCATTGAGCCGTATTCTCGCCAATACTTTTTCTTCCAGGCGACTGGGGCGGTTGGCGGTGTCCCAGTCGTCCACGTGCGGCTTGCAAGTTGGTATATTTAGTCTGGTCCACTAACCTTGCCACAGAAGATTTATTGATTTCTTTCCGAGAGAGAGACGACCGTAGATCACGAGGTTGGTCCCAAGTCTCCTCGAGCTCTACAGCCGACTTTGCAAGTAAGTCAGCCTGCTCATTGTCGTAGATACGATAATGGCCAGGCACCCAGATCAGCGTGAATGACTTGTTGCATGAATGCAACTTATTAACGATGCGGCCCTGGATCTCGAGAGAGTCCGTAGTGCAAGATGCAATTGCCTGAAGGGCTGATTTTGAATCCGAAAATATGACAAATGAGTCATGCCTAGAATTGAGAGCATAGTCTATGGCTTTGTCAATAGCAAAAAGTTCGGAGGTAAACACAGATGTATGAGTCGGCAACCGATACCTGAGGGCACATTCAGTCGACCACACACTTGCACCCACACATTCACTCGACTTGGAGCCGTCGGTGTACAAGTGGTGGGACCCCAAGTGACGAATGATGATGTTACGAAACAAGTGGTGGACCTCCGCCTCCGGCTCCTTGGCCTTTGGTGCTGGGAGCCATGTAACATCAACAGTAAAGCCAGGTGGCTCCCAAGGCGCTATGTTTTTTAACACCAACTTGTCACAGTCACTGGGGTCCACACCAAGCTCCTGAGTCAGTAAGTGGAGGCGAACGGCAAGTGGCCGACGCACTCCCCGCAGAAGGTGGTGGTATTGACGCAGGGGGGTACAGGCCACATTGCCGATACTACTTTTCCTAAATGTTCGAAGTCCATAGGACCAAGCCAGGTGGTCACGGCGAATACGGAGGGGAGGCACATTCGCCTCCACTTCCATACGAGCTACACGGGTACACCGGACGGCTCCAAGACACATTCGCAAACATTTATTCTGTAGCACATCCAATCCTTTCAGCGTGGCATCAGATGCCGAGCAATACACCTGTGCTCCATAGTCTAGCTCCGATCGAATAAGGGACTTAAACACTATTAATAAAGATTTTCTGTCGGCACCCCAGGTAGAACCCGCTGGGTACTTGAGGACATTTAACGGTTTATCACAACGAGCAAGCAAAGTATTAACGTGAAGTTTAAAATTCATTCTACGATCAAAATGTATTCCTAAAAACTTTACAGAATTTTGAAAAGGTACCGCCTGATTATCCAAAGTTAAGCACAAATTAGGTACGTTACGATTAGTAAAGACTACAGCGGCACACTTACGGACGGAAAACTTAAATCCCCACTGCAAGGCCCATTGGTGGACGGAGTCAAGGGCTGCTTGAATCCGCCCAGCCGAAAATTGTGCATTACGGGAAGAGTGCCATATTGCACAATCGTCAGCGTAGAGCGAGTATTTAAGATTCCTCGGGATGGGAGCTGATGACAGAATATCATTGATCATAATACCAAATAAAGTAGGACTAAACACACTTCCCTGTGGCACCCCGTTTTCCTGGATAAATATATCCGATGTTACGTTACGGGGCAATTTGACAAAGTCCTGTCCCTTAAGAAATTTGAAATAAAAATAGGCAAATTTCCTCTTAAACCATAAGCATAGAACTTCATTAGTATACCGTGTTGCCATGTCATGTCATAGGCTTTATGGATGTCCAAGAACACCCCATCATGAATTCTTTATTGGCAAATGCCTCTGTAATACAATGCTCCAAATTCATTAAATGATCTAGTGAACTTCTGTATTTACGGAAGCCACATTGTTGATCATTTAACAAATTCTTCGACTCTAAAACAAAAAGAAGCATATTGTTTACCATACGTTCCATGACCTTACATAGACAAGAAGTCAACACAATAGTACGAAATGAAGTGGGATGCAGAAGACGACCAGCCTCTTTGGGTATCAGTATGACGTGCGCAAAGTGCCATGAGTCTGGGAACGTTCGAGACCCCCAAATCTCATTGTACAATGCTAACATCTTAATCAGGTTGTCCTGATTAAGATGCTGGATCATACCGTACTTGGTGGTGTCTGGTCCAGGGCTGGTGTCTTTACAGGATTTAAGGGCAAGGAGCAGTTTATCTAGCGTAAACTCTTGGTTGTACGGGGAGTCTACGTCTTCTGTGGCAAAGTCTAATATCTGTAGCTCAGCCGTGCGTTTATGGTGTTGAAAACGCGGGTCGTAATTGGCTGAGCTACTTACATGAGAAAAACTCCTGGCGAGGATGTTAGCAACGTCCACGGGCTCGTCATAGATGTTATTATTAACCTGCAGGGTGGTGACAGGGAAATATGGGCCTTTATTATTTAATATTCTTATAGTGGACCAGACTTTACGTAATGGTGTTGTACGAGTCACCGTGGACACAAAGGACCGCCAGGAGTCACGTTTGGCCCTTCTTATTATTCTCCTTGCCTCAACCCGTGCCTGTTTGTATGCAATAAAATTTTTCTCAGTGGGCTGACTATCAAAAATTCTGTATCTCCTATTGCGTTTTCTTAATGCT
This sequence comes from Coenobita brevimanus, assembly GCF_032717465.1. Taxonomy (NCBI): domain Eukaryota; kingdom Metazoa; phylum Arthropoda; class Malacostraca; order Decapoda; family Coenobitidae; genus Coenobita; species Coenobita brevimanus. The sequence goes on along the minus strand of NC_137024.1, from coordinate 6,221,704 downwards.
TGTCGGCAATCCGGTGTCCACCAATGTGCTCTATGCTTCGCATGAACTGTAGAAGTCTTGGGAATAGCAGCCTCAGCTGCGTGTAATATGGAAGTAGTTATATTTTCGACCTTAACATCCATGGTCTCCCCAGATATATCTAAATTGGCGATCCTTGAGAAGGATCCCCAATCTGCTTTCTTATAGTTAAATTTTGGAGGTGGAGGGTCCGAAATGATGTCGCGTGTATAAGAAAGACAGATGGGTAAATGATCACTTCCCAAGGAGTCGTCGTAAGGGTCCCATGAGAAATCTTGATGTATACCAGGGGAGGCCAAAGATAAGTCAGTGGCCGAAAAGTTACCAGTACGATCATCTACACGAGTCGCTCTACCATCGTTCAGAAGACAGAGGTTGGACTGTAGTATTAGGTCGGCTACTTGCTCCCCACGACCATCAATCCTCAAGCTACCTCATTGATAGTGATGGGCGTTAAAATCGCCCAACACTAACTTATTCCCAGGAAGATGTTCAAATAGTGAATTTAAAGCATCACTATCAATGAGGCCATGTGGAGGACAGTACAGAGAGCAAATAGAGAGATACGTGTTATTAAATTTTACTCTGCACGCGACAGCTTCCAGAGTAGAATTTAGAATCACTTCCGCTTGTGGGTGTGATTTATGTGTGTAAATGGCAACTCCGTGACCTTCACATCTTCTATACGAGTGATAGCGTTTGAACTGTGGAGGATCAGGATGATCCTCCAGGCGCGTCTCCTGTAAACAAACAACGTTTGGCCTGTGTAAGGAAAGCAAGATTGCTATATTTTGTAACTTATTCCCGATACCTCTACAATTCCACTGTAATACAGTGAATGAGACGGTTTAAGATTTTCGTTGGGGGCCAGTGAGCTTCGTCTTTTTTTGTCGCCCGCCAGCAGACGAGCGACTACCGGGGGACCTATCCCGGTGCTTGTTGATGGAAACCTCCATATTTTCATCAACAGCTAGGTTTCCAGCCTCCCCCGAGGAAGAGCTAACCTTTCTCTCCCTTGCTGCATTAGGAACCGGAAGGACATGAGGACGTGACTGTTTCGTGAGGGTGGTCATGTTATTCTTAGTAGGCTTGTCAGACTTCTCTTTAGGCCGTACTGATGGAGAGGCAGCAGCAGCCTGAGAATAAGTTGAAGCTTTAGGGATGTCAGTGAGAAAGTTGGAGCGAACAGGAGGTTGAGATGGAGATGTACTGTGAGTGGCTGGAGAGAGAAGGACAAGGTCAGTCTGCGTCTCGACAGAGCACATCACAGGACTGGACATTACCGCCGAAGCATAGGACCTATTCGGAGTGGGAGTTGCATGCAACTCCTTCACCTTTTTCCTTGCTTCATAGAAGGAAATACCCTCAGTTGCCTTCACTGTGCAGACCTCCTTCTTCCACTTGGGACAATCCCTAGAGGAAGTGGAGTGAGTACCCTTGCAGTGAAAGCAACGTACTGTCTCTGATGTGCAACTTTCCGCATCATGACCCTGGGTTGCACACTTGCCGCACACTGGCTGGGAAGCCCGACAAGTCTTTGTACCATGCCCATACAGCTGGCATTTCAAGCAACGCAAAGGATTAGGGATGTACAGCCGAACGTGAATGATTTCGTTACCAACTTTGACATCACTAGGAAGAGAAGATTTGGCAAACGTCAAGATAATAGGTGCTGTCTTCGTCCTTATACCTTCCGAGTATCGAGTAATGAATTTTGCCTCAATTACATCTTGCTGCGGCAATTCACTTACGATCTCATCCTTGCTCATCACCATGAGATCCCTGCAAGTGACAACACCCTTGCAGGAGTTCATGGAGACTGGGATTTTGGCTTCGACATCGTAACAATGGAATCTGCACAGTTTCAACAAATCCTTTACCTGTGCCGAGTTTACAGTTTTAACCAGGAGATCTCCATTAGCAAGTTTTTAAACTTGTTCGACTTCTCCCGCACAGTGGTCAATCACCTTGATAAAGAAGGGATTGAGACTGGACAGGGGAGTGGAACCTAGCGCATGAATGGTGACGTATGTCGCATTTGCTACAGGGATGTCAAGTGGGGCTCGAGTCTGGCGTCCGTCAGTCTTGGGGTGGTCAGTCCGGTCATTCCTACATTCGTCAGGACCACCTCCCCTCCTGAAGGGGAGGAAGGCAGTAGGGGCGTCCGTCATAGCAACCACTCCCCCCGTGAGGGGGAAGTGGGAAGAAGGAGAAAAACAAACAAGGGACAAATCACCCGGGGAAGACACACCTAGTCTGAGATTACCCTCTCAAACCACTCTCGGGAGGACGCGCCTGTGTGTGACTCACACCCCAGAGCGATCAGTGGGGGGTACACTCCAGAGGTGAGTAAGCAAAGGCAATCTCAGGAAACAGTAATAGACACTTACTACATCTCTAAAGGGCTGGGAGGAAAATTAATACTAGCTAACCTAACTTTTAATCGCTTTATTTACAAAACTAATGCCGGTGAGGCAGCCCTTAAAGCTAGAGGAGAGCCAGAAAAACACGTCGGATCTCCCCACGACCATGCATCAAAGTCGATCCGGCAGTCCCACTCCCCGAAGGTAGCCTAGTGTCCTCCTACTGCTAGGGTGACGGTGCGACGGCTGGGTGTTATAGGGGCCCACGGCCCTGGCTGACTTATGCCTTTGTTGCACGGCATCCCGTAGTTCGGCTGCGGCTACTCCGTGGGGTCCGGGTGGGGGTGTCGGTGCATTTCCAGGGGCACTATGCTGTACACCACTCATCTCGTTTTCGGGGGCACTATACTGTACACCACGCATCTCGTTTTCGGGGGCACTATTCTGTACACCGCTCATCTCGTTTTCGAGGGCGCTATGCTGTATGCCACGCATTTCAGTTACAGGAGAGCAGACAGGGTGTCTTCAGCTTATTCCTTATGACAGAAATGAGGATAAAAGTGATATGTTGTCTATATTTTTGGTTATTTTTTTGGAGCCACTCACAGGAAAAATGCCAGAGCTGAAGGTAGCGTGCAAGTCACTACGTGAGCCTGGACTATGAAGTGGTGACTTATGTGAATCTGGTGTAGTTTAAAACGGCAAGATTCAAGGACATGAAATATTATGTGTAGTTTTACCTCTGTGGGTTTAGTAGGTTACGGTAATACAGGTGGTAGTAGTAGCAGTTGTATCCCCAGGTTCATCTAAATGTGAGTTCAGTATACTGCAGGCTGAAATTGCCCTCTTCCTTCAGCCCACAATCCCTCTTCCAGGAGATACAGAGGGAGCTGAGGAGCATTTATATAACCGGGTAGCAGAACTTGCTTCATTAACACCACTGTGTTAGGTGACCCCAAGGTGGATATAAAGATCTTTAATTTTTCTGTAAATACTTAAAATTAGCTTATTCGTTTAGTCATTTACAGAAATCTACATATAAATCCACCACCAGTTATGACAGTATTCTTCCTTTGTTATTACCTCATCTGGGCCAGCTACTTCACTTGCCTATGACATATCTCCAGTCATCACTTCCTGTCATCATCATGAGTTGGCTAGGAGGCAGGGTTGATTACATGATGTGGCCTCTTCTTGTTGGGGCTCTTTTGTGGCCGCTTGTTGGGCCATCATCTTTGACAGTGAGGGTTTTTCCATTGCCCTTGATCTTGCAATATTATCTTGTTATATACCTACTAAAATACACCAGACAACAATGACAATACTCAATCCCCACTCCAACTGCGACCACAGAAATTCAACGTGCTGCCAGAATCCACCACCGGATAGCCACAGTACGAGTGTCAGAACCAGAAGGACTCAAGAAGCCCATATAAGCAGCTCCTGGAAAACCCTCTAGCCTGGAGTTGCCACCCAGCCACCACTGCAACCCAAGCCACCAGTACCACCGATGATGGGAGCTCATCAATCCAGTGCCTGCTCAAAGCAACACAACTGAGCTTGCTGGAGGTGGCTTGGCAACGCAGAAGGATTCCCCCATGTCTGCTAGAGGTGGCACACCCGAACTTAATAGAGGCAGCTTGGCAACGCAGAAGGAGTTCCTGTACCCTCCCGTTTCTGCTAGAGGCGACAGCCGCGACACAACTGAGCTTGCTAGAGGCCGCTTGGCAATGCAGAAGGATCCCCCCATGTCTGCTAGAGGTTGCTTGGTACTACAGAAGGAGTTCCTGACCTCGTCCTCGACCTGCAGACTCATTGAGGCTAGCCCAGGGGCCCAAGGGCCACGATGCTCCTCTGAACCTGGCTGACTACCCTAACGTCCCACGGCCTCTGGAGTGGATTCCCTCCCCTCACACTCTCCCCCTCACACTCTCAGGTATCGCCCTCCTACCCCTGGAAAAGGAATCCCAAGACTAGCAGACTAGTCTTGCCGTCCCGACTATCTCAGGTTCCTTTTAACTTCCCCACCAGACCCACTCGGGGCACACACCACACTAGCCTCTATCCCCAGACTAGGAAAGAGACAGAGCCAGACATCAGGTCTCCACTTTTTGGAGCCAAAGTTGCAGCCTATCTCCCCCTTAGTCCTACCTTAATTTATTCAAATACATCACAACACCCCTTACAGACGTAGCATCGAATCCCAGCCCATTCCTTTTCCAAAGTGTACTACTTGGGCGGTCACCCATATTCCACCGGGAACGTCTCCCTCCAGACCCACCTCCCAAGCCCCATTTCCCCTGATTGACCATTTTTCATAGGTAACTCTTCCCCTGTTGTATCAAGGGTGTGTACAGGGTCAACCGTAACAATAAAATAATTGAAAGGCCATCTTGAGTTTACATGTGAAATATGCACCCGGCGGAGCGAGCCCGACACCACCACCCAAGGGGAAGGGCATAGGGAGGTAACCCCCACCCCACAAGGAGTCAATGGGGAGGTGTTTCCGCGCTCCGAACAGAAATGGCATACATTCCCCATGACCCAACGCCCCTCTTCCACGCAGCCGGATTGGTCGTTTCGGTTGTTGAGTCATTTAGTCCGTAACGTCCAAACTGGTGAACGGCCGAATCGCCTAACGGCCTAAACAACAAACGTCCTAAATTGTATGCGGCCTAAATAACCAAACTTCATCAAGATGACATAGCTGAAGTTTTGTTCATCACTACATCGTGGAACATAATTGTTATGTGGGGTGTTTTTAGTTCGACCTCTCGCCCTAAAAACGCTCGCGACTGAGCGAGGTCCTCTTTCCGGACCGGAAGTAAAGCACCCACAAAGGAACAGGACATAAAAACTCGGCAGTACACCTTAACACATCTATTGTCTTATCTCAACACACCTTACAATATAAGAACAAAGAGACACTGGATATGGAATGGACAGGGTGACAGAGGTGGTTTTCCAATACAAGATGTACAGTACACAAACACACAAGGATGTCAAGGGCAGAGTACAGTGATATTCATATACACAGATATTAGAGCACGACATAGGTGTTATAGTTAGGGCATAACTGTCATTTAATGTTCTGGACTGGATGCACTATGTGTGGATGGAATAAAGGGTCAGGTTGGTTAATATTACCATACACTTGTTATGGCACGAGTCGCGACACACGGAATTGTCACATAGCCGCGGCGACACTATTTCACTGGTTTTGTTTCCTTTTGAGGCACCACTGGTATAGAAACAATGTTTCCTTACATCCGGTTGCCTTATTGTCCGTGCTCACTGACCCTTACTTTCTGCCCTGGTGTTCACGTATACTGTTTGTCACTTTATACTATGCCCTCACTGTTTCACTGTCACTTTCACTTCTGTCTCTGTGGTTTAGACTTAGGCGCGACATAGGAGATGTGTTGAAGTCGCCACTATGCCCTTGATTCCTGGGCTAACAGAGGTGGTGCCCGGGCATGGGAGGGGGCCCTACTGGAGAGCCCTCCTGCAGGAGGCAATGGACCACCCGCAGGGGCGTCGTCGCCCGGGCCTACTTCGGCAGGGGGGTGCAGGGAGGCCCTCCTGTCTGGGGACCTCGACCTGATAGGCGGCCCTCGTGCTGAGGCCTCGTCGGTGGGGTGCAGGGAGGCCCTTCTGTCTGGGGGCCTTGACCTGGTAGGTGGCCCTCGGGGCTCGGGCCAAACAACTTCAGGAGACGGGTCTACCACCTCTTACTCTGGGCGGAGGGCCGTGGGAGAGTGGGGCCTAGGCAGCCCTGCTCTGGGGCCTGCTAACTGGCCCTGGGGGTCCGGGTGCTGTGGTCGCCTACAGAGCGGGGCATTGTCAGGAGTGAACTGTGGCACCTCTAATGCCTGGCGTCCGTCGAGGGCCAGTGTCGTCCAGGGGTCAGCTGCAGGACCAGGACAGGACTTCGCCACCACTCTTGGAACGGCAGCACCTCCGGGGAACCACACCTGGAGGGAGAGAGAGAAGGGCGTCCCACGCAGCTGAGAGGTGGTGCGTCAGCCGCGCAAGGGACCTTCTCCTCTGGGAGAACCCTAGGAACTATGGATGAAGGGCGTACTGTGGCCGCTCCTTCCCCCACACATACGGTGGCCATTGTGGCGGTTCCGCAGTTCCTAAGGGTAGCAGCTGAAGGGCGTACTGTGGCCGCTACTTCCTCCACACGTATGATGGCCGTTGTGGCGGTGCTGCTCTCGAAGGAGGAAGAGGCAGATGAGAGGCGTACTGTGACCGCTCCCTCCCCAGTATGTACGATGGCCGTTACTGCGGCTCTGCCTGCCCAACGGGAAGTAACTGAAGGGTGTACGGTGGCCGCTCCTTCCCTGGTACGTACGGTGGCCGTTACCATGGTGTTACTCCCATAGGAGGAGGAGGAAATGGATGAGGGGCGTACGGTGGCCGCTCCCTCCCTGACACATATGGTGGCCGTTGTCGTGGCTCCACTTCTCCTTCCTTTGCCAGTCGGTGCGCGCTTAATAGCTGACACTCCGAGGCTGTCTCCAGATGTGGCTGTAGCTGAAAGGCGTACTGTGGCTCCTCCTTCCCCCACACATACGGTGGTTGTTGTGGCGGAGCTACAGGGGGAAACAACTGAGGGGCGTACTGTGGCCGTTCTCTCTCCAGCACATACAGTGGCCGTTACCGTGGTGTTGTTTGGGACTGTACCAGGAGCAGTCCCACCCCAAACCTGGTAAAGGCTGCTCCGCTCGCAGGGTCGTCTCTTCTTCCTGTGTGGTTGTTGTTGGGTCGGTTGAGTGGAAGAGGGACTCAAGGTAGGGGCGCCCCGGCGCCCTTCTCACTCTGGGTCAGTCTCACTCTGACCTGGCTTGCTGTGGTGTCCTCCTGGGGTGGTGGTGGGGCTGCGGCTCGGCAGTGGGGTTGGGGGTGGCTGGGTGGTCGGTCTGGCGGCAGCGGAGGTGTGTATTTTAATAATGACTTACCATTATGCTGGTTGTTGTTTATATATCTATATCTATATCTATCTGTCTGTCTATCTATCTATCTGTCTATCTATCCTATCTATCTATCTATATCTATATCTATCTATCTATCTATCTATATTTATACGAGCCGCATTGTTTGTTTGTTTGTCCTTCAATTACGCCCAAACCAAGGGCCAGAGACCCCCAGACTCATATATATTCTGATTCAGGGTGACCCAATGATGGCTTTAAGGGGGTCAAAATTCAGATCTGGGTCATTTGGGATCACCGATAGAATGTTCAGCTTTATGGTCCTGGCAACGCCGGGTACCCCTGTGGCCCAATTTTTGGCATGGAGACTCACATGACCTCCAATTCGGACATAGGCTATGTAAGGTTACCTCCGAGGTCATTTAAGGTCACAGGTAACGGTAAACAAGTGAGCACATATACTGTGCGTTAGTATGCGAAAGCTGATATATATATATATATATATATATATATATATATATATATATATATATATATATATATATATATATATATATATATATATATATTACCGTTTATGAAAGAAAAAGAAAAATGAAATGTATTTTTCTTTCATTTTTCAATAGCTAAAACAATATAGGACCTACTATATTGTGGGTGCAGTTTTATTTAACTTTGTTACCCTTCGGCCGAAGCATCTCACGGCCTAGAGGTTCCCGGGGCATAAACTTCCGGCCTAAACTCCAAACTACCTAAAATTCTGACAGGATAACGGCCTAAAACAATACGGCCTAATGGTCCCGAACTCGTTTTGCGTACGTACTAACGCGTTTAGCATTAAGAATAAATTATATAAATTACGTTCTTGGGCGAAGAGGGTCAAGTGACTAAATGAACCTAGAACAGTGTGTTATGAAAGGGGATTTGCCAGTTAGGTAGTCTCGTACCTTCGAGACGTTTCTTGTACCGTAAGTTCCTGTACGAGTCATCAGAGTTGCCAGTTTGCCTATTGTTTATAAGCGTAGTTATTTTGTAAGTTAAAAATTCATTTATTTTTATGCTCTTTTTCTTTATAATGTTTTTATTTAAGTGATTGCTTGTTAAATTGTGTAATTTAAGTTTGTATGGTAAATGATTTAGAGTGTTATGTAATGTGAAACAACTATGCATGTTTTGATGTGTCTGAGTTGGCAACTGTTGCCCGTCGATTGGCAACTGTTGCCCGTCGAGAGTATACTCGTAGAATGTAGCCGTTTCGTTTCGAGAACAATGCAAGCTTATATAAGATGGGGTAGTGATTATTACAAGTTTAGTCGGGTGTCAAGTCAGTTTTAGTGCAGTGCTCTTAGTGAAGTTTGTGAAGAGATGATGGCAGGCACTGAGTGTAATTACTGTCAGTGAAGATTATTTTCGTTACTTGCGTAGTAGGTGAAGTGTTGGCAAGCATTAAGTGTACTAACAGTAAAGTGTTGTTAAACAATAAATGTAATAGCAGTTAGTAAAGTGTGTATAGCTCCAGTGCTTGTGAGAACAGAGAAATTGAAAAGCATTAAGTGGAATTATTTGGAAAATAAAGACAGTGATCTTTAAGAAGCCAGTGTTTATTTTCGCCTCAGCTGATCATGTCTCCTGCACACCTAAAGGCTGACCATAGGAAAAACAACTCACTGGGCAATGTCCTTCCTATCCTGAACTACTGCTGTTGGAGCCTGTGGCAGTGTGGGGACTGAGACGTAACGCTGGTGTCAGGAGTGGGATTATTATTTCAGGGCTGCCGTGAGGCTAATCTTTGACATGGAAGCAGGTGTGAAGACAAGATCTCGAGCTGGGCAGGAGGAGGAAATTTCCCTGGCGACAATGGTGAAGCTATTACAAGCACAAAGTGCCCAAATACAGGCCCAAAGTGAAGAACAGAAAGAGTTCAGGAACGAAATTAAAGAACTAATACAGGCACATACTAAAGAACTCGAAGAACAATTTCAGGTACAAAGTGTACAACTGAAGCCACAGAGTGAATTACTAGAGGCACAACGTAAAGAACAAAAAAAGCGATATGAACAACTTGAAGAGGCATCGGAGGAGCAACAGAGGGAATTACAACCGAGGATGCAAGGACAGCCAGATGCACTCATGGGGAAAATCAAGGAAAAGCAGCAACAGCTTAAGGAGGAAGTAGATGCCAAGCTAAAGCAGTAGAAGTATGAGGTAAGAAATAATGTGATAGAGTGTAAACAGCATGTAGAGGAACAGTTGAAGACAGTTAGTGAGGAAATAGTGACGGAGTGCAAACAGCATGTGGAAAACCAGCTGAAGATCAGCGAGGGAATTGTGATAGAGTGCAGACAGCATGTAGATAACCAGTTGAAGCATGTAGTCGACCATGTGAAAATAATTAGTGAGAAACTGGAGGCTGTAGAGAAATATCGCACTGCTGAGCCTCAGGTTAGTGTACAGAGAGCACATAAAAGGAGTGGACAATGTATGGTGAATCTTGGTGGATCCCGGGCATCTGAAGATGGCATTGCAGGGTTGGATAATCAGAATGTTGGAGGTTCAAGTCTTGGCCTTTTGATGCCCCAGTTTTTAGGCCCCAAACCAGTGAAGTGCATGGCTATAATGGGATCCAGTTAAGAGGAAACCTCAAGAAAGTGATGGAAGAGTATCTTGGGAAGCTTACCGTGCACAGTTTGAGTTACTTGCGGATCAGAATGGTTGCGAGGATAAGAAGGCTGCAGAAGACCCACCACTGAAGAAATGCAAGAGAACCTTGATGAATAGTGTGCGAGAAGACAAACGACATGCAGAGTAGTAGGAATGGGAATCGTAGGAAGAAATGCTGCTGTACTGTAGTGACAGGGCCGGCGTCGGACGAAGACCTGGGGAGGATGGAGATGGAGGGTGCAGATTTGCAACCGGTGCTGGAGTGGCTGCAGCGGAGTGCAGTGCGACCACCATGGGGAGGAGTTTCCAGGTTGGGCCCTGTGACCGGGAGCTGCTGGAGTCAGTGGAACCTTCTTCGTTGCAGTGGACTAGTGGAGCGTCAGTGGGAGACGCCCAGTGGCCTCGGCGAGTGTTGGCAACTGGTGGTTCTGAAGAAGATGAGGTCTGAGATCTTGGATAAATCCCATAACCAGATCACTAGTGGGCACCTGGGAGTGAAGACAATTCTAAGCCAGCTGTGACACAAATTCTACTGGATTGGCATGCTTCAGGATGTTGAAGAGTGGTGTCGGACCTGTGATGTGTGCTGTGTCAAAAAGAGGACCAAGACCTTCCAGCAGGAGTGGACTGTGTGGAGGAACAAGGACATCGTCGGAAGCGGCATAGAAAAAGACCTGGTAAGTTGAAGGATTATTATGTGTATAGTTAGAGGTTTCAGTAGGATTAAGGTTTATGTTTGTATATATTGTGCAGTTTTGTCGGGACGAAAAAAAACTAGGCAGGGGGTAGTGTTATGAAGGGGGATTTGCCAGTTAGGTAGTCTCGTACCTTCGAGACGTTTCTTGTACCGTAAGTTCCCGTACGAGTCATCAGAGTTGCCAGTTTGCCTGTTGTTTGTGAGCGTAGTTATTTCGTAAGTTAAAAATTCATTTATTTTTATGCTCTTTTTCTTTATAATGTTTTATTTAAGTGATTGCTTATTAAACTGTGTGATTTAAGTTTGTATGGTAAATGATTTAGAGTGTTATGTAATGTGAGACAACTCTGCATGTTTGATGTGTCTGAGTTGGCAACTGTTGCCCGTCGAGAGTATACTCGTAGAATGTAGACGTTTCTAGAACAATGCAAGCTTATATAAGATGGGGTAGAGATTATTACAATTTTCGTCGGGTGTCAAGTCAGTTTTAGTGCATTGCTGTTAGTGAAGTTTGTGAAGAGGTGCTGGCAGGCACTGAGTGTAATTACCGTCAGTGAAGCTTATTCTCGGTACTTGTGTAATAAGTGTTGGCAAGCATTAAGTGTACTAACAGTAAAGTGTTGTTAAGCATTAAGTGTAATAGCAGTTAGTAAAGTGTGTATAGCTCCAGTGCTTGTGAGAATAGTGAAGTTGAAAAGCATTAAGTGGAATTATTTGGAAAATAAAGACAGTGATCTTTAAGAAGCCAGTGTTTATTTTCGCCTCAGCTGATCTTGTGTGCTTTACACCTTAAGGCTGACCATAGAAGAACAACTCACTAGGCAACGTCCTTCCTGTACTGTACTACTGCTGTTGGAACCTGTGGCAGTGTAGGGACTGGGATGTAACAAGTGGTTCTTAAGATTTTTCGGCCAAGATACCCCCTGGTTCGACTCCAGGTCAATCTAATACCCTGTATCTAATATTATTCTTACTAAAATGTGTGAGCTACAGCATAGTGCCCCCGAAAACTCCCCAACACCCCCACCAGGACCCCACAGAGGAACCGCAGCCGAACCGCGAGATTCAGTGCGACTACGGTACAAGTCAGCCCTGGCCGTGCACCCGTATGACACACAGCCACCTCACCATTGCCTTTGCGGGAATCCGACACTACTTTCGGGGAGAAGTACCGCCGGATCAGATCAGGGTGGAGCTGCCTATCCAGCTCCAAACAGTGCCCCTCAGGAGTTGGCCTGTAGCCACTCCCGCCTTCAACAGGAGTGTGCCTGTAGCCTCTCCGAAGGTGTCTTCCTCTTTGGGGCGGCTGGTAGCCGCCTGCCCCTCATAAGGGAATCGGTAAACAACCGACATGAGGGTAATCAGGAGATGGCCTGTAGTCGTTCCCGCCTTCGTCAGAAGGTGTCCTTCCAGGGATGGCCAGTAGCTGCCCTACACCCCATCCTGCAGGAGTTGGCCTGTAGCCGGTCCCGCCTACGCCAGATGGCCGGTAGCCACTCCGAAGGCGTTGCCCCTGAGTCGGCCTGTAGCTGCTCCTCTCTCCGGCAGAAGGAGATGGCCTGTAGTCGCTCCCGCCTTCGTCAGATGGCCGGTAGCCGCTCTGAAAGTGTTGCCCCTGAGTCGGCCTGTAGCCGCTCCTCCCTCCGGCAGAAGGAGACAGCCTGTAGTCGCTCCCGCCTTCGTCAGACGGCCGGTAGCCACTCTGAAGGTGTTGCCCCCGAGTCGGACTGTAGCCGCTCCTCCCTCTGGTGGAAGGAGACAGCCTGTAGCTGCTCCCGCCTTCGTCAGACGGCTGGTAGCCACTCCAAAGGTGTTGCCCCCGAGTCGGCCTGTAGCCGCTCTTCCCCCCGGCAGAAGGAGATAGCCTGTAGTCACTCCTGCCTTCGTCAGACGGCCGGTAGCCACTCCGAAGGTGCTGCCCTCGAGTCGGCCCGTAGCCGCTCCCCACCCCTCCTGCAGGAGTCGACCTGTAGCCGCTCCCACCTTCGTCAGACGGCCAGTAGCCACTCCAAAGGTGTCCAGAGGTGCACTGAATCCCCCTCCCAGGCCACGGCCAGTAGCCGGGCTTTGGCGCCTCATAGTCGCGCCCTTGGGAAGCCACAGCCAGTAGCCGGGCCCCACGGCCGGAGACAGGCGAGAGCAGTCCCACCGCCCCAGCATGAGACGAGGGTCCAGACTCCCGACGCAGGAGAATCCCAGAGAGGCCTTAACGCCTCCCCTGGCCTCTGCTCCCTATGCCTGGCCCTGGAGAAGACCCACCTGACAGACCCTGATTCAGGTTGGTGCCGCAGTCCCTCCCTGACGGTGCCACCTGGTTCTGGGGACCGCAGCCCTAGGGCACTCCAGGCCCTCCCCAGGACGCCCGGGCGAGACCTCCCTACGCCCCGACTGCGGAAGACCACCTCCGGCCGAAACCTGAGCCAGAGATTTCTGGACCTGTTTGGCCCCAGTCCTGAGGGCCACACCCCTGTACCCAGCCCGGAGGATACGGGCCCCTCTGCCACCTGCAGCCCCGGACGAGAGAAGATCCCCCTGCGAGTCGTCCCGTGTCCTCTCAGCACGCCCTCCCCTGGCGGTGCCCCAGTCCCGGCAGAATTGTCTCCGGCGTGTCTCCCCGCCGCCCCCACCGTTTAAGGTACTTATGTTAAGTGCGATATTGCCCCAAGTTAGCGTAACAGTGCTGTAGTGACATAATGCACCCCGAGTAACAGGTCAAGTGTTCCCGAGAAGTTAGAAGGGGAATGAATTATATCACGGGGCGGAATAATAGTAACAAGTGCAGAGTCTAAATGTTGGTGAACCAGACTCACGGAGTGACGCCCTCATGTGAAATCAGTAAGACACTCAACCCGAGGGATTCGTATTAGTAAAATATCCAAATGCCCCTTGCTACCAGAAAATAGTGAAGAGAAAGTGTTAGTACTACCCTCCCCCTCATATTACTATAAATATAACGAGACTCTCAGTGCCTTACACCCTCCCTTCTTGAATCTCCTCTCGGCATTCCCCACGTACGTGAAAACCTAGAATCGTGTTATAATAAATTACCAAAACCTCCTTGCTACCAGAATATGACAAGTCAAACTCTCTAACATTAACTCCCACTTTATATTACTATAACTATAATCAGATCCTCAGCGCGTCGCCCCTCTCCACCCCCCCCCCCCCGTGTGAGACTCATCCCCAACTCCCCCACGTGCAGCGAGACCCCGTGTTCTGAGTAAACCTGTACACTAAACCTACAGTGTTATCCTCAGTGCCTGTTGAATTAGTATCCACGAGATACTGACTATTTAGTGAAGGATTGTAATTCACCAAATACTGTGTTGTATTATCTGCTGTTTGTCTTGTGTCTGACTGAAGGAATACACGTGTAAAGGTTATTGCCTGGAGTTTTTGTGTCCTGCCTCCCTTATTTGCACTAAGCCCCGGTCTCGAAAGAAGACCCCGCTACACGTTAGGTGTTCTAGGACCGAGTAGTCAGGCCTTTTCCACCTGGGGGAGCGAATGATGAGGTGAAAAAGAGAGAGATTGTCCAGGTGCTTGAGGGTGCGAAAGTGGATGTATGTGGAATAACTGAAACAAAATGGAGAGGAGAAAGTGTGAGAGAATGGGAGTAAGGATGGGGTATATGTGCAGGAGTAGGTGAGAATGAGAGGGCAAAGGAAGGAGTATGTATAGTTGTGAGTAAAAGATGGAAGAAGAGCATAAGACAGTATGGATCAGTTGGGTCAAGGATTGTGTGGGTAAAGTTGAAAGCTGGAATACAAATGTGGGCGATTGTGTGTGTGTATGCGCCAACGCAAGATCATGCTAGAAGAGCGAGAGAAGAGTTCTGGACAAATGTGGAAGTGTGCATGGAAAAGTTTGGAAGGAATGAAAGAGTGTTTTTGATCGGTGATATGAATGGTAAAGTTGGGAATGTGAAGGTGGATGGAATAGTTGGTGAGTGGGGTGTGCCTGCTGAGATAGATGAGAATGGCAGTGCGTTAGTGGACATTTGTGCTGGGAGGGGGTTGGTGATAGCCAATACCCTCTTCAGGCATAAAATGATCCACAGGTATACATGGCGAGTGATGAGAAGGGTGAGTGGTGAACTGAATGAAAGGAAAGCAATGATTGATCATGTGTGTGTGGATGAAAGGATGCGAAGACGTGTAATGGATGCAAGAGCTTATAGAGGTTGGGGGAGTGGACTTTCTGACCACTACTTGGTGGTGGCCAGAATTAGGATTCAAGTAAGATGGAGGAATAGAAGAAGGGAAAGACGAGAGGAAGGAGTAGTTGCAAGGAGAGTGGAAAGGTTACAAGGGGATGAGAAAAAGGCAGAGTATAAGAGAGAAGTGCAGGAACGATTGGGCAAATATGAATTGGAGCAGATGGGAGACGTGGAAGGTGTGTATAGGATATTTACAGAAGAAATATGTGCAGCATGTGATGTGGTGTGTGGAAGGAAGAGAAGACGGAGGGGGGTGCAAGGAACAGTGTGGTAGACTGAAGAGGTGAGACAGGCTGTGGCACAAAAGAAGAAAGCATACAATGAATGGATGAGAAATAGGGGCGTGGAAGAAGTTGAGAGGCGGAAGAGAGAGTTATATATATGTAGAAAGAAAAAGAGAGATGAAAAGATTAGTAAGAGAGAGTAAGAAGAGAGTGAATGAGGAATTTGGAAGGAATTTGAGTGTACAGTGGAGGGACTGTAAGAAAATGTTCCGGAAAGAGGTGAAAAGAGTAAGACAGCGTGGAAGTGAAGTTAGCAGGGGAGTGAAAGATAAAAATGGTAGATTACTAGTGGAGAAGGGAGAAAAAGTGAGCAGATGGAGAGAACACTTTAAGGAATTGTTGAACATAGAGGATGGAAGTAATGCGAGTATAAGTGGCTGGGGAATGGCTGGGAGAAGGAGGAAGGTGAGAAGACAGGAAGAAATCAGTAGGATAGAAGTTGTGGAAGCAATGAAGAAAGTTAAATCGAGGAAAGCCCCAGGAATTGATGGAGTGTGTGGTGAAATGCTGAAGCATGGGGGAGAGATAGTAGTAGAATGGATGTGGAAGATGTGCAGATTGGCCTGGGAGGAATGTAGAGTCCCGGAGGATTGGAAGTCAGGTATAATTATTCCCTTGTACAAGGGAAAAGGGGAAAAAGAAGTGTGTGGTAATCATAGGGGCATTTGTCTTCTTAGTATAATAGGAAAAGTGTATGGTAGGATACTTATTGACAGAGTTAGAGAAAGAACAGAGAAAATAGTTGGAGAAGAACAGGGAGGCTTTAGGAAGGGAAGAGGTTGTGTAGATCAGATATTCATTCTTAGATCTTTAGTGGAAAAGTTTCTAGAGAAGGGAAAGAAGTTGTATGCGGCTTTCATGGATTTGGAGAAAGCATATGACAGGGTGGATAGACAAGGATTGTGGAAAGTGTTAAGAATATATGGAGTAGATGGGAAGTTGTTGAATGCTGTGAAGAGTATGTACGATGGTGCGAAGGCTGCAGTGCGTGTGGATGGTGAACTAAGTGAATTTTTCTCTTTGAAAGTTGGGTTGAAACAGGGATGTGTCATGTCTCCATGGTTGTTCAATCTGTACATGGATTGGGTAATAAAAGAGGTACACGGTAGGGTAGTGGATGTTGGAGTGGCCCTGGTGAGAGAGGATAGTGTTTGGAAACTCCCTGTACTGTTGTTTGCAGATGATACTGTGTTGTTGAGTGAAGACGAAGGGGAGCTGCAAGGCTTGGTGGATGAGTTTGGGAGAGTGTGTAAGAAACGGAATCTAAAGGTGAATGTAGGGAAGAGTGATGGTCATTGAGAGAGGTGAAGTCAATGAATGTACAGCGAGGTTGGATGGTGAGGAATTGGAAAATGTGAGTACGTTTAAGTACTTGGGTAGTGTGATGAGTAAGGATGGAGGTTTGGAGGGTGACGTGCTTGAAAGGGTACAGCAGGGAAGAAAGATTGCTGGTTCTTTGAAAGCAGTGATAAGAAACAGGGAAGTGAGCATGGAAGTGAAAAAGTTACTACATGACAGTATTGTGATACCAACTGTAACGTATGGAAGTGAAGCTTGGACGTTGTTGGAAGGACACAAGTCAAGAGTGAGAGCAGTGGAAATGAGTTATTTAAGAGGAGCCTGTGGAGTCACATGGAGAGACAGGCTGACGAATGAGGATATAAAGGAGCGTTGTGGTGTGGATGTGGATGTGATAGGAAGCGTTATGAGGAACATACTGAGGTGATTTGGCCATGTGGAGAGGATGGAGGGTGAAAGACTGACGAAGAGAGTGTATGTGAGTGAGGTGGAGGGGGGAAGAGGGAGGGGGAGGCCGAGGATGAGATGGAGGGATGGGGTGGAGAGGTATATGAGAGAGGGATGTGTGAGTTGGGAGCAGGGCAGTGAAATGGCGAGGGACAGGGCGACTTGGAGGCGATTTGTTTGTGGCCACCCCAAACGGGATTGAGGCGTCTGGCAATATATAGATAGATAGATAGATAGATTACACTTACTCCTTTCACTTTCAATTTGCTTTAAAAAGTCGCAAGTTATCGCGGTTACCATACAGGAAGTTTTTTTTTTTTTTTTTTTAGGATGCCTTTCTGGATACCCTCGAAAACACATTTCGATACCCCCTGGGGGTATTGATGCAATATTTAATAACACCTGCCTTAGAGTGACGTGAGAGAGCTAAATGTATTTAACCTGACCTGGGTGATCTAGAGCGAGTCGGACTGTATGTGTAGGGTCTGAATGAATCTCTTTATACCTGGACAGTCCTGAATTGACCTTACTGGAACCAGGCTGACGACGAGTTGTATTATGCTGGATGTTTTTAGTCCGACTTCTCGTTCTAAAGACACCAGCGACTGAGCGGGGTCCTCTTTCTAGACTGGAAATAGAACACAAAGGAACAGGGCATAAAAACTCGGCAAGACACCTTAACACATATATTGCCTTAATCCAACTTCCTTACAATATACATACAATGGTACACTGAATGTGGATTGGGTACAGTGACGGTTAGTTAATATTGGTACATTACATTACATAGGCACTGTGCTTACACCTGAGTTATTACACAAGAGAATATCACATAGGTATGGTGACACTGTTCATATACTTGGTCCTGTGGACTTTGCGTGGTACACTGGTCTCTTTGCACTTGGGTATCGCCACACACTAGTATATTACTCTGGTTCCGGGGTGCTTAAGTACTAACACAGTACTCTGAGTGGACTGGGGTAGAGACAAGTTACGGGTGGTGTTCCTGTCTCACTGTTTCTATAACACATACAGTCACTGTCACTACTAAGTCTCTAACACGACACTGGGTCCGGAGTCTGGGCTCATTTGAGGTGGCACCTGGGGGTTGGAGGGGCCCTACTTGTAAGCCCTCCTGCAGAAGGCATGGAACAGCTCTCGGGGGCGTCACGGCCTGGGCGTGTTTCTGGTCTGGGGTGCAGGGAGGCCCTTTCCTGTCAGGGCCTCGACCTGGTGAGGGGTTCTCGGGCCTGGGGCCGAACAGTGTCAGGAGTCGGGCCTGCCGCTTCTTGCTCCAGGTGGAGGGCCGATGTTGAGTGGGGCCAGAGCAGTCCCGCCCTGGGGTCCGAGGGCTGGCCCTGGGAGGCCTGGGACTGCGGTCACCTCTAGGTTGGGGCGCCGTCAGGGGTTGACTGCGGCACCTTGCCTGCAGGGCATCCGTCAGGTCCCGGCGTTGTCCAGGGGCAGGCTGGAGGGCGTGAACCCCACCTTCAGCGACAGGACCTCGCCACCATTCCTGGAATGGCAGCACCTCCGGGGAACCACACCACAAAGGTTTCAGTTCAGTGCAGTTCTTGCAAGAACTGGACCCATTACACCTGCACAACACTTGCATCCAGAAAACATTACACAAACACCTGGACCTGCTCCTTATGCTCCTTCCCCCCACCCTTCAATCCTCCTTCCAATCCTACTCCTACTTCCTTCACACCTCCACAGCCAAACCCACCGACCCTTCCCACACCATCCAGTCCCTCAGCTCCTCCTATTCCAACCCATCCTAATCCACCTCAACCCTTACCTCCATCACAACCTCCTCCTACCCCTTCCCCTCCACCCACACCACCTCCCCCCCCGTGCTGCAGCAACCAACATACATCGCACACACAGCATAAACATCCTTCAGTCAAACATAGATGGCATAAACACCAAAAAACATGAACTCACACAATTCATAAAACAACAGAACATACACATTGCCATCTTACAAGAAACAAAACTACACAGAGCACAGAAAACACCGACATTTCATAATTTCACCACCATTCGACAAGACCGGGTCGACGGCGATGGCGGTGGACTCATCACCTTGGTACACAAATCCATCAACTTTGCAGATACCAGTGCACACACAAAGTCACTTCTCCCCCCACATGACACCACAACAGAAATACAATCAATTAAAATACGCTCTGGTAACAAATCACACGTAACAATCACTATCACATACATTCCCCCCCAATCGTCCCCCACAGTACCACACAATTACTATCCACAGGTACACCACATCACTAACATACCCAACATCATCCTGGGCGGTGATTTCAACACCAAGTCGTCGGCCTGGCATGTCAACAACCATGACACAGACAGAGGGCTGGTACTACAATCCCAGACAGATCATCTTTTCACACTAAACAGTCTAGACCAACATACCCATATCCCACACCAAGCCCTCTTCCTCCCATCATCTCCAGACATCACCTTCTGCTCCCCAAACCTCGCCTCCACTACATCATGGAGAGTGGTCAAAACCCTAGGTTCTGATCACCTCCCAATCATCATCACTACCAAAACCAGAATCACCGAAGCTGGCCACAAACACACATACACTAATTATAAGAGAGCCAACTGGGAGGCCTTTGTAACTGAAACAGAACAACATTTCGAAACACTAAACAGTACACCCATCACAAACATCAACACCGCTGTGCACACTTTCAAAACAATTATACAAAACGCGGACAAAAGACACATCCCTAGAGGCAACAGAAAGATACACAACCCCAACTTCACACCAGAAATTCAAGGCCTCATCAGACAACGGGACACACTGCGACACTCCCCAACACCCCATACACAAGACACCATACAACAAATACAAGAACTCAACACTGAGATAAACAATAAAATATCAGAACAGCAAACACTAAACTGGAAAAATTATCTCCAAACACTTGACCACAAAACAAACATCAGCAAACTCTACAAAACACTAAACAACATCACACTTTCCAACAGCAACACCACACAATCACACGCTGCCATCACAACAACAGACACCATACCCTCAAACAAACAACAAGCAAACACTCTCATCAATCACTTTTCACAAGTCAGCCATCTAAACCCCCATCCCGAAGACCGACGCATCATCCGACGTAAGAGACAGTTCCCCACGGTCCCAGACTACGCACCTTTCACCTACAACCAGACGAAGCACATCATTAACAACCTCAAGCACTCATCTGCCTGTGGACCAGACAACATAAGCAGCATTCACCTTAAACACCTAGGATCACAAGGCATACAAGCACTCACCAACATATCAAACTACAGCTACTCACACAACATAATACCCAACATCTGGAACCATGGCAATATCATCACTATCCCTAAACCCAACAAAGACCCCACGTTACCCTCCTCACATCGCCCCATCACACTCCTCTGCACCCCCTCTAAAGTCACTGAACGACTGGTACTACAACTAGTCACACCTCACATTCCCCTAGACCAGTCACAACATGGCTTTAGGCCACTACACTCCACAAACACTCTTCTTAGAGACCTTATGCAGAGAGTTTTCGATGGCATGAATTCAGCTAGGCCATCACACAGAACAATCCTAATCACACTAGACATTAGCAAAGCTTTTGATGCTATCCCTCGCCACAACCTCACAAACAAAATACTCAACACAAACATGCACAATAACACAAAAAGATGGCTGGCAAACTACTTAGCAGGCAGATGTGCACACGTAACATTTGCCGGTCAGTCTTCTAATATCAGAAACTTCACAAACGGCGTCCCCCAAGGATTTGTTTTGTCCCCTGCACTCTTTAACCTATACATGCACGACGTACCCACACCCCACACACCACAGATACACATAGCTTCCTATGCAGATGATATAACACTTACATGTACGCACCAAAACGCAAACACAGCTGCACACATCATTCAACCTTACCTCAACACACTACACGAATGGTTCACCACAAACAGGCTCAAAATAGCCCCAGCCAAATCTACAGTGACTCTTCTCACAAACTGGACAGCAAAACACAGTCACATCCCACACCTCACCATAAACAACACTCCCCTACCACACACACACACACACACGGCATCGTCAGAGGTAGTCTGTACCGGCGCTCCATACCAGCTCAACACGGCCAGAGGCATTACCTAAATAAGTATCTTTGAATGAGTCAAGCTCTGTACCAGGTTAGACTAAATGATTTTTCATTATTAAAAGGGAAAGAAATAATAAGTTTAAATAAGACTGGTTCAACAACAAAGAACCACGATGCGTTGAGTCAG
Source organism: Coenobita brevimanus (assembly GCF_032717465.1). NCBI lineage: Eukaryota > Metazoa > Arthropoda > Malacostraca > Decapoda > Coenobitidae > Coenobita > Coenobita brevimanus. Next base: position 6,200,450 of record NC_137024.1, on the reverse strand, counting down.
CTGGGTTTGTTTATACTACAGCAAGACGGGGAAAGCGTGCATGCTTTGTAAGTACACACTCTGTTCATTTAGTATTACAAAATGGATACATACTTCAGTAAAACAAATTTGGAAAAGAAAAGGGATAAAAGTAAAAAGCAAAATGATGATTTCTACCAAGAACTGGTTGAAGTGGAGACTCACAATAGACTGGTTGAACGTGTACACAAACTAGAAATGGCTTTCAAAAATGAAATTGATGAAATAAAGAAGCAAATGCACTTGCAAAAGGAAGAGATAGAAAAACTGGGAAGGGAGGCCAATAAGAAAGACACAACCATCAGTGAACTAACAGTGGAATTGAATACCCTTAGGAAGAAAGTGAGTGAAATGGGAAGTACAGTAGTTAATCACGAGAGTGTTATGGAAGAGTTAAAAAATGACACAGAGACAATTAGACAAGCAAGCAGTCTTATGGACCAGAGCAGTGATATTGAGGAGAAGATAACACAGGTGAATGAAGCTGTGCAAAGCTACAAAAATGATGTAGAAATCACGTATGCTGAAATGGTGAAAGTAAAGAAAGACTTAGAAACAAGGGTGGAGGAAAAAAACATTAAAAAGGAAGTGAAAAGAATAATCCAAAACAATCCAAAGTTAGTCAGAGATTCAGTAGAAATAAATAAATCAATAGTAATCACTGGTATAGAAGAGGAAGAAATTAAAAACAAAATCGCTAGAGACAAAAAGGAGATGGCAAATGTAATGAGCTTACTGAAAGAAGTATCAGAGGAAATCTGTAGTAAAGACATAGAGGAACACAAAAGGTTAGGGAAATACGAGAAAAGCAAGACAAGACCTCTAAAGGTGACTTTCCAGAGTGTAAACACTGTGGAAGAGATACTAAAAAATGCAAAGAATCTTATGGAAAAAGAGGAGTTCAAAAATGTATGGATAAAAAGATGTCTAACACAAGAGGAACTGGAATTACTGAAAGAGAAAAGGGAGGAAGCAAAAACAAAAAATGAGGGAAGATCAGAAGAGGACAAGAAGAAATTTTTTTACAAAGTAATAGGATTGCAGGTACGAAAGTGGTACACAAACAGGATGGAAGAAAAAGGAGGAAGTTAGTAGAACCATGTCATGACAAGTACATAAACAAGATGATAAAGTTGATGTACTCAAATGTGGATGGAATGGTATCTAAATTACTAGAGATGAATGATTATGTCAGAGAAAATGAACCACAAATAATATGCCTAACTGAGACAAAATTAACACCAAGGATATCCAATGACATACTAAACTTAGAGGAATACAATATATGGAGAAGAGACAGAAATTTTAAAAAAGGAGGAGGAATTATGATATTAACTAAGAAAAATCTAAAAGTCAAGGAAATGAACCTAGATATACCATCACAAGTAGAACTGATTGCAGTAGAGATCGACACATCTGAAGGTAAAGTAATTGTAGCCAATTTGTATATGCCACCCAGATCAAACACATGGGAAAGAGACGAATATGAGGACCTGGCAGAGAGTACAATTCAGAGTATAAGATCCTTGCTACATAAAATGGAAGAGAAATCGGAAAGAATTATACTAACTGGGGATTTCAATACAAATATAAATTGGAATACTCTAGATATAAATAGCCAAGAAAGCTGTTGGGACCAAAAGCTCCTGGATCTCGTACAAGAGTTTTTCTTAACGCAACATGTGAGGGAAACCACTAGAAAAAGAGGACTTGATGTACCTTCAGTGCTAGATCTAATATTTACTAGGCAAGAAAATGACATTGACAGTTTAATATATCACCCTCCACTCGGCAAAAGCGATCATGCAGTACTAAATTATAACTTCAGGATAGCATATGACATAGTAAACAGCAATGACAGTTACAAAAAGAGACTAAACTATAAAATGGGAAATTATCAAGATCTAAAGAAGTATTTCTTAGAAGTTGATTGGGAAAATGAGCTTAGAGGACAAGATTTAAATGCTGTATGAAAAAAATTTTGTGAATTTTATGAAATAGGAGTCCAGAAGTACATCCCACAGCACAAAGAAGCAGATAAGAAAATACAGAAATGGTTCAATACAGAATGTAAAAAATCAAAAGAAAGAAGAGATTTGTTGTGGAATAGATACAGAAGACACAATAGTGAAAGGGCGTATAATAACTGGAAACAGGCAAGAAACGACTATACAAGAATAAGGAGGGAAGCCCAAAAACAGTTTGAGGAGGATATAATAAATAAAAGTAGTGATCAACTAAAGCTGTTTTACAGCTATATCAGAAGCAAAACCAAAGTAAAAGATATAATACAATCCATCACGGACGAGGGAATCACTTATACACAAGAGAAAGATATTTGTGAAGCACTAAATAAGAATTTCCAATTAGTTTTTACAGAAGAAAAAAAATTTGAGAGGGAATATGTGGAACACGCATGTCCACACATACTACCAGATATACAAATAGCAGAAAAAGTAATACAAGAGGAGTTAAGTAGATTAGACAGAGGAAAAGCAAGTGGTCCTGATGAAATTTCATGTTGGGTGTTACGAGAATGTGCAAAGGAGTTAAGTAAACCATTATTTTTAATTTTCAAGAAATCCTTGAGTCAAGGGAAACTACCTGATATTTGGAAAAAAGCAAATATAGTCCCCTTATTCAAGAAAGGAAATAGACAAAATCCTCTCAACTACCGACCAGTATCACTGACCAGTGTTGTAAGCAAGGTATTAGAAAAACTTATAAGAAAAGCTTGGGTAAATCATCTAGAAGAACACAGTATGATAACAGAAAGACAGTTTGGTTTCAGAAAAGGAAAATCATGTGTTACTAATCTGTTGAGCTACTATGACAGAGTAACAAACACAATACAGGAAAGGGAAGGATGGGTGGACAGTATCTATTTAGATTTCAAGAAAGCTTTTGACACAGTACCACACCAAAGACTTTTGTGGAAGCTGTACCATCAAGGAGGAATTCGAGGCAAACTGTTTTGTTGGATGCAAGACTTTCTCATAAAAAGAGAAATGAGGACAGTACTAAGAGGAAACTACTCATCATGGAAAGAAGTGACTAGTGGAGTACCACAGGGTTCGGTGCTGGCACCAATCATGTTTCTAGTGTACATAAATGATATAAACAGTAACACTGGAAATGAGAGCTATCTGAATATGTTTGCAGATGATGCAAAAATACAAAGGAGAATTACTAGCACAGACTCTTGTAGGGAGCTACAAGAAGAATTAAATAGACTTCATGAATGGAGTAGTACATGGCAAATGGAATTCAATGTGGACAAGTGTCATGTAATCAAGTTTGGTAAAAGTGGAAAAAGACCTGATTGGGATTATAAGTTAGGAAATAAAACCCTATACACATCAGAAAGAGAGAAAGACCTAGGTGTGATTATCAATAACAGACTATCTCCGGCTGACCACATCAGCGAGAAGGTACGGAACATGTATACACTGCTTGCAAATATGAGAATAGTATTCACATACATAAATGAAGACATGCTAAGAAGGATAATAACATCATTCATTAGACCAACCCTGGAATATGCATCAATAGTCTGGAGTCCTCATCTCAAAAAGCATATAGACAAGACTGAAAAAGTTCAAAGGGCCGCTACAAGATGGATACCAAGCTTAAGGGACCTAAGCTACGAAGAAAGACTAAATAAACTGAATCTACCAACACTACAGGAGAGAAGGAAAAGAGGTGACATGATAATGCTATATAAATGCATATCAGGAAAGGAGAAAATAGACATAAATGATGACTTAACATATGGAGAAGCATCAGCAAGAGGACACTGCAAAAAACTGCATAAGAAGAGAGGTGATAAAGACGTAAGGAAATTCAGCTTCCCAAACAGAGCAATTGATCAATGGAATGCACTACCGAATGAAATAGTGTGTGCCAAAACAATTCACAAATTTAAGGATATGTACGATAAATATGGTCTAAGACACGGGACAATACGAGCTTGACTCATTCCTGTAAAGATACAATTAGGTAAGAACAATTAGGTAAGAACACACACACACACACACACACACACACACACACACACACACACACACACAAAATCCTTGGTGTAACATACAATACATCAATGTCATTTAAACAACACATCACAAACATTAAAAATAGAATAACACCAAGACTCAATGCTTTGAGATCACTTGCCCATACGACATTCGGACACAACAAAGAAACCACCACCACAGTATACAAACAATACATACGTTCAGTGATGAATTATGCAAGCCCTGCCTGGGCTTCTAACCTCACCAAAACACACTACAACACACTACAGACCATACAGAACAAGGCCCTAAAAATAATCACAGGCTGCACAGCTACTACACCCACAGACCACCTACATCAAGAAACCAAAGTCCTCAAAGTCAAGGATCACCTAGACATGAGAGGCACCCAGTTTCTTGCTGCAGCCTCCACAAACCCACAACATCCACTGCAGTACATGGCAGCACTTCCACCCACACCAAGGAACATCAAAACAACACCCAGCACACGATACCATACACAAATACTATCATCTCTCACCCCTCGCCCACCTCAGACCAGCTTCCAGAAGCATATCCACACTCAGATCACTTGCCGCTCCATTCAGTCACTTAAAGACAACACACAGCTGCATGCACGGCCTCCTGACATCCACCCTTCTGAATCCTATCTTCCTTGTGAGGACAGGGTCCACCTGGCCAGGCTGAGATGCGGGCACCATCCAGCCTTCTTAAGCTACCAGAAGAGGCTGGATGACTCCGTCGCTGATGCCTGTCCAGGATGCAACACAGCACCCCATAATTATAAAGCACATTATGGAAGACTGCATTGCACACAATCACCTACGCCAACAACACAACATACACTCTTTGAGAGCTCTGTGGGAAACCCCGGTCTCGGCCAGGGCATTCCTAAGGGACTCGAGGCTGTTCGGCCAGACTGCCTAGGGAACAACTACTACTACTACTACTACACCTGGAGGGAGAGACAGAAGGGAGTCCCACGCAGCTGCAGGGTGGAGAGTGGGCCGCGCAAGAGACTTCTCCTCCAGAAGAACCTTCGGGACTGTGGGCAAAGGGCGTACAGTGGACGTCCCTTCCCTGATGCATACAGTGGCCGTTGTCACGGTTCCACAGTCCTTTGTGCTAGCAGCAGAAGGACGTACAGTGGCCGTTCCTTCCCCAGTGCATATAGTGGCTGTCGCCACGGGGCTGCTCCCGAAGGAGGAAGAGGCAGATGAGGGACATACAGTGACCGTTCCCTCCCTGGCGCATACAGCAGCCGTCGCCGTGGGTCTGCCTACCCAATGGGAAGTAGCTGAGGGACATACAGTGACCGTTCCCTCCCCGGTATGTACAGTGGCCGTTACCGCAGTGCCACTCCCGTAGGAGGAGGAGGAGGTGGATGAGGGATGTACAGTGGCTGTTCCCTCCCCAACGCATACAGTGGCCATCATCGCGGTTCCACTTCTCCTGCCTTTGCCTGTCAGTGAGTGCACAGTGGCCGTCATACCGAGGCAGGCTTCAGATATGGCTGCAGCAGAAGGGCATACAGTGGCCGTTATACCGAGGCAGGCTCCAGATGTGGCTGCAGCAGAAGGCCATACAGTGGCCGTCCCTTCCCCAGTACGTACAGTGGCCATTACTGCAGGGCTGCAGGGGGAAACAGCAGAAGGGCGTACAGTGGCCGTCCCTTCCCTAGTACGTACAGTGGCTGTTACTGCGGTGCTGCCTGGGACTGTATCTGGAGCAGTCCCACCCCAATCCTGGTGAAGGCTGGTCCGGCCGAGAAGTAGTCTTGCATCCTTGCGACGTCATGGTTGGGCAGGTTGAGGGGAAGAGGGACACAAGGTCAGAGCGCACCTGAGCCCGTCTCGCTCTGGGCCAGCATCGTGTCCACCTGGCCCACTGTGGTGTCCTCCTGGGGTGGGGGTGGGGCTGCAGTTCCGTAGTGGAGTGGAGGGTCTGGCGGCGGGAGCGCGCATTTCACCACCACCCGCGTTGAGAAAGTCATGGCCTCGTGACTGGAGGTGGTATTTGCTTGTGGTGGAGGTCTGGTGTGTAGGTGTGAGGTGTTGTAGGAGAGTGGTCCAGTGCTGTATGATGTGGTTGGGTTCTTGGTTTGGGTTGAATATTACGTCACGCACTGAAGTGTGTGGAGTGTGATGGAGGCGGTGGAGGAGTTGTCGTGTCCCTCATATTCTTGTCCAGGTTCGTGTGGAGGATACCAGACGACGCGTTGAACTCTCATCTCTGGTGGTGGTGCTTGGTGCAGGGTGTGTGGCTGTATGCTAGCCAGGGGTGAGGTCCTCGGGCTTTTATGGGGGAAGTTAGGGTAGGAGCGGCAGCTCCTCATGGGGAACTGGGTCGGTGGAAGTTTCCACCTTGCTTGATATAGGCTGAGTGTGATGGGGGTAGTATTTGGGGGGGGTGTCGTGTCTGGTGTTGTGTGTGGTGATGTCGTGGGTGTAGGAGATAGTGTAGGGATGTATCTGGCTGGCGGGCGTGAGAGGCGTCCGGACCTAGTGGTGGTGGTAGTGAGGACGGGTATGGCGGGTGAGGCGGTGAAACCACGTGGTGGGGTGGGTGTTTGGTTTTGGTTGTGGAAGGGTCGGGAAGGTGGTGTGTATAGTGGGCATGATTGGTGGGTAAGGGATATGAAGGTGAGGGTGCGTGGGTGGCACGGGAGGTGGGTGGTGTTGATTCATGTGGGCGGCTTGTAGGTGAGGCGGGTCAGGAGGGGGGCACAGAGGTAGCGGGGGTAGGGGAGGGTGTGTGTAGTGGCGGTGTGGTGCAGGTGGTTGTTTCCGCGGTGGTGGGGGCGGGAGTTTCTGTGGGGTGGTGGTATGGTGGTGAGTTACTGGAGGTGTGGGTCAGTGATGGAGAGTTATGGGGTGGAGGAGGAGGTGAAGCTGAGGCGGCAGTGCGAGGTGTGTCGGGCGGAGTGGATGGTGATATACCGTAATTAGAGGAGGCTGGTGGGGGGTCAGGTAAGGATGCAGTTTGGGAGGGGGTTGTGGTGGGTAAGGCAGAGGGGGAAGGTGAGAAGGAGTAGGTGTATGAGTCAGTGGCTGGTTTCTTGGAAGAAGGAGAGGGCGGCACGGCGTGACGAGAGGTGTGGGGCGTGCGGTTTGGCACGATGTTATTGTTAGTGGGTGGGCAGGGGCGCACGTGTCGGTTGCGATATGTGTGTGTTTGCCCATGATGCCGAATGATGACTTGGTATGGGTTAGGGACTTTGATGATGGTGAAAGGGCCTTCAAATCAAGACGACACTTTGTCTGGGGTAGGCAGGTGTGCCACGACGACAGAGTCCCCCATTTGGTAGGGGTTGGAGGTGATCGTGTCTGGTTGCAAGTCCTGCTGTTCCTGAAGGTGATGAAGCCGCCTCTTGAGGTGGTGTAGGGGGTCAGTGGTGGAGGATGGGGGAGGGGGCTGAAGCTGCTGGCGGAGGGGCAGAAGAAGCGGAGCTTCCCTGAAGACTCGCTCTTGTGGAGTGACCCTATCATCCCTAGGGCATGTGTTCAGACTCCACTGAACGATTTTTACATGGGCCGGCCAGTCTTCATTTCCCATTTGTATGATTCGGGCCCACACCTGGCTGAGAAGGGAAGGATGGCTTCTTTCGCACACGCTATTTCCTTGGGGCCAGTAGGGGGAAGAGTGGGATATTTGATAACCAAATAGGGTGGCTAACTCACCCCAGACCTTCCCTGTGAACTCGGGTATGTTATCAGAGTGTAGGGCCTGGGGAATCCCGAAATATGGGAAAACGTGGTGGACCAATGCATCGGGTACTGTCATGGCGTTGTGTTCTTTCACAGGGCAGGCGATGAGGAATTTAGCGTAAACATCGACAAAAGTAATAATGTACTTTTAGCCTGCTTTGAGTGGTAGGGGGCCGACTATGTCAACTGACAGTAGTTACCATGACTTGTGCGCAGTGATTTTCCCCACGGGTCCGGCCGTACAAGTGATATCCTTCCCCAAGGTGCGTGCTCGGCACGTTTGGATGATGTTTTTGGCAATGGTGGAAGGGTTGGGTGTTCAGTATATGTCATTAAGAACTTGTAATAGTTTTTTGGTGCCGAGGTGGACGCCATTGTTAGCGTGAAGGTGAACCATGGCGTCATGTGCGGCATCTGGGTCTAGAACTATGTGGCCGTCTTGTTTAAACAGGTGTTCGCCGTGTTGGTATAATTTGGCGAAGTGTGCAGTGGTATCCACGGGGGGTCATTGCTTGGCCTGCCACATTTGAATGAGGTCCGTGTTGGTACGGATGGAATTAATGGGTAGGCAGGATAGGGCATCAGCGTTTGTATGTAACTTCCCGGGTCGATATGATATCTCAAAGTCAAATTCCTCTAGCGCTTCTCTCCACCGGATTAGTTGGGCGCTGGTGGTGTTGGATTGTCGCAGCCACTGGAGAAATTGATGGTCGGTGATGATGACAACGTGGGTGCCTGAAATGTATGATTGAAAATAGTCTAAAGCCCATATGATCCCAGGCACTTGCGTTTACTGGCAGCGTAATTTCTCTCAGCCTGGTTGAGGGTGTGGCTGGCACAGGTGATGATGTGTTCCCGCCCGTCTTGCACCTGTGTGAGTACGGCACCGATGGCAACCAGGGATACGTCAGTGTACAAACGGAAAGGTAAGTTGTAGTCGGGGAAGGTGACAATAGGGACGGAGACTAGTTTGTTTTTCAGAGTGTTAAAGGTAGCGACCCCGTCCTTGGTCCAAACGAAAGGCTCGCTTTCCTTGTGAGGTCGTGCAGTGGTTTGGCAATGTCGGTGAAACCTGTGACAAAACACTGGTAATAAGAGATCAGTCCGAGGAAGGTACACACCTCGTGGATGTCCTTAGGAAACGGGAGGTCAGTGATGGCGCACAGCTTGTCAGGACCAGGGGAGAAGCCCTCGGCTCCAATCACGTGTCCTAGGAAGGAGACGGATCTTTCTGTTAGGATGCACTTTGAAGGTTTGAGTTTTAGTCCGACCTGGTGTATGTGTGTAAATACCTATTTGAGGCAGTGGAGGTGGTCAGCCCAGGTTCGGCTGAGCACGATGACATCGTCAAGATATGCCAGGCAGATCTCCCAGGTCAGGCAACTGAGAACTGACTCCATTAGACGGGAGAATGAGGCTGGGGAATTGTAGAGTCAGAAAGGGAGGACGTTGAATTCATAATGTTTGCCGTTGCTTGTGGAGAAGGCTGTTTTCTGTTTGTCCTCTGGATGAATGGGGACTTGCCAATACCCTGACTGTAGATCGAGGGTGGAAAACCATGACAAGCTGTGTAGCGAGTCAAGGGAATCGTCTATCCTGGGTAGGGGGGTGGCGTCCTTGGTGGTAACATCATTGAGCTTATGGTAATCGACACAGAACTGCATGGTGCCATCCTTCTTTCTAACAAGTACGACAGGGGAGGACCAGAGGCTGGTGGAGGGGAAAATGACGCCGGCATCTAGCATGTCCTGGACCTGCCAGTCTTCCTCTGCCCGTTGTTTAGGGTTCTTCCATCGTGAGGGTTGGCAGGTGGGTGGTCCTGTAATGTGAATTTCGTGGCTCAGGTAGGTGGTGTGCCTGATGTTCGCTGGGCCAGATGAGAAAAGGTCTTGAAAGTCCAGGAGGAGTTGTCGAAGGCTGTTGGCTTGGTGGGTGGAAAGGTGTTCAGGTAGAGCAGGTAGCGCAGCAGGAGAGGGGGAGGGGGCGTCACAAGGCTCGGCTTCCTCCATGTCCCCTACTACTAAACCTTGAGGGAGGGTGAGTGGTGTGGCAGCAAGGTTGGCAATTTGCATTGCTCGGACGTGGGGCGGGAGGAACGTGGGAGATAGTAAACAGGATGAAAGGGCCCCCAATGGTAAGTTGGGGGAGAATAGTACAGAGGTAACATTGGGCCTGTTTAGTTGCAACCAAGCCTCGTGGAGGGGGGGAATGGTAATGACGGAAGCAATAGTAGCAGGAAAAATCGGAGGTGGAGGGGAGGTAGGAGGGGAAGAAGAAGAAGGGAGATGAGAAGGGGTAGTGGTAGGCAAAGTGCGGAGCACTGGTGGAGATATGCACGTGCAGAGTGGTTGAGGGGGGGAAGGAGGGGGGTGTCGAGGGTGAAAGGGTGCACGTGCTTCGTGGCTGGTCGGGGGAGGGGGCTGGACGAAACTGGAGGCGGCGCTTGTGGCAGTCGATGTTGGCGTGGAGCTTCTGCAGGAGGTCCAGCCCCAAGTAGCCGTCGTATGCGTGGCAGGTAGAGTTGAAGACGATGAAGGGGTGTCTCATGGACACTTGTTGGTGGGTTTCAGTCCGCAGGTCCCAGGTTTCTCCATGGATGGGCAGGGGGCCGTCCCCCACATCTACAAGGTGGGCTGAAATGGGCCGAAGGTGGAGCTGTGGCAGGAGTAAAAATGTGAGTAGAGGAAGGATCTGGCTGCTCCCATGTCGACCAGTAGTCTTGCCTTGATCCCATTCAGCCTCATTTTGTTGTAGACTGGGGGTCGGTATTCATGTGAAGTGGCCCCCGCCACCGTGGGGAGGTGTGGGGGCGGACCTAAAAATCCATTTGTTGCACGGTGCTCGCCTCGTTGGGCTGCATTTCCATGGGGTCTGTATATTAGAGGAGTGGAGTGTCGTCTTCAGGTGCATCGTCGTCCAGGGATGAGACCTTCCAGTGCCCTCATGGGGCTGCCCTGCGCAGTGCGGCTTTTAGCTGCTCATGTATGTCATGCAGAGGGCAGCTGCGATTGCAGGCGGTGAATTCCCACAGATTTATAGATATCAAGTTGGAGTTTTCTCTGGGGTTGGGATGTTTATTTGGAGGGTGTGCCCTGGATATGGTAGGTGACGGCGCTGTAGTGGGTTGTGGTGAGGGCGTCCGTTGCTTATGCGGCGCCGCCTTGTTCGTTGGGAACTCGCTAACTGCATTTATTGGTTGGGGTGTGGGGCGGGCGGCGAGGAGGCGTCATACAAGCTGTAGGTCTTGGTCCATGTCTCCTGATGGATCATATATGGTGAAGTGTTCTCTGACTGTGCTCGGGATGATTCTCAGCAGGTTATTGAATATATGTTCCCGGGTGGCTGCGTTGGCCCCCAGGTAGGTGATGATGTTGAGTTGGCGGGCCTGGATGAATGTGTCATCGAGGCCACCGTAGTATGTGAAGGCGTCTAGCTGCGATAGAGTGACAACCTTGCCCAAGGAAGGCGTAACTGCCTGTTTCACGATATGTGTGAATTGGTCCCATATTAGTGCCGGGACGATTTTTGTGGCTATGCTTGCCACTACTTTGCCCAGGTGTGGCAGTGTGACGGCAATTTTCTCCCTGTCATTTTCAAACCCTATGTCCAATATGGGTTTTACCATAACCAAGTACACATCGATGTCGTATTGTTTGGGGTTGAATTTTGGCAATTGGATATGTGGTTTTGCCGCCACTGTACTAGATTTCACTGTTTGTTCCTCCGTGCTCTGATCGGATCCAGAACCACCGCTGGCCATCAGTGTTATGCTGGATGTTTTTAGGTCTACTTCTCGTCCTAAAGACACCAACGACTGAGCGGGGTCCTCTTTCTAGACCGGAACTAGAACACTTACAAAGGAACATGGCATAAAAACACGGCAAGACACCTTAACACATATATTGCCTTAATCCAATTTCCCTTACAATATACATACAATGGTATACAAGATGTGGAACGGGTATAGTGACAGGCTAGTTAACAATAATACATCACGTTACACAGGCACTGTGATAACACCCAAGTTACTGTACAGGAGAATACTACAGACAGATGGTGACACAGTTCATATAGTCCTTTCTCCTCAGTCCTTGTATAGTACACTGGTCTGCTGAACTTAAGTATTGCCACACACTTGTATATTGCTCTAGTCCTGGTAATTTAGGCGCTGACACAGTATACTGAATACGTTAGGTTAGAGACACTTTTACTGGTGGTGTTCCTGTCTCACTGTCTTTAGAATATACGGGCACTGTCACTTCCAAGTCTTTGATACAACACTGGGATCTCACTGTGTCGTCACTGGGCTGCCAATGCCTGGGCTTAGTCAAGGTGGCGCCCGGGAGTCGGAGGGAACCCTACATGTGAGCTCTCCTGCAATAGGCACGGGACTGCTACTGGGGGCGTCACAGTCCGGGCGCGTTTCTGGTCTGGGGTGCAGGGAGGCCCTCTCTTGTCAGGGCCTCGACCTGGTGAGGGGCCCTCAGGGCTGGAGCCAAACATCATCAGGAGTCGGGTCTGCCACTTCTTATTCCGGGCGGAGAGCCGACGGTGAGTGGGGCCAGGGCAGTCCCACCCTGGGGTCTGAGGATTGTCCCTGGGAGGCATGGGACTGCGTTGCCTCTGGCCTGGGACGCCGTCAGGGGTTGGCTGGGGCACTTCGTCTGAGGGGCGTCTGTCAGGACTTGGCGTCGTCCAGGGACAGGCTGGAGGGCGTGGATCCTGTCTTCAGTGATCGGGCCTCGCCACCACTCTTGGAATGGCAGCACCTCTGGGGAACCACACCTGGAGGGAGAGACAGAAGGGAGTCCTGCACAGCCGCTGGGTGGAGAGTGGGTTGCGCAAGGGACCTTCTCCTCCGGGAGAACCATCGGGACTGTGGATGAAGGGCGTACAGTGGGTGTCCCTTCCCTGACACGTACAGTGGCCATTGCTGCAGTTCCACAGGCCCTTGGGATAGCAGCAGAAGGATGTACGGTGGCCGTTCCTTCCCCAGTGCATACAGTGGCCGTTGTCGCGGTGCTGCTCCCGAGGGAGGAAGAGGCAGATGAGGGACGTACAGTGGCCATTCCCTCCCCTATGCATACAGTGGCAGTCGCAGCGGGTCTGCCTGCTCAACAGGAAGTAGCTGAGGGAGGTACAGTGGCCATTCCCTCCCCGGTACGTACAGTGACCGTTACCACGGTGCTACTCCCGTAGGAGGAGGAGGAGGTGGATGAGGGATGTACAGTGGCCGTTCCCTCCCCGATGCATACAGTGGCCATCGTTGTGGTTCCACCTCTCCTGCCTTTGCCTGTTGGTGTGCGTACAGTGGCCGTCACACCAAGGTGGGCTCCAGATGTGGCTGCAGCAGAAGGATGTACAGTGGCCGTTCCTTCCCCGATGAGTACAGTGGTCATTGTTGCGATGCTGCAGGGAGAAACAGCTCAGGGACATACAGTGGCCGTTGTTGCGGTGCTGCAGGGGGAAAGAGCTGAGGGATGTTCAGTGGCCATTACTGCGGTAATGCCTGGGACTGAATCTGGAGCAGTCCCACCCCGATCCTGGTGAAGGCTGGTCCAGCCAAGAAGTAGTCTCCCATCACTGTGACGTCGTGGTTGAGCAGGTTGAGGGGAAGAGGGACACAAGGTCGGGGCACACCTGAGCCCATCTCGCTCTGAGCCAACATCGTGTCCACCTGGGGTGGGAGTGGGGCTGCGGCTCAGTAGTGGGGTGGAGGATCTGGCGGCGGGAATGCACATTTCAGTATACCACTATATTCGTTTTCTTTCACATTCCCATTCTCTCTCTCTCTCTCTCTCTCTCTCTCTCTCTCTCTCTCTCTCTCTCTCTTATTTTCTTGATGTCACAGCCTCTGTGCGTGCTGGGTACTGTGAACCTACCTCTCACATTCTCTACCTTGCCAGGGCGCATGCATGGTCCTGCACGATCACACCCATACCGCCACGTGACCCAGACATAAACTCAAGTTACTCTGTATGTACCCTGACGTACATAGGTCAGCTGCACTCCCACCGCATACCGTTTTAAACACTGGGACATGGTCTGCACAACCGTTACCAGGCCTTGCTGACAGTATCCTGGGAGCAACATAAATCAGGACAAGACATAGTTGTTATACTAGGTGTTTAAGGGTCAGCTTCCCATCCCTTGAACGCCTAGTAAGCAGCTGGGTTCTCTTTCTAGACCGGAGCTTAAACAAATAAGAGAGAGGCAGGACACAAAAACTCATCCAACAACCTTACACGTGTATTGGCTAATTCTATTTGTGGAACAGGTCGATGTCACAACAACAGGAATCTGGGTAATTATAAGTCACAGACTGGTACCGTGGTATCGCGCAAGATACCATTTGGTTAATAGTTCAGGATAGCAGGTGAATGGGACAATAAATAGTGTTCGTAGTATTTCGGGCAAGGAGAATAGCTCGCTGTCACTTGGAGGGAAATAGAAGCTGTACTTAGGCTGGGCAAGTATTACACTGGCCGAGTCTGATGTTTACTGAAATCACTGCACTCTTATTAAATCTCTCTTCTTACTCTCACTATGTCACTGTTTGCCTGGATCTTGATTAGCACATATTACTAGGCCTTGGACTTATATGTCACGAGTCGGCTCGTGACATTAAATTTAGTGGGAAACCGCGAAATCTAGTAGAATCCCAGTGTTTATCGTTCAGTTAACCGCGCACCTGGTCGGAAGTGTTTTCAGAACAATTTTTCACTGTCATAAGTGATCGTCTTTGTGCGAGACATTAGCGCTTCCGCTGAGCGATTTGTTGTGGGCGTGTTTCGCTCATTCTAGCCGTTGGTAATGCGGCCACAACACTTCCCTCATTCCCACGATTTAGTCAGTCGAGGTTTGAGCGCCACGAAAGCAGGTTGGGCCAGAGCGTGTAGTGCCGCCATTCCTGAATTTCCACAAAGTGTGATAGGCGAGAGACTTAGCGAGTGCAGTGTCCTTCCTCAGTAACGACACCCAGTCATCCGCTTTGTCCACTTTTCTGACCAGTATTTTCTTTTCGTTTTTTTCCTAGGTTTAAGAGTTAGCTTTTGAGTGAGTGAGTGAGTGCAATCTCCTTATTTGAATTCACTTTGAAATGTAACGTAAATTTATTCCTTTGTAATCAATAAATTTAACAGTTCTTTTTCTCGAGCTTAATGTAATGTAAACTCGTGTTTTATTATCCATATCAAGTTTATTTCCCTTATAGCTCCTAGCTTGCATAAACACTTTGCTATTCATAACTGGTATTTAGGCCAGTCCTTTCGTATTAAGCTTAAAATCCGTTGTGCCATCTAAGAGATAATCCATCAGCAAGAATCTGTTATCATTAATAGCATTAGTTATTGATTGTCAGGGGTGGAGTCACTTTCTCCAGAGGCCAACAGTACTAATAAACAGCATTTGTGAGTAATTAGTCTCTGCTGTGTACTGTTGAGAAAGTTCATAAATTCTCGTTCTTAGAGAATCGGTGAAGCAAGCCAGCATAAAGTAATCATTGCTTGATTTTTAGCAAGACAATTCATTGTCCCTGCTCTCAGTATTATTGAAAATTATCCTTCAATATTTCATACTTCTTAAAAACCCCGTGACAATTGACGACCTCACCAGGATATTAACTCCTAGCTCTAAAGCTATTCACGAGATAATACTCACTCATTCATACTTAGGTATTTTCATTAAAGTCTATAGGCACTGCCTTGCTGGTGATTATTATTCATTTTTATTAATTTACATAATAGTTTTCACAGTCAGTTGTTTGTTTAATTTTCTTTCTTTACCAGTTTAATTAGATAAAAACTGATCACCACTAACCTGTGCCTATATTCTTTATTCTTGATTATTGACATCTTTCTCTGAAAAAATTGTAGTCAGTACTGAGTCGCTAGTTTATTAGATTGAGTTAGCAGCATGTCCACCAGCGTCTATGTACAGGAAGCCAAAGATATGGGTTTTACAGACCCAACTGAAATTAAGAATTATGTCCTCTCTCAGCTTAGTCACAAGCAGCAACGCGAGAGTGATGCTCATGAAGACCGTAGAATCCAACGCAAACACGAGCGAGAACAACGTGAACACGAGCGACAACAACGTGAACACGAACAAAAACAACGCGAACTCGAGTTAGAACAAGAGCGACAACAATGCGAACACAAACGAAAACAACGTGAACTCGAGTTAGAACATGAGCAGAAACAGCGCGAACTCGAGTTAGAACATGAGTGAGAACAGCGTGAGGAATGAGAGAGAGAAAGAGAACATGAACGTGCCGAGCGAGAAGTACGTGAAAAACACGAATTTGAAATGTTGAAGCTCAAGCGAGATTCCTTGGCTTCAGACACATCTGGTGCAGCTGGTCCAAGCTCCACGAGCTTTCTTCCTGCACATGTTATGGCGACTCCACACATCAAGCTTCTCCCATACAAAGATGGCGAGCGAATCGAGCCATACATAGCTCGTTTTGAAGACATGGCTCAACTGTACCAGCTGGTTGATGCAGCTAAGCGGCTTCAGTTTCTTAGCCTGTTTGAGGGCCCTGCCCTCGATATTCTCCACAGAATTCGTGGAGACAATCTCACGTATGAGATGATGAAGGCCGCACTTGTCAAAGCGTATGGTCTCACAGTTGACGACGCCAAGAGTCAGTTCATGAGGGCGCGTTTACAGGATAAAGAGACTACCGTTCAGTTTCTTGACTGGCTTACTGCTTACTTAGATGAGTGGATGGAGAAAGATGAAACTCCTTCCACACGTGAGGGGATAATTGACCTTATGCTGCGCATGCAGCTGGAAAAGTCGTGGCCTACTGAACTTATGGCTCAGCTTAAGATCTGCCATGTAAGAGATGCCAGCCAAATGGTGAAGAAGGCTGACGCATTCTTTACTGCATATGGGTATCAAACTCGCAAGCAGCATACCTGGAACAGGAAACCTGATAAATCTGGGAAACCGTCTCAGACTGAACCCCAGCAACAAAGCCGTTCTCAGAATAATGGCCAAGGTCCAAAACCGCAGTGGAAGGACCAGGGGCAAAATACTCAGAAACCTGAGTGGAAGAGGTACAAGTACCCTAACCAGCAGCAGTATCAGCCACACAACCGACCGTTGGGACTGACCTTTTCAGCACCAGCCCCTCGGAGGCAGGAGGCAAACGCAGCCTTCATTCCTCAGCAGCAGCACGGTGGTCACGTCCCTACCAGTACGAGTACTTCCCCACAGTTCACTAGTCCCACAGTGACAGTGAAGCCCCCTCCACAGATGGCCAATGTTCCATCTCCCCAGGCAGTGAGTACGACCCCTCAAGTATTTAATTCTCAGGGCACAATGTTTGCCGCATCATTTATTCAGCAGCCTAATCAGTGGCTAGCTGCTTTCTCCACAGGCCCTCCCACAGGTGACAGTGCCTTCCTTGTTCAGCCAGGGTTTGTGGGAGGCATTCCTGTGAAGGTCCTGAGAGGTAATGGTTCCTCAGGTTGCTCTGTCAAGCAGAGTTTAGTTCGGCCTGAGCAGTATACAGGTCGACAGATCCAAGCTAACCTTATTGATGGATCAGTGAGATTGTTCCCTGAGGCACGTATCCAGGTGGCATCTCCATTTTACACTGGTATGACAGTTGCAGTTGTCATGCCAGAACCTTTATTTGACCTGATCATAGGCAATATTCCCGGTGCCAAGTATAGTTGCACCGAAGATGACGCTACTCAGACTCCGGCAACAGTAACACGAGCCATGGCTGAGGCTCCAAACTGTGTCACCCCGGTGACCATTGAATCGCCTTAAGATCTGATGTGTAGCCAAATTGTTGTTCAAGAACAACATTCTGACCCGACACTTTCTACAACGTGGAAGAAAAAAACAGGTAGAGTGATAAAGTATTCACGGGGAGGTCAAGCCAAGTTCCTTGGCAAACAAGGACGGCTCTACCGTGAGTCACGAACATCCGAGGGCAAGGTTCAATTGCAGTTTGTCGTTCCCGCCAAGTAACGCCAAGCAGTGTTACAATGGGGTCATTGTTCAGCCTCAGGAGGTCACATGGGCAAAAGGAAGACCCAGGGCCGTATCCGAGCTGACTTTTTCTGGCCAGGGATGGGACGAGACATAGATAGTTTT
The DNA here is from genome assembly GCF_032717465.1 of Coenobita brevimanus. Lineage (NCBI taxonomy): Eukaryota > Metazoa > Arthropoda > Malacostraca > Decapoda > Coenobitidae > Coenobita > Coenobita brevimanus. The sequence continues at coordinate 6,182,578 of NC_137024.1, read as the reverse complement.
ATGCGTTCCTGCAATGTGTGCCCTCATACCACGAATCAGGGACATGTCCTTCCTGAGCCGTTTGAAACCACACCCGTAATCTCTGAAGCAGTTGAAAGAGAGGGCAGTGGTAATGTGGGTGTAGACCCGATGTCTTGCCGACTAACTGTTGACTAATATGGGCAATTGTTGTATGCTGGGTTCCGTAAGATAGGAATTCTCAGAGATTTGAGTAATTCAAGGACCAGCGTGGTTCCCAGTTAAAAGTGTAGACCTGACGTCTCACCTGTTGGCCCCACAGGACACAATATGTCCAGGTCCAGTATATACATGTGTACCGTAGGTTAAGGGGGGAAGTTTGAGAACTCCGCAGAGACAGTCCGAGGCTGTGTATGAATTACCTTGTGGAATGTCTCGAGCTGTGGGCCTCTCTGAGGATTCCCGGAGAATGCACATTATCCAGATGAGTGTTCACACCCACGGTGGGTGTTAAAACGTGACCTGCCCGAGATTGCGTAGGGATTCTCAGCTTCCTGTTATTAGTTGTAAGTGTAGTGTTAGGTTAACCAGTAAACTGCCCGTTCTAAGAGATTTGAGCAATTCAAGAACTGGCACGTTTCCTAGTTAATAAGCCTTAACTAGTAAACTATAAGGGTTTTAAGAAATTTGTGAATTCAAGAATTACGTTTCCTGGTTAATAATGACATAAGTACTGATTGCTAGGTAGAGAGAGAGAGAAATAACAGTTTTGATGCTCCACCTTAATTCCTTTCGCAGGTGCAGCTGATGGGTGCAGCATTGCTATGCAGATCAGCTGGTCGTCCCTGTCGCATGCTGCCGCCCCTTCTCTTCTGCCTCGTCGTCATTATTTACTATAAATTTGTATTACATGATTTTACACGTAGGTACACTTACACCACAACTGTCACACCTACACCGTGTATTACATACATTACGCTACATAACAATTAGTTGTTAATGTAAATGTAGCGAACTTTTTGCTCAGTTTGACCTGAGTACAGGATTTTTCACCGTCGTCACGGAGTTTTTCCCTCAAGCTTGCTTCTGTTAACGTAAATATGAGGTTTTTTCGCCCACTGGCGACTGCGACTTTCTCCTGTAGCAGGATAGCACACACACACACCACAGTGTGAACCTTATGTGACTGAGTTAGGATTTATATGTATGTATATTGAAATTTTTTTCCTGGAAAAAAATTTCAACTTATGATGGGGGTAATGTCACGAGTCGGCTCGTGACATTAAATTTAGTGGGAAACCGCGAACTCTAGTAGAATCCCAGTGTTTATCATTCAGTTAACCGCTCACCCGGTTGGGAGTGTTTTCAAAATAATTTTTCACTGTCATAAGTGATCGTCTTTGTGCGAGACATTAGCCTTCCGCTGAGCGATTTGTTGTGGGCGTGTTTCGCTCATTCTAGCCATTGGTAATGCGGCCACAACACTTCCCTCTTTCCCACGATTTAGTCAGTCAAGGTTTGAGCACCATGAAAGCAGGTTGGGCCAGAGCGTGTAGTGCCACCGTTCCTGAATTTCCACATAGTGTGATAGGCGAGAGACTTAGCGAGTGCAGTGTCCTTTCTCAGTAACGACACCCAGTCATCTGCTTTGTCCACTTTTCTGACCAGTATTTTCTTTTCGTTTTTTTCCTAGGTTTAAGAGTTAGCTTTTGAGTGAGCGAATGAGTGCAATCTCCTTATTTGAATTCACTTTGAAATGTAACGTAAATTTATTCCTTTGTAATCAATAAATTTAACAGTTCTTTTTCTCGAGCTTAATGTAATGTAAACTCGTGTTTTATTTTCCATATCAAGTTTATTTCCCTTATAGCTCCTAGCTTGCATAAATGCTTTGCTATTCATAACTGGTATTTAGGCCAGTTCTTTCGTATTAAGCTTAAAATCCGTAGTGTCTTCTAGGAGTTAATGCATCAGCAAGAATCTGTTATCATTAATAGCATTAGTTATTGATTGTCAGGGGTGGAGTCACTTTTTCCAGAGGCCAACAGTACTAATAAACAGCATTTGTGAGTAATTAGTCTCTGCTGTGTACTGTTGAGAAAGTTTATAAATTCTCGTTCTTAGAGAATCGGCGAAGCAAGCCAGCATAAAGTAATCATTGCTTGACTTTTAGCAAGACAATTCATTGTCCCTTCTCTCAGTATTATTGAAAATTATCCTTTAATATTTCATACTTCTTAAAAACCCCGTGACATTATATTCTATTGGATATCACCTGACCAGTATTCTAGTCACTCTCATACTGTCACCGTACTATTCACTGTCACTCACTGTTGGTTGGGCGGCGGGAGGACTCACAGCCTGACTCCTGATGGGGGTTGAGTCCTTCCTGTGGCCTCTGTATCCAGCGGCCACAGAATCACTTGTAGGGGAGTCCTCTCTCGTCCAGGGCTAGGGGCGGCAAAGGGCCCCGCACTGTCAGGGCTGGGGGTTGGAGTGTGGCCCTCAGGGCTGGGGCCGAACAGCTCCCTGAAACGCGCACTCAGGCGCCTGCTGGAGGACGAGGGTCGTCGGCATCGGGGTGAGGAGATGCCTCACCCGGGGGTCCTGGGGGCGGCCATGGGGGCCTGGTGACTGCGACCTCCTGCCGTCGGGGACGCCGTCAGGAGTGAGCTGTGGCGTCTGTCATTGTCGGAATCCATCAGGTAGGGTCCCTCTGGAGCTGGCTGGGCGGAGTACAACCCTGGGGATAGCACAGGGTCTCTCCTCAGGTCCTCAGGACTGGGACCCTCCTCCTGGAGGATATCACGTCGTGGGGATGTGGCAGCACCTAACGGAGGAGCGGCTGTTGGCTACCTCCTGCCATAGGGCCAGGCTACTTGCCATGGCCTGTGAGGGGCAGTGGCTACTGGCCGTCTCCTGAAGGAGGGGTGAGCGGCTACTGGCCGTCTCAAGGGCACCTTTGTAGCAGCTACTGGCTGTCTCAATATGAAGGTGGGAGCTGCTACTGGCCAGCTCCTGAAAGGGGGGTGAGCGGCAACTGGCCGTTTCAAGGGCACCTTCCGAGCAGCTACCGGCTGTCTCAATATGAAGGCGGGAGCAGCTACTGGCCGTCTCCTGAAAGGGGGGCGAGCGGCAACTGGCCATCTCAAGGGCACCTTCCGAGCAGCTACCGGCCATCTCCTGAAGGAGGGGTGAGCGGCTACTGGCCGTCTCAAGGGCACCTTCAGAGTGGCTACCAGCCATCTCAAGATGAAGGTGGGAGCGGCTACTGGCCGTCTCCTGAAAGAAGGGGTGAGCGGCTACTGGCCGTCTCAAAGGCACCTTTGGAGCAGCTATCGGTTGTCTCAATACAAAGGTGGGAGCGGCCACCGGCCATCTCCTGAAGAAAGGGTGAGCGGCTACAGGCCGTCTCAAGAAGGGTGCGGCTACTGGCCGTCGCTGGGGTGCTGCCTGGAGCTAGAGTAATAGCTCCACCCCGATCCTGTCGAGGGTCAGCTCGCCTTCAAGGTAGTCTCCTTTTCCTGCTATGGTGGCGGTGGGCGAGTTCCAGGTCATAGGGGCACGTGGCCCAGGCGGACTCATGTCCCTGTCGCCCGGGGTCAGGTCGCACTCTGTGTGCCCCTCCGTAGGCTCCTCCTGGGGGTGTTGTGTTGCCCTCAGTCGCTATTCCTGGCATTTTAATAGTAGTTCTTATGAAGCTCACAAAGGTAAATTATAGAGTACTTCAACTGTTGTCCCCCTGAAAGTTATCCCGGCTGGTTGTTATGTTAGCTATTATGTTAGCATGACATAAGTACGAGGTCAACGGATGCATGTATTGTTTCAAACACAAATTACAGCTCTGGACACATCTGTTATTCCATTACACTTTTACATTGATATTCGGGTTGGATCCAGCACTGCAAAAAGCTGTGAAGGAGGGAGGGAGTCATGATTCCAAGAGAAATTACCACAAGTTTGAATTCATGCTGACTCATTTCCAAATTCTTCAAAATTTATTGTCAAGTTCCTCTTTTCGTTCACCCATTTCATGATACCTTTTATGTAATATAGTTAGTACGTATATTTTCATACATAACGTTGCTCTTTTATTATAAATTCTCATTGGTCTGCCTAATATACAGAGGTGTACGCCTCCCACACCCTCACCTCACCAGTCCTTGACTGAATATTTGACCATGCTGACATCAATTTAGTGCTGGGATTTAGAACTGAAACAAGGACAACGGAACTATGCAGCCTCCACAGCAGCTGTGATTGTAAGAAATATGGAAGCCACCAACTAGATTTCCGTAACTCATAATTAGTTCGAAAACCGTTCTATAACTCTTCCAGACCCTCCTGACTGCATGCATGTCAACGGTTTCTATCAGTACCACCTCTTCTTCCATCATCATCGGCTTAGAAAGATACCATGCCTCGCCCACTCTGTGGAGCGAAAAAAAAAAATAATAATAATAATATCAGACAAGAGAGCTGACCACGGCACGTTGGTAACGTGCCATGGTCTGGTTGACAACCAAAGCAAAGGAGTGAGTGCCAAACCAGTGCAGATTTGAAGTCTGTTGCGAGAAGGAACTTCTCAACGAGTCTGTCATAATGTCACTTTAGCTGCCTTCTGTCACTTCCTAAATTTTTCTGTTCAGCCCCCAGTGGCTATGTTCTGAATGTTAGGGCAGCCGCATAGTAATGTGGTGAGAGAACGAGAGAAAAAATGCAGACTGGCATATAGCTACTTGACATGGAAAATTACTATGGCCAAAGAAGGCTTACAGTGCAGTTGCATTACGATAACTTTCTGGAAGCCTACACTGAGAACACTGTATCAATGACTTTGTGGAGACTGCCGGGAAGTAGCTTACGTTTGGACAGTATTAGAAAATATCGGCTGATATTAAAGTGATGACTCCTACTCACATGATCTGATCTAGGCTTGTGACGAGATACCCATAAGTTTCTCCACTCCTGTCTAGTTGCCGTGGGCCGACTGTAGAGGAAGTGTTCTGGAGGTGCTGCGCATGCCCTTGAATGAGCACATGCTACGTTTTCTACAGCATGACAAAGGACAGTTGTCTCTTTCTGCCCAGCAGGGGATTTCAGAAGCAATGGTACTATCTTAAAAGCCTACTCGAGGATTGTTTAAAAAGTATAACTGATGACCACGTTACTTCAGCCAGTTTACTAGGTACATCTGACCAAGGAAAACTTTAAGTTCAGACTTTCATGGTTTAGGCAAGCGTTTAGGTGTTGATTGAGGGTGAGTATGCTCGGAGAGGAAATGAGGAACAAGTCCTGGCTATGGAGCCGAGATGACCGGCAACATGAGACAGCAGAGGATAGCAAGGTGGAAATAACGGAAGAGTTAAGTTGGCTGAAATGGTTAAAGTGGAGCAGGACGGAAGTGGTGAAGAAATGATTGGGGACTCTTCTTAACTTTTGTTTGTTTGTTTGTTTTTACCTTTGCTTCTTGGTCTTGTCCAAATGGCGAGGCTACTGATTTTGGAAGAGTGGGCCATCTTCTTAGCTTGCCCCTCTTCTACAGTATATAGAGATCCGATCGAGGTTCTTTTTCTTCTTTGGCTTCTCTGTCCCCATCTAGGATAGTAGTTCTGAGTAGAAGTGAGAAGCAAAGAGAGGTTGTAAGATACATATTTCGTGGTTTTCTGATACGTAGTCCAGTTCTTTGGCAATCTCTTTGTCATGAAGCAGCAGGGATGTCGGCTCTTGATCTTAGGCTCCCCATGCGATAAGATTCAGTTGTTCTTAATTGGAAGAGCCTCCAGTTCAAGCTTTTCCTATGACAAGGCTTCTTGAATTTCCTTATTTATCAGCTTGTTAGAACTTCCTTAGTCGTCTCTGGCTCTCCTTGATGCACTTGGGGATGACGGTGGTTGGTCGAACGTTCTTTGCAATTATCTTTGAAAGAAGAACGGTCAGTACTTCCCTGCCATCCCAGAGAAGGCTTTGGTAGTCCTCACACACATCTCCAAGACAATTTTTGTGTTGCCTTCGGTATTTGGGATGTTCTGGTGCACGAGTAGAACCTTTCACCGTCAGACCCCCGTAGCTCAGAAACATTCCTAGTTTCAGTATTACTCGTGTTTTGCTGGTACAAATAGGGTTTATCTGGTTTCTTCTAAACTGGAAGGAATATACAAAACACACTTCTGATGCGCTCTAATAGCACAAGGGGAACACAGAAACTCCGAGTGGCAGGACTACAGGTTTATTACGACTCTTTCACTTTGACTGCGGTATCATTACGATAAGGTCTGGGATATACAGAGACAAAGATAAGGTAAATGAAATGGTCAATCAGGGATGTGACTTACTAGGGGACCTGATATTCCAAGTGTCTCTAAGGAACCACCAAGTCTATATACCGGAATGAGGGGGGAGACCGGGGAGGTGAGTTTACGTCTGTATGATCGGGTGTTGTTCACAGTATTTTAGGGCAAGAGGCGAAAAGGGAGAGACTACAACTCTAGTTCCGAAGGTGGGGAATGAGATGTCTAATTCTTCCTAAGGACCTGAAGGGGACAGACATTAGTGTGTGTTGTTCCCAAAGCTGGCTATCAGGGAGGCTGGAAGGAACCCGAGAAAATCGAGACAGCAAGGTGGTCTGTTGTTGTCACCAGGATCTCCTTTCCAGGTGCAGGGGGAAGGGGACTGAGGGGACGTGCAAGAGGGGACACATGGGGTGGGGTCACTCTGGGGTTCGTGGTATCTTGCAGCGTTCGGTCTTGGTCAGGAGTATGCCGTGGCTTCTGCAGTGTTGAACTGCGTCATGTTAGTTCAGTAGTGGAGGAGGGATGTTGTGGTTGTTCTGGAGCTGAACTTCGTCGAACCAGGTCAGTAGGTGAGGGGAAACGTCATAGCTGCTCTGGAGTTGAACCATACTGAGCCAATTCAGTAGACAAGGAGGGACGCTGTGGCAGCTCTGGAACAGAACTGCATTGAGCCAGTTCAGTAGGGATGTCACATAGGTCTCAGCTCAGGATAGGTCAGGGCCGTTCAGGAGCAGAGCTGCTTCAAGCCAGTTCTGGTAAGACGTCGCATTGAGCCAATATCTGGTCAGATGGTCAGAGAAGCATCGAGCCTTCCCTGGAGTACCGCCTCGAGCCAGTACACGGCCAACAAGAGCTTGCCGTTTGCAGTACTTGGGGCTTTGGCTGCGACAGCAAGTAGGTTGTGGCTCGGGACGGGAGGGGCATCCAGTGGCAGTATGAGTGTGGTCTCTACGCCCTTCTTGTTCTGACGCTTGTATGGCAGCTATCCTGCTGATGGAGCAAAGCTGCCTCCCATCCCTGACATAGTCTTCTGTGGTGGTACCACTCTATGGGGACTGCGGTAGGTAGCCTTGTCCTGGGCATTTCAACCCGCAACTTTGCTGATGTCAATTTCTTTAATCCTTAATACTGTCATTACTGGCAATCCTGAATGCTGCAGGCTGGCCTTTGCTGGGGATGCATGGTGGATAAAAATGTCGGCACCACTGCCATGGTGGGTTGCAAAGATACATCCAGCTTTGCAGTTGGATCGTATATGGTACCCGAGATCTTCTTGGCAAGGTACTGGACAGTGAGTAGCATGGAAAGGGAGGTGATGTGACCCTCAAGTGGAAAGTGTGTTTAAGAGACTCTGTTCGGAGCCCTATCAAGGCGGAAGGAGGCAGGGTGAGAGATTTGGTCTTGATCAATGCGACCTACACCACGGTTTCCTGATTGAATCTGCAGTCCCTTGTTGGTTGCAGTAGTAATGTTTGCTGTATCATGGTCGAGGATGGGGAATGACATTGCATGGGGCTACAGCTTCAGCTGTGTGATTCATGGGTAAGTTAAAGGCGGCATCACACTGGGCCAAAAGTAGCTAACATGTGAACAGCTTTTGTGAAGTGAAACAGCTAGCAAAGTCAAGTTGTCGCCACGCTCGTGTTCTTTTGCGAGCTGAAACGGCTAGCAGTGTCATCTGCCTTAGTGCCTTGTGATCATTTGTAAACAATCCACCATGGCGTACCCACTCCCTTTTCCTCAGTTTCTGAAACTGCCTCACGTATTTCAGCAACTCCAGGCAGTCCACTAGAGTTTTCCTTGCTACAGGATCCATATCGAATACTGATTACAAGTTGATTTCCACTTGTTGTTTAAGTTGTTTGGAAACAAAGCAGACAGCCTTCACGGCTGGTCACCAGGGTGTCCAAATACTGATTTACTGTCAAAAAAATAATAATAATAAAAACCACAAAAATTAAATTGTATTTACTTAACAATTTTAGTTAAAGTGTCCTTGTGATAACAGATTACTTTATCACCAGTTACAAAATTAATGTAGGTTCATTTGAGTTCTAATCCCACTGAAATACCCACCCCAAGGGGAATCCACAGAGAGGCGAGCGGATGGGATGATGAAACACCCAAGCCAGAGGGAGACAAGGGGGGGGATGGGCAGAGCGCGTAGAGAGCCCGGGACAGATGGTCCTATATTCTCTGCCACCATGCGCCCCTCTTCCTCTCAAGCAGTCCTAACAAGAGGTACGCAGTGCTGGTACTCTACTCTCCAGCCTGACCAGCCCTTGCCAGCATCAGAGTGGGACTTGTGCTTGCAGAGTAGACCTCCAGTAACATCCACCAGACTTACCAGCAAAGGAACGTCCACCAGACTTCCTGCACCTACAGACCCCGCAGGGAGCAGTGCAGCAGCAACGTCCATTGGACTTGCTGTAGAGGGAACATACACCGAATTTCCCTCATCTGACACGCACCACCAGGAGCAGGAACACGGTAACGTCCACCAGACTTACCGCCAGAGGAACATCCACCAGACTTCCCTCACCTGTCATCCCAGGGAAGGGAGCAGAGCTGCTACAGGATCCACCAGACCTGCCATAGACGGGACATCCACCAAATTTCCCTCGACTGCATCCCTCCCCCAGCAGCAGGGTTGCAGTAATGTCCACCGGACGAATCGCAGGAGGAACGTCCACTGGACTTCCTGTACCTGCTGCCAGCATGACGAGTGAAGTCACGGTAATGTCCTTCAGACTTGCCAGGCAGAAGGAATGTCCACCGGACTTCCTTCATCCACTGCCCTGGAGTGGAGCCATGGTAATGTCCACCGGACTTGCCAGGCAGAAGGAATATCCACTGGACTTATTTCATCAACTACCACAGAGTGGAGTTACAATAACGTCCACCAGACTTGCCAGGCAGAAGAAACGTGCACTGGACTTCCTTCCTCCACTACCCCGGAGGCTCCTGCCGAGAACAGTGCCCCTGGCTTGGCCCACCCCTCCAGAGGCCGAGCAGGACACCCCTCGCACTCCCCCCATACCCCTGGGGGTGGAGACTGCTCCCCAGCAGAGTCCCTGGAGGAGAACGTCTGAAGTGGCCATTGTGCATGGGAGTCTGCTCACTGCAGGTGGCCCCTTGACATCACCAGTCGCTGTCGGACTCCTCGGGTGAGAGCAGCCACAGGCAGCTCCTGGCGGCCTCCTCACACTGGTGAGACTGCAACCCCCAGCCTTCAAGGGACACCCCGAAGACCCCAGGCCAGGACCAGCCCGGACCCTCCAGCAAGACTCCCACTACCTCTAAGGGAAGGCACAGAGCCGTGCACCTGCTTGCCCTGTTCGGCCCCAGTCCCAAGGGCCACCACACTCCCCAGGGCCCCATCAGAAGGGGGCCGCCCACAACATCGCCCCACAGCCCACACTGGATGATCCACCATGTAGCCAGAGACTTGTACCTCTCTGAGAGTGCACACCAGACGGCCCCCCTCCCACACCTGGCCATCACCTACACCTGCCTGATTTCTCCTAGTCTGTTCACATCCTTATGTACCAATATTGATATGTATTGTGTTACATGTATTAAGTGCTGTGTATCTTTTGTGTGGTAGTATACGTTTAAGTCTGGTTAGCCTGTGTTTTAGCCCTGTTCCTTTGTTGCATGCTCTTGTCCCGGTCTTAAAAAAGAACCCAAGTCCGTGTTCGTGTTTTGAGGACAAGAAGTTGGACTCAGAGCACGCTGCATAACACCCACCAACAAGCTGTGAACGAAAACTGTTATCCATTTCGCCTCGCAAGCGAAATCTCGCTCATCGTGGGTCAGTTTGGCTAGCGGTTCACAAAACTGGCTCTCATGTTAGCTACTTTTGGCCCAGTGTGACGCCGCTTGAAGTTTGTCCAAATCCATTTTCACAGCACGACCAGTTGAGTTGCTCTGTACTACCACTGCATTGTCAGACCACGGTAGGACCCCAGTACTCGTTCTACCCGACTGACGTTAGTTAACCAGTGTACACTGCTGTATTTTTGCCATAATTTTTGAGAGAGAGAGAGAGAGAGAGAGAGTTACCCTACACGTTAAATATTTGTCAGAGTGAAGCGTACGTAGCACTCAATGTAGGTCATGCATACCCTTTCTCAAGGGTATAGCAGTTTTTGTAATAGGTCTTTGCGTTTCTTATTGATAGCTAACATTTAGACATGTGTTTAAAAAGTGACACCTCTAGTACATGCTGGTATCGTCTTAAAAGATCCATGCAAAAATTGGGAATAGGAGGGAATAAATAAGTGTTTTTAAGTATGTGATGAATTTTGGGTCTCAATATATACCTTGATCGGAAATATCAGCATTAGCATATAACTACGCACTATATACATTGCTCTATTTCTGGTGGCAAATCGGTTAATACTGTGCAGACGGTTCAGTTTGACTGTTTGGTGTAGGTGAGAGGTAGGGGAGTGTGAGGAGGAGGAGGGGGCAGGTGAGGAGGCAGGTGTGCGAGATTGTAAAGCTCCACCACCCAGGGAGCAACAAACATGGCGGGGGTGGAGGACGACACTTGTTGACCCATCTATCCTGTTGATGCTCGCCATGGTCGTCAACCCGCTTCACAACGCCTTCATTATGTGACCCAGCAGCACTTAAGGTGAGCATGGGCCATGGGAGGAACAGTCAAGGGAGGATTAAAGTCTGGTGTAGAAAATAGAGGGTTGTTTTTGCTAGCCAGAGCTCAGGTGCATTCAGCCATGTTCCTTGCAAAATGCGTATTGACGGAATGCATAAATAGTTGCATTTATCATAATGAACGTTTGGTGATTGAATGCGTTCACGCGATTGGGTTTATTTCGTTGAACAATATGCAATTTTACACTAGTTATATGCTGACGAATGACGAGTTTGCGTTAATGTTGCAGAAGAAAGTTGTTGGTATTCCTCCCTCATTAAATTACCAAGAAATGGCTATGATTAATGATGGAACTGTAGCTTTAAAGCTTTTGAATACATTACCACTTTTGTATATCATGAGCTCCAACACTTGCCTTTTCTTCCTTTTGAAAATATTTTCCTGGTGTATCAGAAAGTTTTTACAGAATTGTTGGAAGCACCTTGAGTATTTTTTATAGAACTACATTTTGAAAATTTAACTTAGAGAAGGAGACAGTTCCTGGATTGTGGAAGTAGTCATTTTATGGAGCATTCACATTTATCATTGTTAGGCTTGTCATTTGTATTTTTTGCTAATTATTATTATTATTTTTTTTTCATTTTTTATTTTTTTGTACATTTTGCAACTTTTTCAGTACTGACCCTTGAAAAGTGGTTGGGATTAAAAGTACAGTAGTATTTAAGCTGTGCACAAAAGTTACATTCCTCCAGCTTGGTCTCACTTCCTTTGGCCAAAAGTATCAGTGATTAGATCAGCCAGAAATGTGAAGACAGAGTTATGTTTACTTGTAGTTTCTGTTTGAAAGCCACATTTGGTGATTGCCAAGGAAAACTTCATTTTAATATACATTTTCCAGTGTAAAGTATAGACGGTTTACACTCATAGATAGTGATTTAAGAGTTGTAAGGCATTATTTTGACATAACTGAAGAAACTGATTGGTTTAGTATGTCCATTAAGTGAATATTATTCAAGCCATGCCAGTGTGACCATACCTAACAATGGAAACAAAAATAATCCAGAAAAATATTGGTAGATGGATTAAATGCAAAATTAGCTAGTAACACAAAAATGGATTTAGAATATGGTAAATCATTAGTTCAACATATTAAAGAACCTAATTATTTTGTGTCCATAAAATGTGAATATGATGAAATCCATCCCAAATGTGACCAGCCTTGCGGTGCAAAAGGTATACCAGTAGCTATTTAAAGGAGATGTGAGACAACCTCTTAAATCTTCAAAATAAAATTTTACTTACTTTGGATTTGTTCAGAGGCATTGATTATAAAGGTGTACAGAATTGCATTTTCAAGTATGCAAATACTTTACTGACAAGGAAAATACGATTTATGGTAATGATAGAGGGACCAGGTTTCCCATGCTGCAATATGATAGTGTCACAATTTTATGAATGTCAGTTCCAGCAGTTTTGTTAGGTTCAGTACTCTGTTTCGGAGGATTTGAAACTATGTTCTCAAAATTCTTGTGAGTTGCCTTTTTTTTTTTTTTTTTTTTTTTTTTTTTAATGGTGGTGCAGAGATGGTAGGTTTAAACTGTGAGAATGGTGTTTACCCAGCTTAATGCACAGTTTCATTAGAGGTTATTTCTTATGGGGTTAGATTATTGTAGGTTATGATTAGGTTTGTTTAGATTAGGGTAGATTAGATCAGGTTAGCATGTTAGGTCAGGTAAGGCTAAGTTAGGTCAGGATAGATTAAGTTAGAAAAGGTTTGATTTTGAGTAAGGTAAGTTATGAAAATTTAGGTTAGGGTAAATAGGTTTGATATGGGTAGGTGAGGATAAATGAGGTTAGATTAAGTTAGGATAATTTGGGTTAGGTTTTGCCAAATCAGCAATGGTGATGGTAGATTAGTGGTGAAATGGCATTCTAAAATGGTGGTCCTCTGTCTTTGGTGCATAAGCCCCATCTGTCTCTGGGGAACTGTCGTTGGTGCTGTTGTGATTATATATATACTAATGCTGCTTTTTAAACACTGTTCACTACTCATAAAAAATATAAGGTATATCATAAACTGAAACTTGAAAATGGACACAGGAAAAATATAACAGAATGAAGGATGTTGGTAAAGAAGAAAACAGCAAAATACGTTGGACCATGTCTCCCCGAAGACTACCAAGTTAAATTCTTCAGCCTCCTGCCATGATGTTCTTTAGTGATAGACATCAGCCCAAACCATGGCAGACATATTAGGAAGGTCACTTGAGACCATCGTTGTTCAGAAGCGGTGGAAGTGCATGGATGGGGAGAAAAATGATCGGAATAGGATTTTACATACATTTTACTTGTACTTTTTGCGAGAAACTTAGGGAAAAGAAATAGATCATTAGATTTTTTTAACCATGAAAAAATGTGCACTAATGAAATTTGCTTAAGATGAATTGAACTTTTGAGTAAAGTTCGGTGAAAATCCAGGAGGGCTCCTATGCTGATACTATAATTTGTGACTTTTTTTTTTTTTTTTTCGTTAAACTACAACATGATTGTCCAAATGATAGGCAGGTTGCCAGAATATAATTCTGAAGATATTAATTAAACAACCTCATCAGTTTCATGTGCCAAAAACAGAATATAACATACTCCATTTTGAGCTTGCAGTTCAATTCAGTCCCAGGGTCAGTCTGTCACCAGTTGTTTTTTTCCCTAATAACCATATCTAAACTTACCTAACCTATTATATGCTAACCAGAATGACAGACAAAATAAGTTATGGGACAGAAATGACCTGCTGCCTCCTGTAGGATGCCACTGCTGGTATACTGTAAAATTAAACCTAACCTCACTGCTAATAGTATCAAATATTTGTATTATTTCCAGGGAATGTGGGTGTCCTAATGAATTACATGATTATTAAACTAAATCCATGGCATAAAATTTTCAGTGTTAATGGTAGCTGTCCTAGATTTTATCCAAAAACTTGTTTGGGACCAGACTCGTCCAGAATTCCAAACCCCATTACTTGGTTAAGAGTACCAGTGGGTTTGTTGCGGTTTTAGGTATTTTAAATGCACTAAGAATAATATTAAGCACAGTCTTAGGGTAAAAGGAAAGTAAAAATACAAAAGGTAAAAAAAAAATGTTGACCCATGAACACATAAAGTACATTGAGATTTAAGTTTTTATTCATTTCAAAACTCGTGTTCTCTGCTGTATCCATCCATCCATCCATCATCCAATCCTACATTGCCCCATGAGGAGCGTAGGAGCCCGGGGCTAGGCGGTTGGTCCCGACATTTAAGATGAGAGTGAATAACTTACGAAAAGATATTGGTATTATTAAGAAATATAGGCTATGAAGCCACTGAATTACATACCAGGAATAAGGATTTTTGAAGCCACATCTCATTTAGTTTCCCAATTTAATGAGATGTAAATTAATTACAGCTGGACCTTGATTCTGTGAAAGGAAAAATATAGCATTTGTGCTCTCATTTAAGACATTCATATGTGAATGCAGAATTAGTGTAAGACGAGGCTCTGATATGGCAGAGAGAGAGAAAGAGAGGGAGGTTAACAAAAAGAGAATTGAGTAGGCAAGGATGGATAAACAGAGAGGAAGAAGGGAGATAGAGGAGAAAAGGGTAAGTATATATGGAAGAAGAGAGGAAAAAGGAAAGGAGAGTGGGGATGAAGAAAGAGCACATAATGGTAGTCGCACAGCATAAACAACGGATTGTGGTAAATGCGTAACCTGTGAGTGGGAAATTTGTAATGCTTCCTGGTAATTAAATTTCCTGATGGTTGATGGATAGTGTCAGTAATACAGCACCAATTATACTACGTATCATGTGGATGCCGTAGAATACATCTGCCTTTTTTTTTTTTTTTTAAATGAGAAATTTGTTGGATTTGTAAAGTTTTACACTCCCTCTTCTGTCTTTCCTTCATTCTTTCCTCTTCCTTCTGCCTGTGGGTACTCTACACTGAATGACAAGCCAAATGGTTTCCTGTACACCAGGGAACCATTTACTACGCTGGATGGTAACCATATAACCAGATTTTGGCGTCTGGTGGTTTAGTGGGTAATTATGGCTCTCCAGTCGGATTGAGCTGGTGAAGGTTTATATCCAAGGGGTGGTTGGGGTTTATTGCCATGTAATGCCACTCTGATAAGTGGGGATGGTCATTCTCATCTGAAATGTCAGGACCAACTTGCCTAGCCCCGGGTTCCTACGCTTCTCATTGGGCAACATAGGATTGGATGATGGATGGATTTAAATATTTAGAATTATGTAAATGTCATTATATGAACAGATTTCAAGCACTGTTTATGTCTGTGACACGACTTTTCAGTATAGAAAACAAAATGTATCTAGTCTTGTAAGATAATTCCATAGAAATTAGTTTGCTAAATGAATTACACTGTGATGAAAATGTTTTCTCATCATCAACTTGTCAGTACAGTATCTGTAAGGAGACAGTTTCTTAGTTTTGTCCTCAGTTTGGTTTCATCTCAACCATTAATTTCCTTTGGGCTTGACTAGAAATGACCATTGTGTATTTGAGCACAGGAAGCAGACTTCAGGTGACTCCCATCTATCTGTGTATTGGGTGGTACCAGCTCCCATTTTTAGCAGAATGAATCAGTTTGTAGATTTACGTATCAGGTAGTGGTAGTAGTTGGTGGCAGCCATCATCCACTTACTTGATGTAGTGCTGCCTACTTCTTCCTTTTCATCCTGTCTCATTTTATTACTCTTATTTTCATCTTAGGTGGGTATACAGTGAGTCACAAGCATAATGGTTTCCTGTAACAAGGGAAACCATTCACAGCTGTGGGTGGTAAGCGTATAACCAGATCTGGGGTGATGTAGAGCCTTCTATGGTGCTCCCGCTAACTGGTTAAAGACACAAATGCAGTGTCCATCCAGGAACCAAACCTTCACACTTTTCCCTGTGCCCCACTGTGGCGAGTTGCTGTCAGCTGGAAGGGAACATCAGATTAGTGCACAGGATGACCCTGTAGGGGCAGTTGCTTGCCTGTAGTTGATGGGTCTGCTCAGCCAGATATACAGTACCAGGTGATCAACAATATCATCTTACCAGTGAGATTAATTTGAGTTTAATAGTACAATATTGAAATTTCCATCACACTTATACCTTTTTAGAGAAACCCAATCAAACCAAACAGTCTGCTTGAAGCAACCTTACTAGTCTGGATGAAGCAACCTTACATTACCAAGCTGATCCATCTATAACCAGATACCATATTCCCATAAGGGGTGGCCATATGTCTTTGAGTTAGTTGTTTTATGGGGTAGGGGTGCTAACCCTCCACCAACCCACTTGTTGACACATAGGGAGCACATGTGGGTTGGTTATAAGGTTACCACCCAGCATTGTAAATGGTTTCCTGGCTTACAGGAAAACATTAGGCTTGTCACTCAATGTAAAGCCACCTGAAAAGGATAGAAGGGTAATAAAAAGTGACAGGAAAGATGGGAGAAGTAAGAAATGAGGAGGTCAGACACAGAAAAAGAGTGATAAAGGCAAAGGAAGAAGTAGGCAGCACTACATCAAGTGAGTGGATGATGGTTGCCACCACCTACCACAAACTAAGCTGATGCCCATATGAAGTTCCAGCAACCTCCTGTTTATCTAACACTGTCCTTGCAACAGGCCAGTAGTTTGGTTATACAGTAGTGGCACAGTGGTGGCCTTCGTGCCAGTCACCATTGTGCCAGATGGAGCCTACCATCACCTGTGTAAGCAAACATGAATATACCTGGGGTAGGATTCTCAAACATATTGGCAGTCGATTCCCAGTCGTAACTCAGATTTCTTTTTGCAGGAAGGACATTGAGATTAGTCTTCCCGTCATTTGTCAAAAACAAATCCTAATTGCAAGAGGGAAGTAATCCAGCTGTTAACTGTTCTTGATGGAAGGACAGAGAATGAAAAGAGCCAAAATCTTCCATGGTTTTTGTTCTTCTAGCAAAAATAAATCAGTTGCGTATGGAATTGATCGTAAATATACTTGAGAATTCCACCCCAGGGGAGTAAAAACGATAACTGTACAAAAGAAAATTTGTTTTATTAGATAGATAAACTGTGCAGTGCAAAGCCGCAAAATCTGTTTGTGTTAAACTTCAAATTGTCAGCAGAAGTATGTTAAGTGTTGGCTCTGGATGCCAGCAATATCAATACCATCATTCTGATGCCGGTCCCCAGGTTCCCAAGTAAGAGATTGGATAAGATAGATCCAGTAAGTAAGGAAGAGAAAGCATAAAAGTAGGTGAATGATCAGTCAGTATGCTTAGTACAATACAGATCTCACAACATTCACATATCATCTTAGCCTTTGTATTTTGCCACCATACCACAAGCCAGCACCACAGGTTTGGAAGATAAATGCACATCTTATCTGCATTTTCATTATATATGTATTTAAATATTTATTTGTTTATGTTTTTGCCTCTTTGGATATTGCTATAGTGAATTTAAGATGGGTTAGAGAGACTACCAGTATGACTCCCATCATCTTGGAATCTTGTCCATGTCTCATGTGAGGTGGGATCAGATATGTGTGTAATTTTCATTTTAATCATGCTGCACTAGACAATTTATATACTTCACAAGATTCCCGTAGTTGCAAATAAGTAGTAAATAATATCTAACCCCTCCAAATTGAAAGGTCTGTGTACAAAGGTGAATAAAACTAGAGACAGAAATTATATATATGTATATATATATATATATATATATATATATATATATATATATATTGTATACGTAGGGATGCCAACAGCATCTGGTGTTCCCAGGCGGTCACCCATCCAAGTACTAACCAGACCCAACGTTGCTTGGGTCTGGTTAGTACTTGGATGGGTGACCGCCTGGGAACACCAGATGCTGTTGGCATCCCTACGTGTCAAGTGGGGTTGGTGGAGGATTAGTGCCCCTCCCTGTAAAACAATTAACTCTAAGCCCTTGACCACCCCGTTTGGGATACATGGCGTCTGGCAATGGATGGGTATATATATATATATATATATATATATATATATATATATATATATGGTAATTCATTGGTTTGAAGTCGTTAAAAAAATGGTTGAATATGGTGAATGGGAAGGTAATGAATAACACAGAGAAGAAGTCCTAACCAATAAATCTTTACTTTTTATTTTTTTAAGTTTATTTATCATAAACCGAAAAGCTGAGCAGACACCCAGGGAAGAAATTGGACAAATGGAAATAAATTAAGAAAGGCAAACTTTTGACAGTTTTAGTTGTTCTATCTTTCTATCTACAGTAATCCCTCCACTATCCGACGTAATAGAGCCATAGGCATGTCCGGAAAGTGGTCCTGTCCGGATGGTGGGCACCAGCCTCCTGGACTTGTACTTATGGACCCTAACTCAGAAAAACACCTATACAACTCCCTCTGGACATGCAAAGCACCTATTTTAGACTCAAATCACACCAATAAGGGACATAAAAGACTGAAATGAATGCAAAAGAAGCATAAAATGAGGTTTTTGAGGTAGGTTCATACAATATTAAACATTCTGGGTACTTACAAGTCCCTGGCTCCTGGACTGGTAGTTATGGACCCTAACCTAACCTAACTCAGAAAAACACCTCCCTACTGCACATGCATAGCACCTAAGACACAACATATTCACACCAATAAGGGACATAAAAGATTGAAATGAGGTGTTTAAGGTAAGTCTATCTATCTATTGCCAGATGCCTCAATCCCGTTTGGGGTGGCCACAAACATCGCCTCCACGTCACCCTGTCTCCCACCATTTCACTGCCCTGCTCCCAACTCACAACTCCCTCTCTCATATACCTCTCCACCCCATCCCTCCCTCTCATCCTCGGCCTCCCCCTCCCTCTTCCCCCCTCCACCTCACTCACATACACTCTCTTCGTCAGTCTTTCACCCTCCATCCTCTCCACATGAGGTAAGTATAGCATGGAAAATACAGTTCAGTACAGTATGAAACATTCTGCCTACTTACAGCAAGTCCATGGCCATCTCGATGAATAACCGCCTCCTCTCAGACTCTGACAGTAAGAAGGATTTCCTGAAGCACTTGCAGTACACTGTTCATGAAGTCTTGCACTGAACTTAGTAATTTGCACTCAGAAGTCCATTCTCTTCACACTGCGCACTACTGTCTTACTTATGCTCCATTGTAACTTAATAAGTGTTGCACTCTGCACTTTAAGTCTTTCCACTCATAAAACCAATTTCAAAACAAATCACAAGTTTATTTATGTTAAATTTAGTCCAAAAATTTTGTCTTTTCACTCATATTTCTACTTTCTTTACAATACTGTATGCACTGTTTTTCTTTCATTGCACAACACTAAATTCCCGTGTGGTCTAGTGGAGAAGTTCTTGCCATTTAATCACTGTCAGAGTCTGAGAGTATCGCTGGGAGGTGACCTAGGGGTGTGTCGCTGGGTCGTGGTGATGGCGTACCCACTGCAGACGACTCAGAAGATAGACGCAAACTCACGTCGAGCGGTGACTCCACCGTGGCTGATGTGCTGGGCTGTGGCTCGGAGCATGAGGGCCTGTCTTGGGGAGGCAACGAAATGGAGCCAGGGCTGGGCACAGTGGGGGTCACGGGCCTGAAAAAGCTGTCAATCATTGATTGACACAAGGAACGACGATCCTGACGATTTATGATGCGCTGCCTGAAAGCACGCACTTCCTCCACAAGTCCCAAGGGCTCCATCTCCCTGTCGCAGTCCGGGTGTTCCAGGTAGTCCAGAACAAACTCTAGGTGTTCCCAGAGTGCGCTCAGCTTGGGGATGGCTGGAGTTGTGTCATGCTGAGAGGAGTCCGCATCATCGTCGTTGTCCTCGTTGGAATCTTCAAGCTGGGTACTGACACCTGCAACTGAAGATGCAATCTCGATATCAGACTGGGTCTGATACCCAGGATCGCCCTCATCGTCATCCAACCACTCACGCACTTCGTCCACATCAACATCGTCGCCGTGCGCACGTAGACATGCATGGAAGTCATCCACGTCGAAACCTAGGAAATTGTACTCCGCATCCGTTCCAAGAAGCAGACGAGACCAACCATTTTCTAGAGTCTTGACAGGGATTTCCTTCCATGCATTGGCCCAGTTGTAAATGGCAGACTTGAGGTAGCGGCGAAGGTTTTCCAAAGTCCGCTGGCCTCGTGTGTCCCGTCCCTCCCTGCGCTCGTCCTCGTCCTTGAACAACCATCACCTCGTCCAGGAACTTCCGTTGGTATAGGCACTTTGTTGCCACAATCACTCCTTGCTCCATTGGTTGGATGAGAGCAGTAGTATTAGGTGGCAGAAACATGCACCTAATGCGGTCATTCTCAGCCACCAAGTCCTTGTCGCACGAGTGGGCAGGTACTTTGTCGAGGAGAAGGAGGGCCTTTACCTGGTCGCGTGGGATTCCCAGTTTCTCCGTCTGGTAATGTATGACCTCCTTGACGAAGTGGCGGTGGAACCAGTCTTTGAAGATCTGGGCTGTGAACCATGCCTTCAAGGAATGGTACCAGACGACAGGAAGGACATCCATCACCCCACGAAGACACCGAGGCTGCTTTGCATGGCCAGCAATAACGGGCTTAAGCCGGTGCATGCCGTTAGCATTGGCACAACACAAAGCAGATAGCTATTGCTTGGAGAGCTTGCGGCTATGTACACGCTTCTCCGTCTCCTCGGCTAGAATGTTCGTAGGCAAAGAGCGATAGAATAAACCAGTTTCGTCAGCGTTGTAGACTTGACTGAGAGTGAGGCCCTCCCTGTTGATCGAGCCCTTCACCTTGTGCCGAAACTCCTCTACTCCATCCTCGTTAGCGTCCAAAGCTTCGCCATGAGACTTACGGTTGGTAAGGCCTTGCCGTAACTTAAACGCAAAGAGCCAACCCTTGGATGCCTTGAAGTCTAGGGCGTTGTGAAGCCTTGCGAACTTCTCAGCAGCAGCCTTCAGCTCTGTACCATGTACCATCACACCAGCAGCATGTTGCTGTTGATACCAAATCAACGTGGAGCGGTCAACTTCAGCAAACTTGGGAGTAAACATCATCTTCCTCTCCATGTTGCGTTTGCTTTTCGATAAGAAATCAGCCGTGTACTGCATGAGTTTGTCTCGGGATCTCTTAATATCAAACAAAGTAGATCGGGCCAGGTTGAACTCACGGAGGATGCGTGAAGAAGACCATCCCGCATCTACTTTCTCCAATATCTCCCGTTTCTTCTCCAGAGTCAACACCACTCTCTTCCTCTTCTCAGGCGGCGGGGTCATCATCACACACACGAAGGAGAGGCACGAGAGCAGCAGGAGTGCCTGCAGCGGGTAAGGCACCACCACAAAAGCGAGCACGTGGGCAGCCATGACGACGAGCATTCGCTCATGACAAGAGACAGGCGGAAAGTGGGGAGGATGCAGGGGCGCTCTAGCGGACGTCGGAGGAATGACGCGCCACAGCAAAGCTGTCCCGCGCTGCGCGCACCAAGTTCAAATTACAGGCAGGATTTTTTTTTTTTTTTTTCCAAATTTTTTGCAGTTTTCAGGCCATTTTGGGAATATTGGGTCCCGGGACGATTATGTCCGGTTAGTGGGGATGTTTGGAAAGTGGGCGTCCGGAAAGTAGAAGGATTACTGTATCGTCAGATGCCATAATCCCGTAAGAGGTGGCCATCACATTGTGTGGACTTAATTGAAACATCCTGCAGCCTCCTCCCTAACCTATGAAAGAAAGATGAGAGACTGTGAGAGAAGGCAGTTTCAGCCTGCAGTCCACATGGCCCTGATAAAACAAGAGCAATCGCCCTAACCAATTTTTATTGAGTCAAGATTCTAGGGTAAACATCTGATACAGGAGTTTGTCTTAAATCACAGTTTTTAGCTCTTTCTTAATGATATTAAGAGGAAAAATCAAATCAAGTAAGGAGATGATAGGAAATACTAATAACACTATGAAGTGAAATGTGTTGCCAGTACCGGTACCCTTAAATGTCTGTCTTGTGCTGCTAGTAATGACTGATAGTTGTAGAGTAATGGCCATGGTGTCAAAGGTTTTAAGGTTCTGTTGATAAGATGTAGTATGGGTATTTCAGACAACACTGCCAGACGTTATAAAGTTAAGATGAATTTTTAAAAGTACAGTAAACCCTTGATATATAGAACCCTCTTTTAACGAATTTCGGTTTTAACGACCACCTTGAGCTGGCCAAGTGTTATGTTCGTTTAATGAATTTTTGTTTGGTAAACGAATGGATGTGCGGGAAACACCGACCAGCGTGGCGTCCCTACACACATGCACGTGCCTCTCCAGATCCCACAGAATGCCACATCAGTCTCTGAGTGACCAACATCATGAGAGGAGCCATAAATAGAGCATTTATTGAGGAAAAAAAGTCATAGACCTAGCTGTATATTATTGTGCTCGACTGTATGGCCGAATGATGCTCTGTATTTAATGCTCTTTGTTTGTTAAAAACCTCGATGCCTGGGATATTACCGAACAACCTGGTGTTCGGCTTTAACGAACTAATGGCTTTAACGTCAAGGATGTGGTACCATTTAGTTTGGTATATGAAGGATGTACTGTACAGTACTTTCATAACCAGGTATGTGATGGAAGTTATGCCAAGTGAAAACCCATCGCATACAGGTTTATTGTATGTCAGTGTTGTTTTGACTTGGGTTCACTAGGGATACGGTAGGGGTCATGGACCAAGTATCCTGAAATCTCAGGAAACGTACCCATTTAGTCTTGCCCTTTGTGCCCTCAGTAGCACCACACTATCCAGTAGGGGTATCATTCTTGCCAGACATGATAACCAAGCCATAAGTATCACACACACAAAGTTATCACTCCACTTCATATCGCACACTGCTTTATTCATTGTGCAATTGAACTGTTATTTGGCAGTATCGATGGTGTTTCAGTGGCCTTGCATACATGAAACAATGATTGGGAGATGATCACATTGAATGGAAACAATAGGTGGCCATCTTGGCTCAAACATCAAAGTGTTGGCTCCGTGAAAGCTGGGATTCTCAAATGCAGCTGCCACTATAGGAGCGATCACAAACTCCCAAAAGTTGCCAATCTTCACTATCTATCTATTGCTAGACGCCTCAATTCCATTTGGGGTGGCCACAAACAAATCGCCTCCAAGTCGCCTTGTCCCCCGCCATTTCACTGCCCTGCTCCCAACTCACACTCCCCTCTCTCATATACCTCTCCACCCCATCCCTCCATCTCATCCTTGGCCTCCCCCTCCCTCTTCCCCCCTCCACCTCACTCACATACACTCTCTTCGTCAGTCTTTCACCCTCCATCCTCTCCACATGGCCAAACCACCTCAGTGTGTTCCTCATAATGTTTCCTATCACATCCACATCCACACCACAACGCTTCTTTATATCCTCATTCGTCAGCCTGTCTCTCCATGTGACTCCACAGGCTCCTCTTAAATAACTCATTTCCACTGCTCTCACTCTTGACTTGTGTCCTTCCAACAACGTCCAGGCTTCACATCCGTACGTTAGAGTTGGTATCACAATACTGTCATGTAGTAACTTTTTCACTTCCATGCTCACTTCTCTGTTTCTTATCACTGCTTTCAAAGAACCAGCAACCTTTCTTCTCTGCTGTACCCTTTCAAGCACTTCACCCTCCAAACCTCCATCCTTACTCATCACACTACCCAAGTACTTAAACGTACTCACATTTTCCAGTTCCTCACCATCCAACCTTGCTGTACATTCACTGACTTCACCTCTCTCAAAGACCATCACTTTACTCTTCCAAACATTCACCTTTAGATTCCATTTCTTACACACTCTCCCAAACTCATCCACCAAGCCTTGCAGCTTCCCTTCGTCTTCACTCAACAACACAGTATCATCTGCAAACAACAGTACAGGGAGTTTCCAAACAATATCCTCTCTCACCAGGGTCACTCCAACATTCACTACCCTACCTTGTACCTCTTTTATTACCCCATCCATGTACAGATTGAACAACCATGGAGACATGACACATCCCTGTTTCAACCCCACTTTCAAAGAGAAAAATCACTTAATTCACCGTCCACACGCACTGCAGCCTTCGCACCATCATACATACTCTTCACAGCATTCAACAACTTCCCATCCACTCCATATAGTCTTAACACTTTCCACAATCCTTGTCTATCCACCCTGTCATATGCTTTCTCCAAATCCATGAAAGCCGCATACAACTTCTTTCCCTTCTCTAGAAACTTCCACTAAAGATCTAAGAATGAATATCTGATCTACACAACCTCTTCCCTTCCTAAAGCCTCCTTGTTCTTCTCCAACTAATTTCTCTGTTCTTTCTCTAACTCTGTCAATAAGTATCCTACCATACACTTTTCCTATTATACTAAGAAGACAAATGCCCCTATGATTACCACACACTTCTTTTTCCCCTTTTCCTTTGTACAAGGGAATAACTATACCTGACTTCCAATCCTCCGGGACTCTACCTTCCTCCCAGGCCTATCTGCACATCTTCCACATCCATTCTGCTACTATCTCTCCCCCAAGCTTCAGCATTTCACCACACCGTCCATCAATTCCTGGGGCTTTCCCCGATTTAACTTTCTTCATTGCCTCCACAACTTCTATCCTACTGATTTCTTCCTGTCTTCTCACCTCCCTCCTTCTCCCAGCCATTCCCCAGCCACTTATACTCGCATTACTTCCATCCTCTATGTTCAACAATTCCTTAAAGTGTTCTCTCCATCTGCTCACTTTTTCTCCCTTCTCCACTAGTAATCTACCATTTTTATCTTTCACTCTCCTTCTAACTTCACTACCACCCTGTCTTACTCTTTTCACCTCTTTCCAGAACATTTTCTTACAG
Organism: Coenobita brevimanus; assembly: GCF_032717465.1. Lineage (NCBI taxonomy): Eukaryota > Metazoa > Arthropoda > Malacostraca > Decapoda > Coenobitidae > Coenobita > Coenobita brevimanus. The sequence continues at coordinate 6,157,791 of NC_137024.1, read as the reverse complement.
TCCCTCCACTGTACACTCAAATTCCTTCCAAATTCCTCATCCACTCTCTTACTCTCTCTTACTAATCTTTTCACCTCTCTCTTTCTTTCTACATATAACTCTCTCTTCCGCCTCTCAACTTCTTCCACGCCCCTATTTCTCATCCATTCATTGTATGCTTTCTTCTTTTGTGCCACAGCCTGTCTCACCTCTTCAGCCCACCACGCTGTTCTTTGCACCCCCCTCCGTCTTCTCTTTCTTCCACACACCTCATCACATGCTGCACATATTTCTTCTGTAAATATCCTACACACACCATCCACGTCTCCCATCTTCTCCAATTCATATTTGCCCAATCGTTCCTCCACTTCTCTCTTATACTCTGCCTTTTTCTCATCCTCTTGTAACCTTTCCACTCTCCTTGCAACTACTCCTTCCTCTCGTCTTTCCCTTCTTCTATTCCTCCATCTTACTTGAATTCTAATTCTAGCCACCACCAAGTAGTGGTCAGAAAGTCCACTCCCCCAACCTCTATAAGCTCTTGCATCCATTACACATTTTCGCATCCTTTCATCCACACACACATAATCAATCATTGCCTTCTTTTCATTCAGTTCACTACCCACCCTTCTCATCACTCGCCATGTATAACTGTGGATCATTTTATGCCTGAAGAGCGTATTGGCTATCACCAACCCCCTCCCAGCACAAATGTCCACTAATGCACTCCCATTCTCATCTATCTCAGCAGGCACATCGCAATCACCAACTATTTCATCCACCTTCATATTCCCAACTTTACCATTCATATCACCGATCAAAAGCACTCTCTCATTCCTTCCAAACTTTTCCATGCACACTTCTACATTTGTCCAGAACTCTTCTCTCACTCTTCTAGCACGATCTTGCATTGGCGCATACACACACACACAATCGCCCACATTTGTATTCCAACTTTCAACTTTACCCACACAATCCTTGACCCAACTGATCCATACTGTCTTATGCTCTTCTTCCATCTTTTACTCACAACTATACATACTCCTTCCTTTGCCCTCTCATTCTCACCTACTCCTGCACATATACCCCATCCATACTCCCATTCTCTCACACTTTCTCCTCTCCATTTTGTTTCAGTTATTCCACATACATCCAAATGGCAATCTTCACCTGATAACTTTATTTGAAAAATAAAAATGTGGTCAACTAAACCACTGTTTTGTGTTTTCTTTATCACTGTGTTCATACGTATAATTTTATTAACATATCTACTCGATAAAATGAGGAAAAGAAGCCTCCTTATGATAATGTTGAAGGGAAGCAGCTAACAAAAGTAACTGTCTGAATGTCTGGGCAAAATATTCTTCGTAGCTGAAAACCGATTCCTCACAGTCCCAGTATATCTTTTATTTAAGTTTTAATCAAATAACACTTTCAGACATATATGTCTATATATAATACTAACATGAAGTTGTTTGGCTGCAAAATATGTATAGGAATCATATGAAAATTGTATGCATATGCCCGCACAAACTTTTGTTGTTGCCTTCCTGGAAGCATCGGTGCTTGAGATTTCAGTTGGCGTCTTCGTCTTATTTCTGCATTATAAATTGCGCCCTTTTTATAACGTATAGTCGGTACATTCTCTTCAGCATTTGCAAGATGAAAAATTGATCTCGTATAACTAAATGATAAAGAGTTTCAAGTTAAACATGCAGTGAGACTTCTAATAATATGTGGTAAATGCAAATGGACCTCTTGCCATTCATGCATTGTAGTAACTGATCTGCACTATATTACTTAGTATATCATATAGAAGACCGGTGTAATAGCCAGTTATTACAGTATTGAAGAATTTATGTACTCATCATCATTAAATATTATGAAAGGGATTTTAGAAAATGTATGGCTGTGGGAGTCCAGGGTAGTTGACAGAGTTCCTAATTAGATTACCAAGTGATCATTGGCAACTCCTGAGTTTGTGAACGTGCCCATTATCGTATAAGCAAAGTTCGCGAACGTTAACCTGAAACTGGGTATAACTTTTACTTCATCGTTCCTTTGATTTATCGCGTATCAAACAGTCATACATTGAGCTTTGGCTGTAGATTTTTTGTTTTTTTCCAGTGATGTTTCTAGAGGTTGTATGTGCATTACAGTGAATGTTAGGTATGATCAGGAGGGGGTAAAAATTTTTTAAAGAGGGACAAAAGGGAGCTTAGGGAAAATTTAGGGATTTCATCATACCAGTTAGCCAGGTAATTTGGGCTTCAGTGTCGTGATATACACATTTCAGTTTGCACAGTATACATCCAGGATACCTTAGAAGTATGTTTTGAGAGTCTACTGAAGTACAACAGTGAGAAGTTTGAGGTGGTTGTATGTTTGTGTTTTTCACACAGATTTTTTATTATTCATGTTTTTTCAGTGGTGGTATATTCCATCCATCCATCCATCATCCAGTCCCTTGTTGCCCCATGAGGAGCATAGGAGCCCGGGGCTAGCCAAGTTGGTCCTGACAGTTAAGATGAGAGTGACCAGCCTCACTTATGGCTGAGTTGCATTACGTGAACAATAAACCACAACCATGTTTTGGATGTACACCTGCACAGACTCAATCTGATTGGAGTGCCTTAATTACTCACTAAACCACCAGGTGCCATAATTTAGTTATATGGTTACCTCTCAGGATAGTAAATGGTTTCCTGGTGTACAGGACACCATTTGCCATTTGGTATATTCCTATTGTATTTATGTACAGTTAATATAATACCTGGTACTGTAATGCTTATAGAATGTAGCAACTTAAGAAAATTTAGTTATCAAATTAATAATGTATTCCATTACAATAAATCCTTTATTATTACTAATTTATTACTAATTGTAACATCTTGTACAGTATATTAAGAAATTAATATAATATGCTGCAGCAAAGCCAGCTGTATATTTTTTGTGTAGCCGCCACTAATACAGCATTATTAGAAAAATGAAGTTGATTGGTCAGTATGGTGTTTATTGCAAGGTTACTGTGTATGCATCAACATTTAGTACAGCTTTATCATAATCTTATGAAGTTTATACTGTAGGTTAAATTGTTTCAGTAATCCGAGATATGCAGTGTTTTTTTTCCTTACCCTTCTTTGTATGTGTGTGTGTGACAGAACCATAGTACAGTTTATGATGTACTGTACATTGTCCACGTTATAAGTCACCCATTTTGATGTTCTTCTTTTTTAATATTGTACATTAGGCCTACTCAGTAAATAAAAGAGTAATTGGTCATTCAATTCTCATTGCAGCCATTAAAATATATTTACCACTTGCATCCAGTTTGCAGTAACAAGTATATGAAAAAGTTGCAGTACAGTAAGACCTCACTACAACAGAGTTATTGGGGCCAAAACCATTCCGAAAAATGCGAATTCCGATAAAAGCGACATCCGGACTTCCCTCTGCTAATCTGGACTTTTTCCTGTATATCAGACATTAGTCCAGATCGCATGAACGGTTTTTAAATTGTTTTGACAGCCATTGCTGTACTGTACTGTGTTATAACTTCGCTGCGTTAATCAAATGGTGTAATATATATAATAGTACTGTACTGTACACTGATAAACATGTCTTTTAATTACCTTATTGTGGCGAACATAGCTGAAGTGGCAGGTAGTCCGGACTGCTTCTGGCTGTATCGGACTTTTTCCGATATATAGGAATTTAGTCTGGTAGCTCCTCGAGTCCGAGAAAAGCGAATTCCGGTCTACTGAAGTCTGTTATATCAAGGTTTTACTGTATTTATTCTTTTATGCATCTCATGACTTAAAGTGAAGACTGCTTGTAAAGTGATTAGATGTGGTATGTGACTCTTTCTCAGTAGAAACTGCCTCGCTTATTAACATCCTCCTTCCATCTCCTCAGAAAGCGGGATGAGTGGGATGCGTCGGCTCCAGGTAATGGAGCTTCATCCGAATCTCCTGTGCATACTTTGTGGAGGTTACTATGTTGATGCTACAACCATTGTTGAGTGCCTCCATTCTTGTGAGTACCATACTGTCTTCTGACTACCAGTAGAACTTAAAATATGCTAATTATAACACTTTTTTTTCCTTTTTTCTTTATCTATCCATCATCCAATCTTATGTTGCCCCGTGAGGAGCGTAGGAGCCTGGGGCTAGGCAAGTTGGTCCTGACATTTAAAATGGGAATGACCAGCCTGACTCATCCCTGAGTAGCATTATGTGAGCAGTAAACCCCAGCCATCCCTTGGATATAAACCTGCACAGGCTCAATCCAATTGGAGCGCCTTAATTACCCACTGAACCATCAGGTGGTGGCTGAATCGGTAGAGAGGCGGCCTGCAGTCCTAATGGACCCAGGATTGAATCCAGGCTGGGGCAGGGAACAGTTTAAGGATTTGAATATCCGAAAAGCAGACTTTCCTGATCTACCAGATGACCCACTGACATGTCGTAAAAATACCCCCGCTAATACCAATACACTAGTCCTGTATGAGACAGCCCTAGCATGTATTCAGTATGGATGGTGGGTGTTACCGCCGAAGTGGTGACATGTGGAGGTGTAGGAGGACTACTGGGCCTTGGGATAGGTCACTGCCCACGAGAAATAGGCCCTGAAGCCTTTGCCCAGAGCCGGACACGTAAAAAAAAAGAAAAATGTGGTTATAGAGTTACCACCCAGCGTGGTAAATGGTTTCCAGGTGTACAGGAAACCATTTGGCTTGGCACTCAGTGTAGAGTCACCCATAGGCAGAAGGAAGAGGAAAGAATGAAGGAAATAATGCGAGAAGAGGAAGGAAGGAAAGGAGGAAGAGAGGCAAAGGCAGACACTCAAGAGCAGTGCTACATCGAGTGAGTGCATGGCTAATTAGGTCAGTTGAGATGTTTTGAACTGGAGAGGTTAGATATAGACTTTATAAAGCCCTTTACTATTAATGGTCTCTGTAAGAATAAAATATTTGAAGGTAGCAAGATTGAAGTTGAAAAGTACAGTACATCATTAACCCCCATCTGCTGGGTAACGTGTATACACGCCACAATCGGGCTGCTACGGGGCTGCTGGGTAGCAGCTATACACACAAGTGTCTTCCCACTACTGTTTGAACTGGCCACCATTTCATCTCGCCACCAAAGGGTAGGTAGAGAGTCTCTCTATACCACACAGGTGAGAGTCAGTCTATCCCTTGTCTTTGCCAGGTGTACAGTGCATTCTTCAGGTTCTTCTTTGTTTCATTCCGTCCGCTCCACTTGTAGCCAATTGCATCATCCACCTCTGCCAACCCTCTTTCGAAGGATACCAGGAAAGGGCTCAGTGGTAGTACCATAAGGCATGCCTTGGATGGAACAGTGTCTAGTTCATCTACTGTAGTAGTGGAGTAAGTTATCACGTTGAGAGCAAAGCCACGGTCGGCGCTGCAGGCAGATGCATGAACACATCCTGCTCTCACGCTGCTCTCGCAGCAAAACTTAGTTTTCTTCACCACGTCATTACTCATCAATGCAACATTGTAGAGACCTGGGGATACTTTCATTTAGAAGAGAAGGAGTTGGCGAGTAAAATGGTCGTTAATTTCGTATCCCCAGATGCTATTGTTTCCGAGATGTTAACCCCTTCGTACATAGTGATGCATTAGGTGTCATTAGGGTCTTTCCTCATAAATACACAGTGACGCCTTTACCGTCATAAAACCATAAAAAATTCTCTAAAAGAAAGTTTTCGGTTGATTTGCGTCATTTTTGGAGGCGTCATAGCTTGTGTCAAAAGTAATGAGTTGGCAACAGTGGGTCCTGATACCCAAGACAGCGCAGAAAGGTTTTTCAGTACCACACTAGCTGTCATTGAGGAAGCTAGCATGCGGTCACTTGTCCCTTTAAATCATCTATTACCCCAGTCCCGATTGCGTAACATATTTCACTATACCAGTAGTTGTTATGTACAGTTTTGGTGTACAGTTATGATTAGATTTGGTGTTTGCAATAGGAAATTAAGTGTTTGTGAAGCGTTCCTGGCTGTTTTTGGCTGTTGCCCCAACAAAGATTGTGCTAGTGTTTCTAACCCTGGCCCCACAACTACACTGCCTGTACCCTGCACCAAATGTGAGTCTTCAACATTAAAAATAGTGACAGTGAATCATGTGAATATAGTGTAATGTGAAAAGAAAAGGAAACTGCACCGCGTGTTTGCAATAAAAATATCGTCTGCTAGACCTGAGTTAGTGCACAGGTAGCGAACTCCTACGTGATCTACAGAGCACATTCATGTACTGTAGTGGTGAAATATAATGTGTTTCTCATAAATTGATAGATTTGGTTATGTCTAATGTGAAAAGAAAACAGTGCACCGTGTGCTTGTAATAAAAATATCGTCTGCTAGACCTAAGTTAGTGCACTGGTAGCAAACTCCTATGTGACCTACAGAGCACGTTCATGTGCTGTAGTGGTGAAATGTAATGTGTTTCTCGTAATTTGATAGATTTGGTTATGTCTAATGTGAAATGAAAAGGAAACAGTGCACTGTGTATTCGTAATAAAAATATTGTCTGCTAAGTGGTAGGTGGTGGCGACCATCATCCACTTACTTGGTGTAGTGCTGCCTACGTCTTCCTTAGCCTTCATCATTCTTTTTCTGTGCCTGCCCTCTCTCTTCCTATTTCTCCCATCTTTCCTGTCACTTCTTATTGCTTTTCCTTCCTTTACAGGAGGCTTTACATTGAGTGACAAGCCAAATGGTTTCCAGTAAGCCAAGAAACCATTTACAACACTGGGTGGTAACCATATAACCAACCCATACGTGCTCCCTACATGTCAAGAAGTGGGTTGGTGGAAGGTTAGTGCCCCTCCCCGTAAAACAGATAACTCAAAGTCAAAAGGCCACCCCTTATGGGATTATAGCATCTGGCAATAGATGGATAGACACACACACACACACACACACACACACACACACACACACACACACACACACACACACACACACACACACACAGTACAAAACTCCTAACCTCCAAACACATCTGGTCCTGCAGGAACAGCATCGCCACTAGAGCAAGTAAATGATTTATTTTTTTGTTATTTATCTGTTTACCTATCGTTATATCGGTACATTTACTCATATATTGTTATATACATAAACACAGGTGGCAGGGAAATAAGTACAGCTTCAGTTTCAGTTGCTAGCAATGGGTGTAGTGTTCATGTGTGGTTTCTGAGAGGACTATAAAGAAAACCAGATGTAATTTTACATTAGTAATTGGAATAGATTCAAAAAATCATACCTAGCAAGCATGAAAATGTTTGTGTGCTTTGGGAAAATAACGAAGTGACCGCGGCTGACGGTGATGCGACGCACGGGTGGGTACACTGTAGTTTTTTGCATTTTTCTCAAAAACTATGAGGTGTAGGAAGACAGTTATTATATCATGTGAAAGCCCATGAAATTCTGCATAAGATAATGAAATAAAAACAACACTGCCGAGAAAAGGTTTTCGCTAGAGGTCCGCGAATAAAAACTCTGTTGTCTGTCGGAATTAGGTTTTACTTTTTCGCATATTACTTGACAACCATACCTTGTATCAAAGTGCCAACTGGACCATTTGAAAGCTAATAAAATCCTCTTTCAAATGATGGTGCAATGTGTATAGATAGGTTAGTAAACATTCGAGCTATGATGTTGGGAAGTGAGATGAATGTTCCCAAATGTTTATTCACACTGCCCTAATGTACATATATATATATATATATATATATACACACACACACACAGTACTGTATATTTTTTCTTATCGTATAGAACAAACAGTGACAAATAGGAATACAATAATCCCTCCACTATCTGATGGAATTGAGCCAAAGGCATGTCCGGAAAGTGGGTCCGTCCGGATAGTGGCCCCCTGCCTCCTGGACTGCTACTTATGGACCCTAACCCAGCCTAACTCAGAAAACCACCTATATAACTCTTTGCCGGACATGCACGGCACCTATTTAAGGCCCTGTTCACACAAGTAAGGGACAGAAAGTATGAAATAAATGAAAAGGAACCAGAGAATGAGGAATTAGGAGTATGGAAAATTTTTAGCAGCGTACTGGGTACATACAACACGTCCATGGCTGTTCATTACGAAAATTAACGTGCCTCCTCTAAGACTCTGGCAGTGGTGAAAATGCTCTTGAAGCATGTACAGTAATCCAGTGTTGTGCTGCTCTTAATCCTTTGCACTATGAGTTATAATTGTTTAACACTGCACATTCTGTTCTTGATTGCACCACGCCAGTTTCAACTGCCAGTTTACATTCTGTACTTAATCTTTGCACTCTGAATTCTTATTTCATAACACTGCACAACACTGTGAATTCCCATGTGGTCTAGTGGTGAGGTATTGCAGTTTATTCACTGTTTATTCACAAAAATGACATCCATTGAATGAGCATCTAGTCAGGATGGTACATTAACTACTCGCATTTGGACGCATTTTACTTCGACGCCTCATTTTTCGCGCAAGAAAAATATTTCCAAGTTGTCTCACACTTAGCTGATTTCCCTACATTTCGCTGCTTCCAGCTGGCAGCTGACGGTGACAAAGTTACCCCAGCCACTATAGCACACAGGTGGAAGAAACTTTTCCCTCACCTGACTGTGGAAGGTGAGTGGCGGAGGGAAGACGATACTCTGGCTGCCGTTGTGGAAGCTATCAGAAACACAAGCCAAGACGCATCAGAGGTGGACAAAACAGCTGTAAGACAACACTTGACACACTACGACGTAGACTCAGGTGTGGTAGACATAACGGAGGAAGAGATGAACTCTAATGAAGAGGAGAACGAAAGGCCAGAGCACACTGCAGATGGCAAGATGAGTACACAGAAATTGTCCCAGACCCTGTCCACCATAACTGACATGGCTACCACCTTCGATGCATACACCAGGCCTATGCGTGAGGCTACCAACATCCTATCGACCTTGACTGATCTGAAGTCTCAAGTGATGGCTGTCTACAACAGAAACATACATGAGCAGAGACAAGCCTGGATCACATGATATTTTCAGGAGAGACAGAATGTGGCTGCTATTCTGCAAGACTTGGATGTGCCAGCAGTGGTGGATGAAGGAGAAGTGGACAGAGAGGAAGTGGAGGTGCGGAGCCTGAGTTTGACTTCGAGGGCTTCAGCCAAGGTGTTGGGGCTTCCCCAGAGAGGCTCATGTCACCTAGTAACTAGCCCATCTACCCTCAACACACCTTCACTTGATAGGGTAGGTACATGTACCACTGGAACACTCCTCTATTTTTCCCATTGGTTCTTAACTTCACACTTTGACATTTCACATTTCGTGCGGTTTTGGCAGAACATCCAAGCAACGAAAAACGAGGAGTTAGGTGGTAGCTGGGGAGGGATGGGGGAAGCAAGCAGCCGGCGGCCAAGCGTATGCAGAGCTGTTCGGCGCTGTGCGCCAGTTTCAAATTACAGTTGATAAAAAGTGTCGGATTTTGTTTTTTTTTTCATTTTTTGGGCATTTTTGGGTTCCAAAGGCCCAGGTCCAAAATGTCCGGTAAGTGGGGAGTCCGGATAGTGGGCGTCCGGATAGTATAGGGATTACTGTATGCAGGTTTTCTGGCAAAATAAATATGTTTGGGTGGTGAAAATAGGCCAAGAATACACATTTTTGGAGCCCGCAGCAGGTGGGGGGGATGGGTGAAAGCCGATGTGTCGTGGAACAGAAAACTTTTTGATACTTACCGTGAATGAAAGAGTTAAGGTTTGAAAACAAGCAATTTTCTGCAGTTTCCGAAAAGTGCCCGTAGTGAGGTGACGACTTCATTAAATATTTCCCGGCGTATGGTGGTTAAAGTGGTTAACAGAGTAGCATTCACTGAAATGCAGTTATATATATCAAGACACACCAGCACTGTAAATGGTGTAGCAAACTGGGTTTATTTCAAAGCCTGCTAACTCATTAGTTTTAGAGATGATGTGTCAGATGGCTCAGTCATTCAGCAGTGTATTGTATTCACTAAAACTTGAGAGGTGGTTGTATACAGTAATCCCTCCACTATCCGATGTAATAGAGCCAAAGGCATGTCCGGAAAGTGGTCCTGTTCGGATAGTGGGCCCCTGCCTCCTGGACTGGTACTTATGGACCCTAACCCAGCCTAACTCTGAAAGCCTAATCCCTCCACTATCCGATGTAATAGAGCCAAAGGCATGTCCGGAAAGTGGTCCTGTTCGGATAGTGGGCCCCTGCCTCCTGGACTGGTACTTATGGACCCTAACCCAGCCTAACTCTGAAAGCCACCTAAATAGCTCCCTACTGGACATGCATAGCACTATTTAAATCTAAGACCCTATTCACACCAATAATGGACATAAAGCATGATATAAATGAAAAGGAACCAAAGAATGAGGAATTAGAAGTGACTGTACCTCAGCCAGGGTACTTACAGCACGTTTGTGGTCGCCTTTTGGAAGGTTTTGGCAGTGGTGAAAATGCTCTTGAAGCATGTACAGTAATCCAGTGTTGTGCTGCACTTACAGTAATTCTTTGCACTGTGAGTTATACCTGTTTAGCACTGCATATTGTTCATTGCATCAGGCCAGTTTCAACCGACAGTTTCAACCGCCAGGTTTGCACTCCACAGTTAATCCTTTGCACACTAAATTCAAATTTCTTAACACTACACAACACTGTAAATTCCCGTGTGGTCTAGTGGCAAGGTATTGCAGTTTATTCAATGTTCATTCACCAAAAAAATGAGCATGTGTGGTTTCCATTACGATAAGCCACCACTCGCGATCAAAGTTAGGCAATAACTGTTTGGGTGTTGGTGAGGGGGAAACAGAGTTGCCAGATCGCAACGGCCACATTACCAAACTCCTTAGTTTTCATTACCAAATTTAACTCTTCATTACCAAATTCGTAAAGCTAACATTTATTCTTCACTAATTATATATACAAGTGGAAATACATGTAATTACTCTTATAATTAACAGCATGTTTGATTATTTTCACACTATGTGCGTTAACAGGGAGAGAGCAAACAATCCACCATCTCCATCCTGTGTATCCTCATACATGTGAAAAATCCATTTGGTAATGCATTACTCTGATTCAGCACCAAACGAATATTTCATGACCAAATTGGCCCACATTTGGTAATGAAAAATACCAAATGGCAACCCTGACAGGGGAGGGGGGAGGGGGAAGGAAGGAAAGGGTGAGGGTCCGTGGTGTAACAGCTGTTTGGCGCCACGCGGCAATTTCAAATTACGGGTGGGAAAAAATTCAGATTTCTTTGGTATTTTTTCTTTTTTTTGGCCATTTTTGGGTTCCAAAGGTCCAGGCCCACAATATCTGGTAAGTGGGGATGTCCGGAAAGTGGACGTCTGGAAAGTACAGGGATTACTGTATTTAATTTCATTCATTCGTCATTCATCATCCAATCCTGCGTTGCCCCATGAGGAGCGTAAGAGCCCAGGTATATTTAATTGGGCAGGAAAATGTAAGTTATATAAATACTTGTGCCATGTAACTTTTTTTTTTCCTGTGTTTTTTTATTAGGTCTTATGTTTCAGGGTTCAGTGTGTTTAAGGACCTCATCTTTTTTTTTTTTTTTTTTTTTTTTTTTTTATACCCTTGTGCTTGGCTTATAGTACAGTCATAAGACTCTTGTGTTATATGAGGTCTGTCCAGAAAGAAACCAAACTTTTTAAATACAGTAATGCACCAACTAGCTGGCATAACGTGATCGCGATGGGAGCACTGTGTAGTGGTGACTTTGAGCTTTAGTCAAACACTAGCCTCATCACGCCATGTCACATAAACATTGAGGTACATGTGCATAAGTAAATGTGCGTTCAGTGCACTTGGTGAATTTTCTCCCATGACTTCCGTCATCTGAAATCAGTGACCCTTAAGGGAGGATTTCAACTTTGGGGACAGAAAAAATTCTGCAGAGGCCAAATCCAGAGAGTAGGGTGGCTGGGGAATGATAGCTGTCCCATGCTTCACCAGAAAGTCACAGATAAGGAGCAGTGCGTGACCAGGTGCATTGCCATGGTGCAGCATCCAGATTTTGTTTGTCCATGCCCCAGGCCTCTTCCTTCCCACTGCCTCCCTCATACACTTCAGGACATCTTAGTAAAACTCATGACTATCTGACCCAGTGGAACAAACTCATGATGAAGACGTCCTTCCAGTAAAAAAAGATGATCAGCATCACCTTCACATTTGAGGAACTCTGATGTGCTTCCCCCCCCCCCTCGCAATGACGACGTTCGAACCCACTGCAACAACTGCCTTTTTGTTTTGACATAATGGCCGTACACCTACGTTTCATCACCTGTTATGACATTTTTCAGAAAGATTTCATCAGCATTTGAACAGTCATATAGGTCCTGACACAATGTGGCACAGATCTCTCTTTGTACATCTGTCAGCAGACACAGCACAGACTTTGTGGCAACACGGTGCATCTTGGATTTTTTGGTTAAAATCGTTTGGCACAAACTTTTACAGATGCCTTCTTCTTCAGATACTGACTGGAGTCAAGTGATGATTTTCATGGATCACAGCACGCACTTTTTCAACATCATCAATGACTGTTGACGTGAAAGGCCGTCCAGCTTTGGGGTCCTCTTTGTTTTTTTTGTTTTTTTTATGTGAGGAAGAAGGAACCAGAGGCCGTGAGCCTGCAATTATTGTTCATTCCAAGAGAAAAACAAAATACAAGAGAGAGCCAAATTCAAGATCTGATCATTTCAAGGTGCCTGGACACACTGCATTTGAAAGACTGGAGATCATAGGAAGCAGGAAATACAGACAGAGGGAGACTGTTCCAGAGTCGACCTGTTGTATAAATGAAGGACTGGGAGTAACGGTTAACTCTTGCATTAGAGAGTTGGACAGAAAAGGGATGAGAGTTTGCTGCTAGATGAGTGCTACGCACCTGTTGTAGAGGTGGAAGAATGCATGAAGACAGCTCAGAGGAGCAGTGACTGTTGAAGTAGCGATAGAAAAGAGATAAAGATGCAACAGTGTGGCGAAGAGACAGAGGTTGAAGGGAGTCAGTAAGAGGAGAGTTAATGAGACGAACTGTCTTTGACTCCACCCTATTGAGAAGAGCTGTATGTGGGGAGCCTCTCCACACTTTTTTTTTTTTTTGTGAGGAAGAAGGAACCAAAGGCAATGAGCCCGCAAAACTGTTCCTTCTAAGAGAAAAACAAAATACAAGAGAGAGCCAAATTCAAGATCCATTCATTTCGAGATGCCTGGACACACTGCGTTTGAAAGACTGGAGATCATAGGAAGCAGGAAATATAGACAGAGGGAGACAGTTCCAGAGTTGGCCTGTTGCATAAATGAAGGACTGGGAGTAACAGTTAACTCCTGCATTAGAGAGTTGGACAGAAAAGGGGTGAGAGTTTGCTGCTAGACGGGTGCTATGCGCCCGTCGTAGAAGTTGAGGAATGCATGCAGACATTTCAGAGGAACAGTAACCATTGAAGTAGTGATAGAAAAGAGATAAAGATGCAACACTGTGGTGAAGAGACAGAGGTTGAAGGGAGTCAGTAAGAGGGGGAGAGTTAACCCGCCCCGTCCCGGAGACGTGAATTCACATCCTCACATGATGTGCACTCATATCCTGGAGATGTAAATTAATGCGGCATCATTGCAAGGTCCCTAATTTGCACAATTTTCAATTTCATTTGCACAATTTTCAATTTTCACGAGTGATTTTTGGCACGTATACACGGGACACCTTCCTCTACAAGATGCCAGGCAGGGACATTGCTTTACCCAGCATGACCTCCTCCCCCCCCTGCATGCCTTTTTCTCAGCAATTCACCTGTTATCAGTGACCTGGCCAGTAAAGCCATGTCATGCCACGGTACTAAATTCAGGGCCAGAGTGATTCCCCAATCAATGACAATGTGGAGGACAAATATTAGAGGAAGAAACAGCCAGAAATGATGATCAGGTAATGTGGCAAAAAAAGGTCAGGAATGGTGATGAGTTAGTGAGTGAAACAAAGCTTATAATGCCTATATTACCGTTTGAAAACCAATATACTCTCGTACTACATATAAATTCGTACCAAATAAATAAATAAATACCGTTTATGAGTGGTGTGGAATAGTTATCCTCCCGTAGAACTCGTTTTCTTTGCAGCCAGCTTGATAGAAAACCCTGTAAGGTAAGGAGGTACTCCAACCTGGATTGAGTATTTTAAACCTCAGGTGAGCGATTTCTCTATGAATTTTCGATGTTTCTTACCCAAAGCGGATGTTTGAGCCAAAAAAAAAAAAAGGTCCAAAAATGTCGGGACTGGGGCGTACCACTGCCCAGAAAACGTCGGGATGGGGGGGGTTAATGAGACGATAAGCCTTTGACTCCACCCTATTGAGAAGAGCTGTGTGTGGGGAGCCTCCCCACACATGAGAGTTGTACTCCACACAGGGGCGGATAAAACCCCTTTATAGAGTCAACAATTGTGCAGGGGCAAAGAAGGAACGGAGTCGGCTTAGCACACCCAATCGCTTGGAAGCAGATTTTACAAGAGATGTAATTTGATCTTTCCAAGACATGTCTCTAGCAAATGAAACCCCAAGCATGTTCAACGATGATGCAGGATTAGGTTGAGTATTATTAAACGTAAGTGGGTATACCTGTGGAAGATTTTGTCGGGTTGATAGGTGCAAAAACTGAGTCTTTGATACATTAAAAACAACCAGATTATTTTTACCCCAGTCAGAGATACAAGCCAAGTCAAACATTAGGTGTGCCATAGCCTCATCCCTTGCCTGTTGAAGTAACTGCTGAGATGGATGTTGCGGGAACCGAATGGAAAGGTGAAGGGTGGAGTCATCAGCGTATGAGTGGATAGGGTTAGATGTACGGCTTAGAAGATCATTGATGAATAAAAGGAAGAGAGTTGGTGATAGGACAGAGCCCTGAGGAACACCACTGTTAATAGATCTAGGAGAAGAACAATGGCCGTCTACAACAGCAGCTATAGAACAACCAGAATGGAAGCTAGAGATGAAGGCACAGATAGAAGAACAGAAACCAAAAGAGGGCAGTTTGGAAATTAAAGATTAAGCAAGACTCGATCTAAAGCCTTTGAGATGTCAAGTGCAGTGGCAAAGCTTTCACCAAAGTCCCGAAAGGAGGATGACTAGGATTCTGAAAGGTAGGTAGGTAGATCTCCAGTGGAGCGTCCCTGACGGAACCCATACTGACGATCAGAAAGAAGGTTGTGATAGGAAAGATGCTTTAAAATTTTTCATTAAGAATTGACTCAAAAAATTTTGAGATACAGGATGTTAAAGCAATTGGACGATAGTTAGAGGATTGGGAATGGTCACCCTTCTTTAGGACTGGCTGAATGAGAGCAAACTTCCAGCAAGAAGGAAAGGTACAAGTTGATAGACAAAGGTGAAAGAGTTTGCCTAGGCAGGGTGTAAGCACAGAAGCACAGTTCTTGAGAACAACAGGAGGGACTCCATCAGGCCCATATGCCTTATTAGTATTGAGGCCTGTGATGGCAGAAAATACATCAGCTGAAGAAATTTTGATGTCAGCTATGAGGTAGTCAGAGGGGGGAAGTGATGGAGGAACAGCACCGGAATCGTCTAAGGTGGAATTGGAGGAGAAGGTCTGAGTGAAGAGATCTGCTTTATCAGTAGAAGAAATAGCTACAGAGCCATCAGAGTGGAAAAGAGGAGGGAAGGATGATGAGGTAAAGTTGTTAGAATGGGGTTTGGCAAGGTGCCAGAAGGAACGGGAAGAATTCGAGTTGGAGAGTTGAGAGCATTTATTATGGATGAAATTATTTTTAGCAGAGCGAAGAACAGACTTAGCATGATTCTGGGCAGAAACGTATAAAAGATGTGATTCAGGGGTGGGTTGGCTCCGGTACCTTTTATAGGCCCTCTCCTTGTTGCGGACAGCATTAGAACAAGCATGATTAAACCAAGGCTTTCTTGCATTAGTCAGAGGATATGAGAAAGGAATGTATGCTTCCATGCCTGAGAGAATAACCTCCGTAATGCGCAAGGCACACTCAGATGGCTCCCAGCCATGGAAGCAATAATCATTCCAGGGAATATCAAAGAAGTACTGCCTGAGGGCCTCCCAATCCGCAGCTCCAAAGTGCCACAGACGACGTTTCTTTGAAGGGTCCACAGGCTGTACCGGAGCGATAGGACAGGTTAAGGTGATAAGATTGTGATCAGAGGAGCCCAACAGAGAGAAAAGACTAACAGTGTAATCAGAAGGATTAGTTGTCATGAAGAGGTCAAGTATGTTGGAGCTCCCTCCAAGGCGGTCAGGGATACGGGTAGGGTGCTGTATAAGCTGGTCTAAGTCATTAAGGATAGAAAAGGTGTAGGCTTGTTCACCTGGTGGATCAGTGAAAGGAGAGGAGAGCCAAAGGTGGTGGTGAACATAGAAATCTAGAACGGAGATTTCAGAGAAGGGAGAAATGGATAGAATGCGTTTCATCGTAGAAGTAAGATAGTCAAAGAATTTTTGATAGTCAGTAGAATTAGGAGATAAGTAAACAGCGCAGATATATTTAGTCAGAGAATGACAGGAAAGCCGAAGCCAGAGCGTAGAGAATTCAGAAGAATTGAGTTCAGGAACACAAGAGCAAGATAAGTTGTTGTGTATATATATATATACAACAGCCACCTTTGGCTTTGAAATGAGTATAGAGAAAGTAGGAGGATACAGAAAAGGGTCTGCTGTCAGTTGCCTCAGACAGCTGAGTGTCAGTTAGAAAAAGAAGGTGAGGTTTAGAGAAGGAGAGGTGGTGCTCAACAGAGCGAAAGTTAGAGGAAAGGCCGCGAATGTTGCAGAAATGAAGAAGAAGAGAGTCAGACAGTGATTCCAGGCAGCTCGAGTTGTCACCAGGAGAGGGGCAGAAGTTGAGGGCATTTTATGGTCCCCCCCAGGATTCTTAGGCCACTTGTTGAGCTGCCATGCTTTTTTTTTTAAATTTTGGAAAAAGAAGTGTAGTGTGTACTGTGCATGTAGTCTGATGTTGATAGTTAGAGAAACTTGTATTGGAGAGCATGCTTGCCTACTCTCTGTGTTACTGATACACTGAAAAAGTTCAGCAAAGGGGGATGGTCAGGACCTATGGTGGTACCATTCTTAACTGGCGGTTTGGGTGGGGCACGAACCTCTGTACAGTGTTGCCACGTTTTCCATACCCGCGATGCCTCTCTCTCTCTCTCTCTCTCTCTCTCTCTCTCTCTCTCCCCTGTGGGGAGATGTGCGTCACCCTAGGGAATTTTGTTTCTTTTATGTGTCTTATAAACTTGTGCTTTCATTTCTTTATTTTGTTTTTTATTATATTATTGTTTTACATATGGCGCCAGATGACCTCGGTGTTGCGGCGCCTTGATTTGTTTTCATTGAATCATTCTCGCCCTCCTTCCTTCCCTCCCTTCATCTTTCCCTCAGCTTGACAATGCACTCAACACTGCCCCTGGCCTGCCTTCTCTCTCACTCTCTCTCTTTCTGTCTTTGCTTGGGGGAGATGTGCGTCACCCTTGGGAATTTTGTTTCTTTTATGAGTGACATAAACTTGTGCTTTCATTTCTTTATTTTGTTTTTATTATATCTAATTATATTTAAAAATATTATTGTTTTACATATGGCGCCAGATGACCTCACTAATGTGGCGCCATGATTTGTTTTCATTCAGTCACTCTCTCCCTCCTTCGTTCCCTCCCTTCCTCCATATCTCACTCAGCTGCACTCAACACTGCCCCTGGTCTGCCTCCCCCCCCCCTCTCTCTCTCTCTCTTGTCTGTGGTATTTTAGGATACATTTTGGTTATTTTCTTTTATGTTATAATGTACATATTGTAAATTTGACTTTATTTCCACACCACCGAGGAGGTAAAAGTCTTGGCTCGTCTTTTATTAAGAGGTGTCCCCGAACAGGCCTAGGATAGAGGAAGGCCGGAAGCTCTGGCCAGGTGGGACTGGGTGTGTGTGTGTGTGTTGCCGCTCAAGAGGGTTTAACCCCTAATGCGTGGCCATGAACAGTCGACCCCCCCCCGGTTGGCGGGGTTGTATCGCGGTCTGAGTACCTGTAGGAAAATTTTCATTCATTCGTTGCCAGACGCCATGTATCCCAGACGGGGTGGCCAAGGGCTTAGAGTTAATTGTTTTACAGGGAGGGGCACTAATCCTCCACCAACCCCACTTGACACGTAGGGATGCCAACAGCATCTGGTGTTCCCAGGCGGTCACCCATCCAAGTACTAACCAGACCCAACGTTGCTTAACTTCGCTGATCGGACGGGAAGCGGTGTACTCAACGTGGTATGGCCCAAAAATCAGAGATTAACCCTAGAACATTATACTTGGTATGGCAGATAGTACTTACATTCAGCTTTCTCCAGAGACAGGTGTTGAGCCTTCGTGGACTACCCAAGCACTTGTGGAGACTTGCAAAGTTGGGTAACCAAATCTTCACTTTCACACCTCCAGCAACCCGGTTTCCCCTCTACCACAGCCTCATTCTGTCACAGTAAACTTTATACTACAACGTACAGGTAGTTTGGAATCCGTATTTGTACAATAAGCACTGAAAATAAGGCTAAAATCAACGGAGCGTACGGCCGACATGCGGCACGGCGGCAGTCTTCCCGTCACTCAACAAACATTTCCATTTTCACAGCTAAAAACATGTATACTACATTATTTTCAATCATATTACTTCCCAAAAGATCACCGCGGCGCGCTTTTTATTCTGCCTTACACCCGTCACTTTATTCTTGTTCCTGTCAGCCACTTGCACTGACTCTGAAGAACTAGAACTCGCCATAATGTCACTTTGAAAGCCTTCGGTAAACTGACGCTAAACAGGGGCAAACCGTGCGAAAAAAAGCTAGTGTTACAACTGGGGAAACAAGCGTTTCCTATTAGCATAAACTGCTTGTGAGAGAAGAGCGCAGATTTACAGTTCTGAGCAATCAGAGCGCTGCCATGTATCACAGCCAGGCTGGCCGGTCCGTGGTGGGGGGGGAGGGGGGAAAAAACGCGATACTTGGCGACAATAGGAGGTCAGTAGTACAAAGGTAAAGTATGCTAATTGTAGCTAAAGGGTGGTGGTACTGATAGACAATACCAGCTGGAACATCCTTGCCCACGTTTATTCAAAATTAACTCGAATCGCAAACGCGACGCTCCGCCGTTATGTCCTTTTTGGCGAGCGTCGCAAACGTGACGATCCGCATTTAAGGGGTTAATGTATTATTTTTTTTTTACTAAGAAATTAACATTTTTACTTATATTCCTGCACATTATCTTATAATCATAATTGTGACATTATTACCAACCCCAGAAATATGGTAACTGCCAATAAAAGTGACTACAGTACCCTCGCATCCAACACAGTAATATTGTCATGCATGGGTCCCGTGTTGGACCCAAAACGTGTTGGACAAACAACAGAGCTTATGGGGAAAAATGAATTATGTCAGCAACCCTAGGAAAAGTCACCCTAAACACCTACCATATACCTATACATATATTGGTACTACCGTAATTATAGTAAATGGTACTGTGCTATGAATGATAACTAACCTTTTAGGATAGTGTTGGTGGGCTTGCTGGGAATGGAAGTTGGTATCCAAGGCTGTAGGTAGTCCTACTGGGTTGCCGGAGGATGGTTGCTGGCGTCACTAGCGGGTATTGGCTGCTTCTCCTCAACCTCCCTCATAAATCCTTCGAAATCACACTTAGAATCACTATCTTTGTCCACAGCCATGGAAGGTCCTGCTTCTGCCTGTCCTAGCACTGTGTAAGCCTTCACTGCTGCCAGGATCTTGTCTTGGTTTTTTTATTATGGTCCTCATGTTGGCTTCATTCATGTCGTAGGCCTTGGCAATGTCCACTTTCCTCTCCCCTTTCTTCTTCTTCTCGATGCTTTCTAGCTTGGTGGCCTGAGGGAGGTGCCGCCGCTTCTTGGGGTTCTCAGAAGGCTTCCTAGGCATCGTGAGCAGGGTAAAATGCAGTAACAAGAGCAGAAAATGCTATGCGACTGAGTGGCGCTGTGGCGGGAGAAATTTAAACAAAACATCACGTGAGAGCAGAAGCGTTTTTTTATTGGGCAACATCACGATCACGTCATGATAGTGGGCAGGTGAGGCTACTTGATTGGAAGTTTTTAATGGCTGTCAGCATCATGGGAACGTCCAGTATGACTGTGTTGGACCAGGGGTGATCGTGGTAGAGGCGAACTCTGCGGATTTCGCCCACTTCCCGGATTTCGCCCACTTCCCGGAGCTCCGTCCGTGTTATGCTAATGCACCCGTGTTACAGTAATTAAACCGAATTAAATCTTACTAATTATTTGCTCTCCATGCTGGACGTGAATCGTGCTGGACAAACGCGTGTTGGACGCAAGGGTACTGTCCTTTTTATAAGCAACACTGTAAAATATTTATGCCACGTTTCTGTATTGCCGTATAAATATTTTACACTTAATAAGTTTACTGTTCTTTCATATATTATAATACACACGTTACCATTATATTCTTATGTGTTTATCTTATTGTGATGCCTATTACATATATCAGAGCCGTTCACATAGCGGGTATGGAACACGTGGCAACACTGTACAGAGGTTCTTGCCCCACCCAAACCGCCACTTAAGAATGGTAGCACCATAGTCCTGAGGGCTGGTGAAATGGGAGCTCCAGTTCTCCCTGTCATCAGCTTTCCATCCACCTTGGGAATACTGCCCTGCTCGACTGGTGCTACAGTCTATTACTGTGGATGTTCTTCCTGATTTGAACTGCCAAAAGCGCTTGTGATTTGCATATGACACAAACAATCCCTACCATAAGGCTGTTGCAACATTTGAAAAGGCTCTGTAAAACCTTGTTGCAATTTGAAACAGAATTTCAAGCAAACATGTCGCTCTTCAAGATCCATCATTGCACAACTTGCAGAAAATTTCCAAGTGCACTAAACACACATTTGGTCAAACGCATTTGCCTTGATGTCTAAGTGACATGGCAAAACAGTTCTCACTATAAGCCTGTTGCAGCATTTGAAAATGCTCTGTAAAAGCTTGTTGCAATTTGAAACTGAATTTCAAGCAAACACATTGCTCTTTAAGATCCATCATTGCACAACTTGCAGCAAATTGCCAAGTGCACTAAACACACGT
This sequence comes from Coenobita brevimanus, assembly GCF_032717465.1. Taxonomy (NCBI): domain Eukaryota; kingdom Metazoa; phylum Arthropoda; class Malacostraca; order Decapoda; family Coenobitidae; genus Coenobita; species Coenobita brevimanus. The sequence goes on along the minus strand of NC_137024.1, from coordinate 6,136,611 downwards.
TTATTCAAATGCATTTACCTTGATATCTAAGCGACATGGCATGATGCGGCCAGTATTAAGCCCCATCCACACTAGAGTTCATGTAGCGCGCTCTGTTGCACGTCATGTTGCCCAACTCGGATTTTCTTGCTGCGGAGGGCCTGTGCCCCGCACTTCTGGCAAATCTAGCCGAGGGGCATTTCATGGTGAGAGCATGCTCTGTTATGCCCTCAGTAGCCATCTGGCATCCCCCTAAAATTACATTGAGACAGCCACTGCTTGCACTACATCTTCCTCCCTCCCCCCCCCCCATTTTTTTTTTTTTTTTCCACAACATAGTGCCACAATGCTCAACATAAACAATCTCTTGAACTTCTGCAGTTTTAGTATCCACCCTGCTCCTCTCGCTGCTCAGTGGTATCTGGTGCACGCTGCCCATTGTACTAGTGTGAACATCACCCTCAGCAACACAAGGTGGGCAACATGATGCGCAACATAGCCTGTGTCATCATCCAGCCCTCTTGAGTTATCAGAAGAGGCTGGATGACTTGATTGCTGACACCTGTCCAGGATGCAACACAGCACCCCATACTATTAAGCACATTATGAAAGACTGGGTTGCACACAATCACCTGTGCCGACAACACAACAGACACTCCTTGAGAACTCTGTGGGAAAGCCCAGTCTCGGATGTGGCCTTCCTTAGGGACTTGGGGCTGTTCAGCCAGACTGCCTAGGGAACAACACCTAGTACTACTACTGCTTCCCCTAGCGTGGACGGGGCATTAGACTAAAGGTCAACGTCGCCGCTGCACATTGCTCTCATCATGATCACACCATGCTGGCTATTTGGTGCAGTATTTAGAAAGTTTGGTTTCTTTTTGGACAGACTTCATATAATGGATGGAACAAGTTTTTGGATTAGTTATAAATATTGGATTTATTTATTTATTTTTTTCTAACTCCTGGGCATGGTTTCAGGTAAAGGAAGAACTTGTACAAATGTTGTTGAAGCAGTTTTTTGAACTTTAATACTGTATTCTTTTCTCAGGAATATTTATTATTATGATGCATTTGGCTCTGGAGTATCTATTATTATGGTGCATTTGGCATACTGTTGTGAGGACTAACTAAATCTCCTGCCTCTGTTACAGTTTGCAAAACCTGCATTGTGAGATACTTGGAGTCCAGCAAATTTTGCCCCATTTGTGATGTCCAAGTTCACAAGACCAAACCATTGCTCAGTATCCGACCAGACAAAACCCTACAAGACATCGTATATAAGTTGGTTCCAGGTTTATATCAAAGTAAGTTCACAGTACAGTACAGGTAATGGTAATAATGGTAATAGAGCAACCTAACCCTCCCATTATTTCTTCTCCATTAGTTCACGGAGGTCCATCCATTCATTCTCCAGTCTTTTTTTTTTTTTTTTTTTTTTTTTTTTTTTTCCAGTCAGGAGCATTGGGTCCTGGGGCTAGGCTAGTCAGCCCTAATATTTAAGGTAAGTGTGACCACCTTCACTCACCCCTGAGTGACACATTGTGAGCGATAGACCCCAATTAAACCTCAGGTGGAAGCCTTTACAGGTTTCTTGTGGTTGGAGCACCTTGACCCACTAGACCAATCGGTATCATTTGGTTAACTAGTTACCACTCAGCCTAGTAAATGGTTCTGGGGTTAACAGCTTGGCTTGGCACCCAGCATACTTATCTGAAGGCAACACTGTATCAAGTGAGTGGATGATGGGCATCCTCATGTACCACAAAGGTACTGTAGGCAGCAGTTGGATGTGATGAATATTTTGTTGGACACTTTGACTTTTGTCATCTCATCGTGATATGTCTGGTTGCGAGGTACATCAGACTGAAAGTTGTCAAGTTGGGGGGATCCCCTTTCAAGGCCACCATGGGCAGAGTTGGAGCAAGGTGTGCCGTACGATGTGTTACCATAAGTGTCCCTTTTGTTGCATGATTATTTCATGATCATGTGGAAGAGTAAAAGATACTTGAGTTTGGGGAGGCAGTGAACATGATTGTGTGCAACACACATTTCGGGAAGAGAGAGAGTAGGCTAATTACAGTACATGTGAGTGAGTGGGGGAAATAGTAGCCAAATCGACTATATCCTGGTCAGGAGGGTTGATAGGATGAGGGATGTTAAAGTTATAGGGAGTGAAGAATGTGTGCAGTAACACAAAATACTGTTAAGTGACATAGGACTTAAGGACCTGTGCACATAGGAGGAAAATATGGGAGTTGATAAACCAAGCTGTAAGGGAAGCCTTTTGTAGTAAGATGAGTAGAGTTGTGGCTGAACAGGGAGCTGTTGACAGAAGTGTCAGTGAACAGAACACAGCTTTCAAGAACAATCATCTTACAGTTGCTGATTTATTGTGTGGTTGGACAAGGGGGATTCCCCTAGACATCAAGTAACATGGCGGTGGGATGAGTGTGTAGAAGTCACAGTTAAGGAGAAAAGAAGGCTTTTCTGGGAATGGAAAAGAGTTGATAACAAAGAGGGCTAGAAAGTAGGTATACAGGACAATATCTGAGTCTCAGGGATGTTTACCAGATAACCTAAATATCTTTGAAAGGAGGAATGTGGTATTTAAGGTAGCAAATCAGATGAAGAGGGTAAAAAGGGATACCATAGTTGAGCAATGTGTGAAGAATGATGAAGGAAGGGTAGTAGCGAGCTGTGAGGATATAAAAGGTTCCTGGAGAGAGCATTATAGCAGGTTGCTGAATGGAGAGTTTGACTGGAACAGGGAAGGTTTGGAGTCAGTGGATGCAGTGTTTGGCCTTTGACCTTTGATTGCTGCTGCTACTGTGATCAGTGCAATAGGCAGGATGCTACTGGGGAAGACAGCAGGCATGTTTAGGTTGACTACTGAAATGCTGAAGGCATCATCGTCGCTGTCCTCACCGGAATCTTCAAGCTGGGTACTTGTACAGACAACTGAAGATGCTGTCTCGACATCAGATTATGTGATACCCAGGATCACCCTCGTCGTCATCCAACCACTCATGCGCCTCGTCCACATCAATGTCGTCGCCAGCCGCATGAAGACGTGCATGGAAGTCATCCACATCAAAACCTACAAAGTCATGCACCACAATGACTCCGAGAAGCAGATGAGACCAACCACTTTCCAGAGACTTCCCTCCATGCTCTGGCCCAGTTGTAGATGGCTGACTTGATGTTGTAGCAGTGAAGGTTTTCCAAAGTCCACTGGCCTCATGTGTCCTGTCCCTCTCTGCTCTCTTCCTCGTCCTCAAGAACAGCCATCACCTCGTTCAGGAACTTCCGATGAATACAGCCTCTTCGTTGCCACGATCACTCCTTGGTCCATTGGTTGGATGAGAGCAGTCGTATTAGGTGGCAAAAACAAGCACCTAATGCGGCCATTCTCAGCCACCAACTCCTTGTCGAACAGACGCATAGGTGCATTATTCAGAAGGAGGGCCTCTACTTGGTTGTGCAGGAATCCCAGTGTCTTCGTCTGATCATGGATGACCTCCTTGACGAAGTGCTGGTGAAACCAGTCTTTGAAGATCTTGGGTATGAACCAAGTCTTCACAGAATGGTACCACATGACACGAAGGACATCCATCACCCCTCGAAGGCGCTGAGGCTGCTTTGCACGGCCAACAATAATGGGCTTGAGTTGGTGCATGCCGTTAGCATTGGCGCAACACAAAGCAAATATTTGTTGCTTTGAGAGCTTGCAGCCTGGTGAATGCTTCTTCGTCTCCTCTGCTAGAGTGGTCATTGGCAGTGAGCTATAGAATGGACCAGTTTCGTCATCGTTGTAGAGTTGACCGTTAGTGAGACCCTCCCTGTCGATCAAGCCCTTCACCTTCTGCCGAAACTCCTCTACTCCCTCCCCGTTGACGTCCAGAGCGTCGCCATGGGTCTTACGGTTGGTAAGGCCATGGCGTAACTTGAAAGCGAAGAGCCAACCCTCGGATGCCTTGAAGTCTAGGATGTTGTGTAACCTTGCGAACTTCTTGGAGGCAGCCTTCATCTCCGTACCACACGCCAGCACACCAGCAGCACATTGTTGTCGGTACCAAATCAGCATAAAGCGGTTGATTTCTGCAAACCGGGGAGTGTACATAACCGTCCTCTCCGTGTTGCGTGTGGTCTTTGATGCGAAGTCAGCCGTGTGCTGAGTGAGCTTGTCCCAGGATTTCTTAGCCCATACCATCCCAGGCATTTTTGCAATTTTAAACCCACCCAATCCCAGACACTTTTTTGTGACATCCTAATGCTATGACAGACAGTGGCCAACTGATGTTACCCACCCACCCAGAACCAAACTCAGTGCTACAGGTGCTTGGGCACAGTGTTGTCAATACTTTAAGGAACTCCTCAGCAAAAAATTAGCTAGACTGAAGCAAATTGATACGCTACAGGGCTCGAATATTGCTGTTAGCACCATCACGTTGGTGGGATTAAGTGAGACTTTTTTTTTTTTTACTGTCGGCACCATGCAGACGGCGGGATTGTACAGGTTAATATCAAACAAGGTAGATCGGGCCAGGTTGAATTCAAGGAGGATGCGTGATGTCAACCATCCTGCGTCCACCCTCTCTAATATCTCCCTCTTCTTCACCAGAGTCAGAACCATGCGTTTCCTCTTCTCAGGCGGCGGGGGCATCTTCACACACACGAGGAAGAGGCAGCTGAGGAGCAAATAACCCGCATAGAAAAGCAGATATCTTTGCCAGTACATTTGCCAGAAACTCTACCATAAACGATACCAGCCAGAATGTCTCAGTACTAGAACTTGACTCTCCCGAAATTGCCCCACTTAAAATACGGACAAGATACGTAAAATCCATCCTAGACAATTTACCCACCAACAAAACTCCAGGCCCAGATGGAATTCCACCAACTGTTTTGAAAAAGTGTTCCCCTGAACTTGCCTCTGTTCTAGCTAAATTATTCAGACTATGCATACGTATTTCTTCATTCCCAAATTCATGGAAAGAAGCCAATATTCACCCAGTTCCGAAGAAAAGAAGTTCGTCTGACCCCTCTGATTACAGACCAATAGCTGTCACAGCTTCTCTTGGTATGGTATTTGAAACTTTAATTAATAAGCACATTGTTAAACGTCTTGAATCCAACAACTTAATTAGTGATAGACAATATGGTTTTCGCGACAAAAGATCCACCATTGACATACTCAGTCTCCTAACTCATACCATCCATCAATCAATTGATCTACATGGAGAAACTCATGCAGTAGCTCTTGATATTTCTAAAGCTTTCAACAGAGTATGGCACCGTTCCCTGCTGTCCAAACTCCCTTCCTATGGACTAACGTCTTTTGTCCCTTTGATTTCTTCATATCTTAGTGACAGGAAAATAAGAGTAAAAGTAGATGATGTATATTCCAATTTCCACTTAATTAACGCCGGCGTGCCCCAGGGATCATTTCTGGCGCCAACCCTATTCCTGGTTCATATTAATGATCTCTTATCTGTCACCCACAGTCCCATTCACTCATATGCAGATGACTCAACATTTCATAGTTCATTCACACTCAGACACCCATTTACAAAGTCCAATATCTCTACCTCTTAACTCTGTACAGCCATCTCCATAAATCAAGATCTGTCTACGATCAGGGAATGTGGACAAAACAACCGTGTCTCTGTCAATGCTAGTAAAACTAAATATATACAGTTTACTGATGGACAGATATTGCCAGATTCGTACATTACCTTCCGTGCTACTAATATTCCCATCTCCAAAAGTACAGTGGGGCACCAATTTTCACGCCTAATTGGGTCCAAAAATAATGCGCGAAAGTGGAATTAGCGAAAATTGGGGCATTGTCTTTATGGCAAAAAGGCTAATTGGTTCCCAGTTATCATAAAGTAACATCAGATTTTCATTTTCACATGCAATACAGTACATCAAATCACTATTGTACATTGCATTGTGAGATACAAACAATAAAAACTGTACAGTACACATTATATGAGGAGAAACATACCACAGAGACCAGGTTGAGGTGTTTAATGGATGTTGGGGGTAAGTATCCGAGGCGCGTGGCGGGCTTATTTAGCCACGCCAGACGTATTGGCGCCACCTCTTGCTGCCTCGCTATCACCATGCTGTTTCCTCATACTACGCACTGTCGATTCTGGGATGTTAAATATACGGCAGATTTCACTGTTTTTTGCGCCCTTGTCCATGTACTCAACTATCTTCCTTTTCATTTCATTATTATACTGCCGTTTCTTCACTCCAACACGATACTCTCTTTTAGCCTTGGCCTTTCCTCCCGACTTTGAATGTCCCGGCCACTTTTTATCACCACCACTGCCTCCCGGCCCTCCCCCCACACCACCAGGCTCTACCCCCACACCACCAGGCCCTTTCCCCACACTACCAGGTATAGTAGAGGCCATTGAACCGTGAGAATCCAACACAATGGAGCTAGCACGCTCGTACACAATGGCGGGAATGGGTGGACAGAGTGTTGACATGACGTCATTCAAGATGGCGGTGGGTTGCGGGCGGGCGGTGCAGGAAATTCAAAGTTCAAAATATTGTCCCAAACCCAAAATTTGTGCGTGAAAATCGATTTTTTTCAAGCGAAAGTGGAAGTTAGGGAATATTTGGTGCATGCCGCGAAAGTGGATTCCGCGAATCCTGCTGTAGCGAAAGTTGGTGCACTACTGTATTGAAATTCTTGGCATCTCACTTAACAGTGCCCTCAGCTGGACCTCTCATGTCAGATCACTTGCTAAAACCGCCTCAAAGAAACTTAGATTATTGTACAGAATCCGTAACTTCTTCACTGATGAGCAGTTAGCTATAATTTATATGAGTCATGTCTGCTCTTAGCTTGAATATTGCTCACCCTTGTGGAATGGTTGTGGAGAGGTTGCATTAAAACAACTAGTCAAAATTCAGAACAAAGCTGTTAGAATCATTAACAACCCTGCCATTACAAATAAACTACCTCCCCTGCAAGTAAGAAGGAATGTTGCCTCCCTTGCATTATTTTACAGATATTTTTTGGGCAAATGCTCAGACAAAGTTGTGTCCTTGGTGCCACGTCTCCATGCCTTCCCTCATGCTACACGGGCGTCTGGTAGCACTCATGACTAGAATGTCACTCAGCCATATTGCAGAACTGCTGCCTATCAGAATTCTTTCATTCCCCAAACTGCATCTCTGGAACTAGCTTCCCCAGAATTGTTTCCCTCCAAATTACAACCTACAGCTGTTCAAGTCGAACTGTTACAGATATTTTCTGAACAGAGGATACCAGTAATCGGGTGTACGGATTATTTTTTTTATTCATTTGTTTTTCCTTTCTCTGTTCTGTTATTTAATTATATTTAATTATGTGTGTATATATATATATATATATATATATATATATATATATATATATAAATATATATATATATATATATATATATATATATATATATATATATTTATATCTATATATATATCTATATTTATCTGTCTATCTATGTCTATTGCCAAACGCCTCAATCCCATTTGGGGTGGCCACAAACAAATCGCCTCCAAGTCGCCCTGTCCCCTGCCATTTCACTGCCCTTCTCCCAACTCACACCCCCCTCTCTCATATACCTCTCCACCCCATCCCTCCATCTCATCCTTGGCCTCCCCCTCCCTCTTTCCCGCTCCACCTCACTCACATACACTCTCTTCGTCAGTCTTTCACCCTCCATCCTCTCCACATGGCCAAACCACCTCAGTGTGTTCCTCATAACGCTTCCTATCACATCCACATCCACACCACAACGCTCCTTTATATCCTCATTCGTCAGCCTGTCTCTCCATGTGACTCCACAGGCTCCTCTTAAATAACTCATTTCCACTGCTCTCACTCTTGACTTGTGTCCTTCCAGCAACGTCCAAGCTTCACTTCTGTACGTTAAGAGTTGGTATCACAATACTGTCATGTAGTAACTTTTTCACTTCCATGCTCACTTCCCTGTTTCTTATCACTGCTTTCAAAGAACCAGCAACCTTTCTTCCCTGCTGTACCTTTTCAAGCACTTCACCCTCCAAACCTCCATCCTTACTCATCACACTACCCAAGTACTTAAACGTACTCACATTTTCCAGTTCCTCACCATCCAACCTCGCTGTACATTCACTGACTTCACCTCTCTCAAAGACCATCACTTTACTCTTTCCTACATTCACCTTTAGATTCCGTTTCCTACACACTCTTTCAAACTCATCCACCAAGCCTTGCAGCTCCCCTTTGTCTTCACTCAACAACACAGTATCATCTGCAAACAACAGTACAGGGAGTTTCCAAACACTATCCTCTCTCACCAGGGCCACTCCAACATCCACTACCCTACTTTGTACCTCTTTTATTACCCCATCCATGTACAGATTGAACAACCATGGAGACATGACACATCCCTGTTTCAACCCCACTTTCAAAGAGAAAAATTCACTTAGTTCACCATCCACACGCACTGCATCCTTCGCACCATCGTACATACTCTTCACAGCATTCAACAACTTCCCATCTACTCCATATATTCTTAACACTTTCCACAATCCTTGTCTATCCACCCTGTCATATGCTTTCTCCAAATCCATGAAAGCCGCATACAACTTCTTTCCCTTCTCTAGAAACTTTTCCACTAAAGATCTAAGAATGAACATCTGATCTACACAACCTCTTCCCTTCCTAAAGCCTCCCTGTTCTTCTCCAACTAATTTCTCTGTTCTTTCTCTAACTCTGTCAATAAGTATCCTACCATACACTTTTCCTATTATACTAAGAAGACAAATCCCCCTATGATTACCACACACTTCTTTTTCCCCTTTTCCTTTGTACAAGGGAATAATTATACCTGACTTCTAATCCTCCGGGACTCTACCTTCCTTCCTGGCCAATCTGCACATCTTCCACATCCATTCTACAACTATCTCTCCCCCATGCTTCAGCATTTCACCACACCGTCCATCAATTCCTGGGGCTTTCTCCGATTTAACTTTCTTCATTGCTTCCACAACTTCTATCCTACTGATTTCTTCCTGTCTTCTCACCTCCCTCCTTCTCCCAGCCATTCCCCAGCCACTTATACTCGCATTACTTCCATCCTCTATGTTCAACAATTCCTTAAAGTGTTCTCTCCATCTGCTCACTTTTTCTCCCTTCTCCACTAGTAATCTACCATTTTTATCTTTCACTCCCCTGCTAACTTCACTTCCACCCTGTCTTACTCTTTTCACCTCTCTCTTTCTCTCTACATATAACTCTCTTCCGCCTCTCAACTTCTTCCACGCCCCTATTTCTCATCCATTCATTGTATGCTTTCTTCTTTTGTGCCACAGCCTGTCTCACCTCTTCAGTACACCACGCTGTATATATATATATATATATATATATATATATATATATATATATACATACATACATTCACAGTACCCTCTCATCCAACATGGTAATATTGTCATGCATGGGTCCCGTGTTGGACCAAAAACGTGTTGGACAAACAATAGGGCTTATGGGGAGAAATGAATTATGTCAGCAACCCTAGGAAAAGTCACCCTAAATACGTACCATATACCTATATATATATTGGTACTATTGTAATTATAATAAATGGTACTGTGCTATGAATGATAACTAACCTTTTAGGATAGTGTTGGTGGGCTTGCTGGGAATGGAAGGTGGTATCCAAGGCTGTATGTAGTTCTACTGGGTCCCCGGAGGATGGCTGCTGGCGTCACTAGCGGGTAATGGCTGCTGCTCCTCCTCAACCTCCCTCATATATCCTTCGAAATCACACTCAGAATCACTATCTTCGTCCACAGTCATGGAAGGTCCTGCTTCTGCCTGTCCTAGCACTGTGTAAGCCTTCACTGCTGCCAGGATCTTGTCTTGGTTTTTTATTATGGTCCTCACGTTGGCTTCATTCATGTCATAGGCCTTGGCGATGTCCACTTTCCTCTCCCCTTTCTTCTTCCTCTCGATGCTTTCTAGCTTGGTGGCCTGAGGGAGGTGCCGATGCTTCTTGGGGTTCTCAGAAGGCTTCCTAGGCATCGTTAGCAAGGTAAAATGCAGTAACAAGGGCAGAAAGTGCGGCAAGAAAAAAGCACCTTCCAATGCGAATTATGTGACTGAGTGGTGCTGTGGCAGGAGAAATTTAAACAAAATATCACACGACAGCAGAAGCGTTTTTAATTGGGCGGCATCACGATCACGTCACAATAGCGGGCGGGGAAGGCTACTTGATCAGAAGTTTTCATTGGCTATCATCATCATGGGAATGTCCAGTATGACCATGTTGGACCGGGGATGATCATGCTAGAGGTGAACTCTGTGGATTTCGCCCACTTCCCGGAGCTCTGTGCGTGTTATGCTAACACCCTCGTGTTCCAGTAATTAAATCGTATTAAATAATACTAATTATTTGCTGTCCGTGCTGGACGTGAATCTTGCTGGACTAACGCGTGTTGGACGCGAGGGTACTGTATATATATTTTTTTAAACCCTTACACTGCGGGCTTGTTTTGCTCTGTTTTGCGTGTCCCGCTGGCATATTCGGGCTCCGACAGACTCTCAAAATATATTTGCCAAAAATCAGTTATTAGTCCTAGAATATTAAAATTACATATGCATATGGCTCATACATTCAGCTTTCTCCTGGGATGTTTGTTGAGCCTTCGTCGATTACCGTAGGACTTGTGGAGACCTTTGAAGTTAGGTAACGAAGTCTCCACTTTACACTTCCCGACAACCCGTAATATGATTACCACAGCCAGATAGTATCACTAGAAACACTATTCTATGATTATCAAGTAGTTTGGGATCCATACTCCCAAAAAAAAACACTATGAAAGCAATGAAAATTACGAGCGCGTATGACCTTCCCACTTGCACTAGTTTGCTGCTGGTATTCTGTCATTTATTATTCAAACAAACACTCACCCTTTATATTCCTATTATTATATAACACATATATATCTGCAGTCTTTATCCATAAGTTTCCTTCAGTAATATTAGTTTATTGTCACTGAAGTCATTCAATTTTTCATTCAGTAAAATACGTAGAGAGCCACGGATTCACTTTCACTGTTATAATCTCAAGTATTTGTACTCATATTCTTATATTACTAATTATTTACATTTCTATTTACATTTTTTGTTGTATTTTCAATATTTACACTTCTGTTTTACTTACACTATGTTATTCACTGTCACTTGCAGTACCATAAAACTATATTACACTGTTCAATCATATGTACATCCATTGCTTTCACTTGCTATTTACACATTATTTACACATTACTTACACATTATTTTCATTTCCCACTTGCACTAGAACTGCTTCTGGCTGTGGTAATCAAAGAAGCAGGTAACGCAGAGGGGAACCTGGCACTCAGCGCACTGCCAAGAGGTGTGTTTGTGCTCAGGTGTGCATCGGGTGGTATGTGCACACACCTGGCACCTGCGGATCACAGCCTTCCTCTTGGTTGTGGCAGGCATTTGCACCAGTCTGTGCCGATCCATGTACGCCCTCTGCTCAAGTCTGTTGGGAAGTCTTACTGCATGGCGCCTTGGAGCTGCTGCTGTCACCTTACCATATCTTTCAAGCAGCTGCTGAACACAAGTCCTGGCGAACAACCTCAGGGAGAAGGACTTGGGTGGCTTGACCTTCATCTTGTATATACAGGATGAAGGCATTCAGCATCGTCATGTCTATGAGATAAAGAAAAACTTTCCTGCACCACCTAGTATTCTTCCTGAGGCAGTCGATCTCTCCAATCATCATGTCGGACTTGTCCACCAGCCGCATGTAGATATTGTAGTCTAAGACAGCATCAGGTTTCTTCACAGGTTCGCCTGTCCTACAGTCGACCTTCCCACTGTCTTTCATTTCCCTCTTGTGTACGGTGGTGAGCATGTGCACGACCCTCTTGTCATGCCACCGTATTGCCAGCATCTTCTCAGACTTGCGTAGGTGCACGTCTCCTCGCTGCGAGGTTCCTGCCTCTGGGAATTTAGGGAAGTGGGCACGATTACTCTTGACAGTGCCGCAGGAGCCGATGCCGTGCTCTGAAAGGTATTTGGGAAGTTTTGGTGCTGTATAAGAGTTGTCTGTATACAGCACATGATTCCCACCAAAATGCCTTTCAAGGAGCACTTTCAATACACAGCCTGAGAAGCCAAGGGGGTGTGTTTTATCAAGATCGACAGTGCTGGCTGAATAAATGATGAAGTCAAGGATGTACCCCATCTTACAGTCGCACAGTACAAAGACCTTGATTCCAAAGCGATGGTGTTTGCTTGGAATGCACTGCACAAACCTAAGACGTCCTCTGAACAAAACCAAGGATTCGTCAATGACAGCCTTCTGAAAGGGGTGAAAGAATGTCATAAACTTATCCTTCATTCTGCTCAGAATCTCCCGGATCTTCCAGAGTGGGTCGGTTTGGGAAGGTACATCGTTGTTGGCAAAGTGCAGGTTTCCCATGATGTTCTGGAAGTGATCTCTGGCCATGTACTTATTGAAGGTGGATGAGGGTAGTAAGGGGCCCATGGACCAGTATTCTTCCAACTCATGCTTCTTTGAGTGTGGCATGAGAAGCATGAGGGCGAAGAACACATACAGCTCCTGCACTCCCAGGATGGACCACTGTTGCATCTTGGCTGCACCTGTACCACTTGCAGCATGTTGTGATTCATACCTGTTGGTCTCATCACATATGTGCTGCATGACTTCGTCATCGAGGAAGGCCAAAAGGAAGTCAACACACTCAGCATCCTTGTCAAGATTGAAGGCAGGCTGTATCCCTGAGGAACTCTCGTTGAAATCAAGATGTTCTGGGACAAAATCGGACCCTTCCGTCCACGCAAAGGCGTCCAGGATTCCCTGTCGTGGTGGTGTAGGGTGGGTGAGGGTGGAGGGTGGCTGTGAGGCAGATTTCTCTGGTTCAAGGTCACTTGCACTGACCCTGGGTTGCCGTACAGCACTAGCAGCCCTTACTCTACTGGCAACTCTACTTTTATGGGTCAGGGATTTACCTCTTCCTCTACGGCCTGCCTTCACTGCTGATGCTGTTGGTGACTCCGACAATGAAGACTCCGGAGAAAATTCAGCAGAAGAAGAGAAAGAAATGAGTGAAGTGGGGCTTGGGGAACGGAGAGGTGATTCACCTCGGGACTCATGGCGGGCTGGGTCACGCGGGGCTGTTGTTCTGGGGCTAACCCGCCGCCTTTTCATTCCCTTCCCAAATTCTTTCCCTTGCTGCACTAACGGCTCCTGTCCCTTGGAGCTAGGGATAACTTGGGACACTGAAGCACTCATACTAGTAGTTTCTGGCACGATTTCCTCACCCGGCTCATCACACGAATCCCCCGAAGGGTCATAGTCACTATCCATCATTATCATTGATAATTCGGCTAGTTCACGTTCCACTGCAGAGTCAGTCCTTTCCTGCTTCCCCCACGAGTTTTTCTGGGTGTAGAGGTCATGGGGCCCTTTGCAATGGGTGCAGAAGCGGCAGAAATGGCGGGGCGCGAGCGCGACATGCTTTGACCACAGAGGAGGACAAGGAACTAAATGGCGCGGCTTATCTGAGAAGGCAAGGGTTGACAGTGACAATGGGGCTGACAGCTGCTAACTTACATGCTAAGAAATTATTGGTAGGAAATCTCGGCAATACATAAAGAAATAGGTAGTTCCAGGTGGATGTAAATGTCACTTAGGCTTCTCCCTTCGTTTTCGTTTTTAAAGGCTCCAACATGCTTGCATGTGTCGCCCTTGGTCACCTAATGGCGGCTCTCCACGCTGCAAGATCCATTGCAGCCTCCCTGTTCAGTCCCTTAACCCTAAGGTCACACTTAATGACCTCGTCCCATGTCTTTCTCGGTCTACCCCTCATAACCCCACCCCCAATATTAACACTTCTCACCTTCCTCACCCAGTTATCATCCCCCATCCTCTCCACATGTCCAAACCATTTTCTGATATATATTTTTATTACGGAAATAGATTACAAGGCATAATTCAAAGGGGAAATTACCGTGGGAATTTAGCGAATGAATGCATGTGAGGTGTTGTCAGGTGATAATTAGCCAATTCCTGGTGTATACCATCATCACTTACCTTATTTTTTTTTGGTATATATTATTTTGTGTAAGTATAGGGCATAGGGCTTATTTCAATGGATGAAATCTGTGGAAAAATCTGGGGGTGATTTGCTTAGCACAGCGCGGCAGGGCAGGCGATAGGAAAGGGAAAAGGAGGTGAGATAGGGAGGGGTGAGAGGGTACTGGAGGGGAGGTAGGGAGAGGAGTCAAGAACGGGGGAAAATGGCTGAATTGTCAACAATGGATGGGAGTACAGATGAGATTATGAGTGCAGACTATTGGTAGACAGTAGCAGTACCTGCTAAAAAATGATTAGTAGGAAATCTCGAAAATACAGAAAAAAGAAGGTAGTTCCAGGTGAATGTAAATGTCACTCTGGCTTCTCCCTTCCTTTCTTGTATAAATTTTTTATACGAGAATAGATTATATGGCATATTTCAAAGTGGAAATTTCCATGGGAAATTAGCGAACGAGTGCACGTGAGGTGTTGTCAGGTGATAATTAGCCAAATCAAGGTGTATAGCACTATCACTTACCTTATTTCGTTTTGGTATATATTATTTTGTATAAGAATAGGGCATAAAGGCTTATTTCAATGGATGAAATCAGTGGATAATTCCTGGGAAAATTTGCTTTAGTGCAGTGCGGCCGGGGAGGCGAGAGGACAGGGTAATGGAGGGGAGGTAGGGAGGGGAGTCAGGAACGGGGAAAAATGGCTAAATTGTCAACAATGAATGGGAGTACAGATGAGATTTGGAGTGCTGACTAGTGTTGGACATTGGCAGTACTGATAGATGATACAAGCCACTACTTGTAAGCCCGGGAGAATTCAAAATAACACAGAATCACAAAAGTGACGCCCCGCGGTATGATCCATTGCGCCCGAGCGTCACGAAAGTGACTCCCCGCGGTTAAAGGGTTAATGCGAGGAAGAAGGAACCAAAGGCCATGAGCCCGCGATAAGAGTTCCCTCCAAAAGAAAAACAAAATACAAGAGAGAGCCAAATTCAAGATCCGATCATTTCTAGATGCCTGGACACACTGCATTTGAAAGACTGGAGGTCATAAGCAGCAGGAAATACAGACAGAGGGAGACAGTTCCAGAGTTGACCTGTTGCATAAATGAAGGACTGGGAGTAACAGTTAACTCTTGCATTAGAGAGTTGGACAGAAAAGGGATGAGAGTTTGCTGCTAGACGGGTGCTACGCGCCCATCGTAGAGGTGGAGGAATGCATGCTATATATATATATATATATATATATATATATATATATAATATATATAATATATATATATATATATATATATATGTATATATATATATATATATATATATATAGATATATATATATATATATATATATATATATATATATATATATATATATATATATATACATACAGTAAAATCTCAAATTTTGACAGTTTAGAATTCGATGAATCAAATTGCGATGCATTTTGGAGTGGTCTGCCTACCTTACTTTTTGATGCAAATTCGCAAATTTCGATGCTCACAGGGCCAGACTCCAACCAAAACAAGCAAAGATAATATGTTTGATGCGAACCAAAATGCTAGAAGTGAAGGAAACTTATAAGAAAAAGTATGAACCAAACCTAATATCGTATGTAACGTGCTCTCAGGGCCAGACTGCAGCCAAAACAAGCCAAGATAATATTTTTGATGTGAACCAAAATGCTAGAAGTGAAGGAAAATTATAAGAAAAAGTATGAGCCTAACCATATGTGGACATGCATTTCACAGCAATTTAGTTGTATGTATTTTCTTAGTATTTTCGTTGCAACTTACCTGTTTCAAAATGGCAAGCAAGAATGGTTCTTTGGGTACCAGTGGTGATGTACGAGAGCAGCCTGGCATCTCTAAATCTTTGCAGCCAAAGGAGAAATGGCAGTACAGGAAAGGGCAGAAATACACCAAGTATACACTTGCTGACAGTATGGCAATACAATGCAGAACTACAGTTACTTAACCAAAATTATAGATCATAAAGTTTACAGGGGGTGTGGGCAAAAAATCATGATTTTAAGTAGTTAGGTTTGGAGGCCCTGGACGCAAACTAATTTTTCTCGTAAGAAGTTCAGTTTAAATTTCGATGTTTTGAATTTAGATGCGGTTTTTGGGTACATATGTCCATCGAAATTTGAGATTTTAATATATATATATATATATATATATATATATATAAATATATGTATGTATACAGTCGACCCTCGATTCTGCGGACCCTGAATCAACGGATTTCTGATGCAACAGATAATATCTGCTGGTGGAGAATCTCTACTAACACCAGTCATTTGTCTGTTATTTGAAAGTCTGTAATTTCTAACTACATACAGTATTTCTCTTTACAGGTACAAAAATAAATAATACTGTAGTTGAACATAAAAATTTACTGCAACACAGTATTGTACCTGACCCACGTGACCCATGTCCCATACCACCTGCCACTACTTGGCTCAGTGTTGTTTGTATTGTTGCTGGGATAAGTGTTTATTTGCTTATTTCCTTGCTCCTCATTTCCTCTCAGAACTCTGAGCACGTGGTTGCAAACTAACTTTAGTTATGCCGAAGCACCCTGAAAAAGTTATGAACACAAGAAAAGCATTTATTCTAAAGGAAAATGTAAAATTGCTGGACAAAGTTGCGTGTGGTGTGGGAGCTTATGTGCAAACAATCAGACATGAAATGACTCGGGTGTGTTTACGATGTGGATAGTCTCTTTGTTGGAAAAAAAATAAGTTAATGATGAAAGAGTAGTGAAATTCATGTTTTTGCCTTGGGTGCTTGTGAAAAAAAAAAAGAAAAAAAAAGAAAAAAAATGCTTTGTGCCCGACCTTTGTTACGAACTGACAGTCTTTGGTAGAGAAAATTCGGCTCTTATGGTATGTGAAGACACTACTGTACATGTTGACATAAATAGTTAGGTAAGATCATTATGAGTTCAGTTCTTGTGAATTACTATATACTGGACTGTCATACAAATTATACTGCTTGGCTGACTTTTTTATTATTCACGATTACTGCATTCGTATGTATCTGAGAAGTGAGAAGTAGTAATCACTCCAAGCTGACGACTTCAGTATATATATATATTTTTTATTGTTGATGACTAATGACAAAAACAGTTTCACACTTTTTGTGTGTTTAAAGGAGTGCGCCAAAAGTGATTCTTGACGAAATATGCATGATTCTGGGCGGCCATTATTCACATGTTGATTAAGTCAGAAGTTTTTGCTTGAATGGTAATGAGGATTTTCAAGAGGCTTTGTAGCAATCCTTGGTGGTTAAAATTTTTATGGGGAGTATTAGGGGACAAAACTAGTCAGTTAGGTTAGGTTAGGTTAGAATGCACTGATGTGTCAAGTCGGCGAGATCGTCATGTAAACACACGTCTTTGACGTCTTATGGCAGACATATTTGTAATAACCTATCTTTAGATATATTTTCACCAAAAAATATTGAGCTCCTAGAACCTAACCCCCTATTTTACATGTAAATATATGTCACATTTTGGCGCCAAATTGATTTTGCATGAGATTCTGCATAACCTATCTTGTGTTGTACGAAGATCTACTGTACACCATGAAGTAAGTCATAATATAATGGGTCCATAGAAAACGGGGTATTGTGAGGTAAATTAGTCCGCGATAGCATTGCTGCACCTCATCTTTGATACCTTCATATTTCTTTAGCTATTTTTCAAGTTTAAGGCTATTTTTCCCTTCGTTTTCAAGCAGCGGACTTTTTCAAGCAATGGACACTCTTCACCCCCTGGTAGTCCGTTGACTAACGGGAGGTCGACAGAGTGGTAGATGGGGGCACTCGCCATCCACTCACTCAATGTAGTGCTGCTCTCGGGTGTCTGCCCTTTCCTTTCCTCCATCCTTCTTCCTTCCATCCTCTTCTGTCTTTCTTTCCTTCTTTTTTTCTCCTTCCTTGTGCCTGTGGATGACTCTACACTGAGTGACAAGCCAAATGATTTCCTGTTCACCAGGAAACCATGTACTATGCTGCGTGGTAACCATATAACGAAATTTTGGCGCCTGGTGGATTAATGGGTTATTACGGTGCTCCAATCAGATTGAGCTGGTGAAAGTTTATATCCAAGATTCCAAGGGGTGGTTGGGGTCTATTGCTTACATAATGCCACTCGGGTGAGTGAGGCTGGTCATTCTCATCTTAAATGGCAGGACCGACTTGCCTAGCCCTGGGCTCCTATGCTCCTCATGGGGCAATGTAGGATTGGATGATGGATGGATGGATATACAGTAATACCTAGATATAACGGACTTCAATAGACCGGAATTTGCTTTTATCAGACTCAAGGAGCTACCTGACTATATTCTTATATATAGGAGAAAGTCCAGTAAAGCCAGAAGCAGTCTGGACTGCCTGGCCACTTCAGCAATGTTCACCACAATAAGGTAAATAAAAGACATGTTTGTCAGTACAGTACAGTATTATTATATATGTTATACCATTTGATTAATGTAGTGAATGTATAACACAGTATAGTACCGCAATGGTAGTCAAAACAGTTTAAAGAAACAGTTTAAAGACTGTTCATGTGATCTGGACTATCGTCTGATATATGATATCAGAAAAAGTCCGGATCAACAGAGGGAAGTCCGGATGTCGCTTTTATTGGAATTTCACATTTTTCGGAATGGTTTGGGCCCCAATTAGTCTGTTATAGTGAGGTCTTATTGTATATATATTGACTAGGAGGGTGCTCTCCTGAGCAGAATAAAAGCATCTGGAAAGCCTAATGAAAATGGCATGCTGGCTGAAAGGGTTTAAAACTTGCCGGAGGAATAATCATATAAATTATTAGGTACTACATATCATATTTGAATTTTCATTATTCCTGCTTCTTGTACTGATCGCAGCAAACTCTCAAGTATCTGGTGTAATTCAGCCAACCCCCATGCCAGATATTGCATAGTACCCCCTCGTCAGCTCAACATTCGGGTTCAAGCTGGATAATGTGTTACCTTGACCCTCAGTCCAAAAAGCATTCCCATGAGTAAAAGATGAAAATTAAGCATAAAATTCAATACATACAGTAATACAGTAAATAATCAACTATGTACTCACTCAGTGTCGGCATTGATAGAGGGTAGAGTTGTACACCATGCAGTCTAGTACAGTGCACTTAATTCCATGTGGTGTAGGTACCATGTGTTCAGTAATTTTAGAATCTTAATAGAGCACTCGAACACGAAGCACTGACAGGTCACAAGCTTTGTAACAACCATGAGCGAGGCCGTAGAGTAAGTCACAACACTATGGTTTTGCCACTGCATGGTCACAAGAGCAGAACACACACTTACCTTATGTCTTCATTATATGAGATCCAATGAAGAGAACGAGAAAGCAGTGGCGCTTTGGGTCTGCTGCTTCCTTAATGCATTCCGATGGGTTGGCATGTTGCGGGGTTTTCCCGGACACTGGTTGGCTCCTGCATCTGAGCTGGATGGTATGTCTCGCCGCCAGACATTGCATAGGGCTGCTGGTTTCTTCCCGTTTTGGCGCCAGATATTGCTTTAGTAGAGCCAAGCAAAATGCACCGGATATTGTGTTGGGCCAATTATTGCAATAACAGATAGTTGAGAGTTTACTCTATATGAATGTTGAGGCTTGTGAGGTGTGAATGATTGTCATGCTCATTTTTCCAAACATACTGTTAATGGTTCTCCCACATTAATACTTCCATTTTCCTAGTTTGTGACTCCTATCTCAGTCCACACTTAAGTAGGGAAGAAGGTGATGGTGATTATGACGATGCTGAATTTTTATTGGCGAAATAACGAAAGATAGGATTATCTCCAGTGCCACCCTTCAGTTTATCATATAGATTACAACTTAGAATGTTTTCAGATGAAATGCGCAAAAGACGAGATTTCTACTGCAACCACCCAGAAGCACAGCCAGCCACTCCTGAGGATGGGGGACTTGACTCTGGGCGGTGGTATGTTTTGCCGGACGACCCTGTGTCGCTGGCTCTTCACTTGGCCAGTCCCCCACACGCAACCATGGGAGTCAACAGTCACCTGACCCCCCTCTCTGCTAAACATGGGCCTTTCCATGGTGAGGCCTTAGGGAAAAAGGTAATTGCACATGTTATCTTATCTAATATGGTATGTGAGGTCAAAAGAAGATGAAAGAGGTGCAAGGAACTGCATGGTGGAATGAAGAGGTGAAACATCTGTGGTGAAAAAGAAGAAAGCATGTAGTGAGTGGATGGGAAGCAGAGGCATGGAAGTTGAGAGATGGAATAGCAGGTTATATGTAGGGAAGAAGTGAAAGGTGAAAAAGTTAGTATGAGAGTAAGAAGAGAGTGGAGTAGGAGTTTGAAAGGAATTTGAGTGTTAAAGGAATGTAAGACAGTGCTGTGGATGGAGGTAATGAGAGTTAGACAGGGTGCCAAAGGAGGTAGTAAGGGGAATGAATGATAAAAATGGCAGATTTGTAGTGGAGAATGGAGAAAAAATTAATAGATTGAGACAACACATTAAAGAACTGTTAAACATGGAGAATGAAAATAGTGCGATATAAATGGCTGGGGAATGGGTAGGAGGAGGGAGATCAGAGGGGAGGAAGAGATCTGTAGGATGGAAGTAGTGGAAGCAATGACGAAAGTCTAAATGGGGAAAGCCCCAGAAATTGATGAAGAGTGGTGAAATGCTGAAGCTTGGGGGAGAGATAGTAGTAGAAAGGATATGGAAGATGTGCAGATTGGCCTTGAAGGTAGGTAGAGTCCCAGAGGATTGGATGTCAGATATAATTATTCATTTGTACAAAGGAAAAAGGGCAAAGTAAGTGTGTGGTAATCATAAGGGCATGTGTCTTCTCAGTGTAATTGGAAAAGTATAGGGTAGGATGCTTATTGATAAAGTTTGGGAAATAACAGGAAATAGTTGGAGAAGAACAGGGAGGTTTTAATGAAGGAAGAGGTTGTGTAGATCAGATATTCATTCTAAGGTGTTTAATGGAAAAGCTTCTACAGAAGGGAAAGAAGTTGTATGTCACCTTCATGGATATGAAGAAAGCATATAACTGAGTGGATAGACAAGGAATGTGGAAAATATTAAGAATTCATCATTCATTCATTGCCAGACGCCATGTATCCCAGACAGGGTGGCCAAGGGCTTAGAGTTAATTGTTTTACAGGGAGGGGCACTAATCCTCCACCAACCCCACTTGACGTAGTTGAATGCCATTAAGAGTATGTATGAGGGCACTAGGGCTGCAATGCGTGTGGATGGTGAACGGAGTGAATCTTTCTATCTGAATATTGGATTGAAATAGGGATGTGTCATGTCTCCATGGTTGTTCAATTCATATATTAATGGAGTTACAAAAGAGATACAAGGTAGAGCAGTGGGTGTTGGACTGACACTAATGAGAGATGGCAACATTTGGAAGCTTTTTGCTCTGTTGTTTGCAGATGATACTGTATTGTTAAGTGAACTCAAAGGGGAACTGCAAAGCTTGCTGAGTGTGTTTGGTAGAGCTTGTATGAAATGTATGTGGTAGGTAGGGGCGCTCACCATCCACTCACTCAATGTAGTGCTGCTCTCGGGTGTCTGCCCTGTCCTCTCCTCCATCCTTCTTTCCTTCCATGTTCTTCTATCTTTCTCTCCTTCATTCTTTCCTCGTCCTTCTGCCTATGGGTGACTTTACACTCCCTCTTCTGTCTTTCATTCCTTCAGTCTTTCCTCTTCCTTCTGCCTATGGGTGACTCTACACTGAGTGACAAGCCAAATGGTTTCCTGTACACCTGGACACTATTTACTATGCTGGGTGGCAACCATATAACCAAATTTTGGCACCTGGTGGTTTAGTGGGTAATTATTGTGCTCCAGTCGGATTGAGCCGGTGAAGGTTTATATCCAAGGGGTGGTTGGGGTTGATTGCTCACATAATGCCACTCAGGGATGAGTGAGGTTGGTCACTCTCATCTTAAATGTCAGGACCAACTGCCTAGCCCCGGGCTCCTACGCTCCTCATGGGGCAACATAGGATTGGATGATGGATGGAATCTAAAGGTGGATGTAGGGAAGCATAAAGTTAGGGTCTTTGAGAGAAATGAAGTCACTGAATGCACAGTGAGGATGGGTAGTGAGGAGATGGAAAATGTGAGTTCACCTAACCTTTAAAGCAGTGGTTCTTAACCATTTTTGAGTCACGGACCCCTTCGCTAATCTAGTGAAAGCTATGAACCCCTTCCCCACAAAAATGCACATAAGCACACACACAGCATTTTGCATGCAATGAATGTACTTTATTTTATTGAAAACTACCTCACGCAGTGTATGACATACACAAAGTATAAAACTGTCTTTTCAAAGAATTGTTTCCCACTCTTTCATAGAAAAGCTAATGGCCACTCGATGAAAAAATGAAATACATCCAACTTGTGGAAAATAAACAAAACAAAACTTTAATTCTGCTCAAAAGTTCATTTCAGTGACAGGGTTGTTGTTTGGCTTGAATAAGAAGATGAATTTGTGGAGTGGTCCTTGACAAGGAAACACGCATGTCATCGTTGACATCCAATTGATTTCTACTTTTCGTTTTGATAGAAACAAGCGGTGAAAACCCTGACTAACAAAGGTATGTAGTAGCAAACGGAATCACAGCACCCATAGCTCTCTTTGCCAGACGGGGGTAGGTTAGTGTCAATGAACACCAGAATTCTTCAAGACTCATTGATTTTTTTTTCTTTTTCTTTTTGTTTTTTGTCTGTTAATGATGCCAAACGGCATCACGAAATTGTTCTCAATTATTCTGACCTTCGCGGACCCCAGATTAAGAACCCCTGCTTTAACCCTTTAACCGCGGGCATTGTTTTGCCCCGACTGGCCTCTCCCGCAGGGGTTCCAGCCAAAATGTAAACAAACTTTAAACCTTTATAACTCTGCACAGAATAAATCTAGAGCGAAAAATAAGGTACCATTAGAAAGTACTAACCTTCGGCTTTGCATTGATGTAGGTTTCATGATTTCGTTGACTATCACTGGATGGGCAGTGCCGTTAGAAGTGAGCGATGTAAAATCACTATTTTTCGCTCACACACCATTACCTTCGCTCACACACTATTACCAAATGCCAACCTCATTCTGATAATAATACTATAAACATATATGAACACCGCACATACGATAAACACCCACTGTGTGTTCACTGAGGCAGGTAAAAGGCACTGTAATTGCCCTCACTTCACTGCCACATCAGCGATGTTGTCACTCACACAGCTGGACAGATACTGATGCGTGTTGGTCAGGGGTGGGGTGGGGGGCCCGGGGGGTGGGAGGAGGGAGGTGGAGGTCGGCTGGAGTGAAAGAACTTAATAGCTACTCTCCCTTGAAACAATTGGCGCACGGAAAAAACGCAGGGTATTCAAAATATTCACAAACATTCGAGAATGACACCCGCGGTTTGGTCCAGTTTTTGCAATGTCATTCTGGAATGACACCCGCGGTTAAAGGGTTAAAGACTGCAAATTTCCCAGCCCCCCTATCCCCAGATCTGCTTAAAGGGTCCGCCTTTTTAAGTTCGCCAAAGTAAAAATTTTTCTTACATGTTTCAAGATCTTGAATTTGCACACCAGAAAGTGTATGTCTCACTCTCATATGACTAACGGTTACCGCAATATCAACCGTCAGAGAACGTCAAAAATAAAAATTGTTATCCCTCATGTATAGAAAGATGAAAAAAAATGTGTCAAAGTAAATTTTGGTCTTATAGGTATGAGGAATTTGATTTTACATACCAGAAAATATATATTTCACTTATATCTCTAATGGTTTCTGCACAGTTGACCATCAAAAATAAAAAAGAGTCACTCCCCACTATGAGCGAGAATGGGATGTCCTTGAGAAATAAGGGGGAATAGGGAGGTGGAGGAAGTGTGGGGGGACATCATGAGGGGGGGGGGAAGGGAGGGAATATGTCTGCCACACCCACCCAATATGGTCTAGAGGGGGTATGGGGGATAGTTTGGGTGTGAGGGATACAGAAGGCAGGATCGAGTGGGGTAAAAGGCAGTGGAGAGATGGCCTGGGGAGGGGGGGGGGCCACACCTGGGGAGGGAGCCAGATCATGCCTCCCACCACCTGCTTTCATAATTCCTATTGGCCAGGTCCCATATACGTCATAAAAGAGGCGGTGCTACCTACCGCCAGGTTTTGGTAGCCTCTGGACCATCGACAACCATAGGACTTTATGCGACATTTTCCATAAGTGTTGTTCGACAGCCATAGGTCTTAAGTGGTTAAATACTTCTGTAGTGTGGTGATTAAGGATGGAAGTTGAGAGGATGAAGTGCTTGAAAGGGTACAACAGGGAAGAAAAGTGCTGATTTATTAAAAGCACTGATAAGAAATAGGGAAGTGAGCATGGGGGTAAAAAATTTGTATGATAATATTGTGATACCCAGTCTGACATATGGAGGTGAAGCTTGGACCTTGTTGGAAGGATACAAGTCAATAGTGAGAGCAGTGGAAATGAGTTATTTGAGAGGAGTATGTGGAGTTACACATGGAGAGAGAGACTGACAAATGAGGACGTGGAATGTTATGGTGTGGATATGATAGAAAGCGTTAGGGGAAATACATTACACTGAGGTGGTTCGGCCATATGGAAAGGATGGAGAGTGAGAGACTCATGAGGAGAGTGTATGTGAGTGAGGTGGAAGGGGGGGAGAGGGAAGGGGAGACTGAGGATTAGATGGAGGGTTGGAGTGGAGAGGTAAATGAGAGAGGTGGGTGTGAGTTGCAGGGAGGGCATCAAAATGGCAGGGGGCAGGGTGATGTGGAGGCGATTTGTGTGTGGCCATCTCTTATGGGATTAAGGCATCTGGTTATTGATAGATCGAACATTTCAGAATTAGTTTCTCTCAGGAATTTCCATTTACTAACGTGTATTCTCAGAATTTTAGAACTGGAAGCAATGTGAGAGCACATTCCATTTATATTCAGAAATGTTAAAAATGGTCCTATAATTTCCATTTGTTAATGTTATTCCATTCTCAGCCCCTCCTTTTTTTTTTTTTCACTTTTCTCCCACATTCATTCTTTCATTTGTGCATATTCACAACAGTTTCATATTTTATGAAAAGTTAGCATCATTATTTCTTCCATATTCTTCATTTGCCATCTTCCTTTTCATTACTGATCCCTTTACACATTTCTTAGTCTTAGCGTCTTACTGTACCTCTTTCATTTAAATTCCTTTTTTGCTTGGACCTGCAAAGGTTGGTAAGGCCATCATGTAATTGAATTACATCTTTGCAAACCTGTCGAAGTTAGGTTATGAAACTTTGCAGAAATTCATTTCTCGTGGTTTTTGTGTTACCTTTCCCTCATGGTTTTTGTGTTACCTTTCCCTCATGAGAAGAGAGGGATGACTAGGATATTTTGTGTTCAAGGGATGCAGCAGATTTGAAAAACTGCATCCATCTGTCCAAACAATATTTTGTGTCAGGACAGCATAGCACAAACCCTGCATCTGGATGCCAAATGAATATTTTGTGTGACATTAAATAGTAATTTGAAGAATAGCTTACTTGAAAGGTTGTGTTGCTTCTTTATTAGTAAATATGTTCACATTGTCAGGAACGTTGTGGTGTGGATGTGGATGTGATAGGAAGCGTTATGAGGAACACACTGAGGTGGTTTGGCCATGTGGAGAGGAGGGAGGGTGAAAGACTGACGAAGAGAGTGTATGTGAGTGAGGTGGAGGGGGGAAGAGGGAGGGGGAGGCTGAGGATGAGATGGAGGGATGGGGTGGAGAGGTATATGAGAGAGGGGGGTGTGAGTTGGGAGCAGGGCAGTGAAATGGCGGGGGACAGGGCGACTTGGAGGCGATTTGTTTGTGGCCATCCCAAACGGGATTGAGGTGTCTGGCAATAGATAGAAAGATAGTCAGTACAGTACAGTGTAAAACTGTTACTGACAATGTAATTTGGATGTATTAAGCTTTTTTGTTGAGATGCAGTTTGGTTTTATGCCAGGTAAAATGGCCAATGATACAATATTCATTGTCTGACTGCTTAACCCCTACACCGCGGGCTTGTTTACCAATAACTTGCGTGTGCCGCGGGGTTATTTGGGCTCCGACAGACTCTCAAAAAATATTTGCCAAAAATCAGTTATTAGTCCTAGAATAATAAAATTACATATGCTTATGGCACATACCTTCAGCTTTCTTATGGAATGATTGTTGAGCCTTCGTCGGTTACCGTAGGACTTGTGGAGACCTCTGAAGTTGGGTAACGAAGTCTCCACTTTACACTTCCCGACAACCCGTAATATGATTACCACAGCCAGATACAAACACTATAAACACTATTCTACAATTTCCAAGTAGTTTGGGATCCATACTAAAAAAAAAACCCATTGTGAAAGCAATGGAAATTACGAGCGCGTCTGATCGTCGCACTGGCACTAGTTCGCTCATGGTAGTCTGTCATTTATTATTCATAAAACCCCTCACACTTTATATTTCTATTACTATATAACACTTATATATATCTACAGTCTTTATCCATAAGTTTCCTTCAGTAGTATTAGTTTATTGTCATTGTAGGGATTCAATTTCTTTCAGTAAAATACGTAGCATTCACTTTCTCATCTTGTATACTGGCATTGAGAGTGAATGTCACTTTCATCTTCACTCTCATAACTCATAGCATTCAGACATGCTAGAGTGAAACTTTCACTTTCATTACTCCTAGTATATACTCGTATTCTTATAATACTACTCATTTACATTTCTATTTACGTTCTCTATTTTATTTACGTTATTTACATTTCTATTTTATTTACACTGTGTTGTGCACTGTCACTTGAAATAACTTATAAAACTATTTTCCATTGTTCACGTATATTTACATTCATTACTTTCACTTGCTGTTTACACATTATTTACACATTATTTACAATTCCACTTGCACTGTTTTACTCAATAGAAAGATCGTAGTCACTCTTTTATCAATTGTCAGCCCTTTACCTCTTTCCACACGAGGTTTAGTAGGGGGTAAAGGTCACAGAACCATTTGCATGGGGGTGAAAAAAGGCCTTGAAGTCAGCAAGTTGAAACATACGTCCTCTCACTTCGGAAGATGAGACTACACTGATAACGCAGGGGCAGCCTAGAGGCCTGCTTTAGGGGTTATTCAGAGTTACCAATATTACTTCTTGAAACAGCTAAGTCTAGCACTGATATGATTGGCAGGAAATCTAGACAATACATTATAAATTTGGTAGTTCCAGGTGAATGTAAATATTCTCCTTCCCTCCTTACATTTATATTTATTACGAAAATAGATTAGAGGCCTACTTAGGAGATATATAATCAGAGCTACCAAAGTTAAATCTTGAAACAGCTTTGTGTAGCACTGATATGATTGGCAGGAAATCTAGACAATACATTATAAATTAGGTGGTTCCAGGTGAATGTAAATATCACTTAGGGTTCTCCCTTCTCTCCTTACATGTATATTTATTACGAAAATAGATTATACAGCATATTTCAAGGGGAAAAAAACAGCGAAAATTAGCGAACGAGTGCACGTGAGGTGTTGTCAGGTGATAATTAGCCAATTCCAGGTGTATGGCACTCTCACTTACCTGATTTCTTTCTTGTATATATTATTTGGTATAAGAATACGACATAGGGCTTATTTCAATGGATGAAATCAGTGAAAAATTCCAGGGAAGATTTACTTAGTGTAGCATGGCCGGGAAGGCGAGAGCATAGGGTAATGGAGGGGGGGTAGGGAGGGGAGTCAAGAACGGGGAGAAATGGCTAAATTGTCAACAATGGATGGGAGTACAGATGAGATTAGGAGTGCTGACTAGTGTTGGACATTGTCAGTACTGATAGATGATACAAGCCCCCACTTGAAAGCCCGGGTGAATTCAAAATAACACAGAATCACAAAAGCGACGCCCCGCGGTATGATCCCTTGCTCCCAAGCGTCACGAAAGTGACGCCCCGCGGTTAAGGGGTTAAGGAAGAATACCATATGTAAGAAGGAAGAGAAAGCTGTGCTTTGTGTTTGTTGATTTGAATAAGGCTGTTGACAGAGTTCCCTTAAAGATCATAAAGTGGGCATTAAAAACGATTGGGATTGAGGAATGGTTGGGTAGTGGTGATGGCAGTGTACAAGGGTGTTACCACCCACTTGAGAGTGACTGGAGGTTTGAAAGATGAGTTTTCCTTGAACATTGGTGTATAACAGGAGTCAGTTTAAAGCCCTTTGTTGTTTATTATGGTGCTTGATCATAAGGAATACAAATTCCTTTGTATTTTCAGAGCGTTTTTCCTTGAACAGCCTGATTGTTAACACATGATTTATCAGTGTCACAATTTTCACCAAGGCATGAAATATTTACTCTTTGAGGTGTTCATAGCTGTTAACCCGTGGACTGGAGCCACAGCTCAGGCTGGGTAGCTTCGCGTTGCAAGCCACAGCTCAGGCTTTGCTGGCCGTGCATCACTGTAAACAACTCAACCAATATTCAGACTTATGCATGGTGCCACGCAAAGACAGAGAGAGAGAGAGATCTGTTTCTTTTCACCAGATGATGCCCTGGATGTTTATCTTCAAGTTTATAATGAACAAAAACCTTTTTTTTTTTTTTTTTTTTTTTTTTTTTTTCTCCACTACTCCCAAACGCATGGCCCTATGTAAACACGGAGAGAGAGAGAATTATTTTAAAATCAGATGATGCCCTGGATGTTTATCTTCAAGTATTAAAAAAAAAAAAAAAATTCCTTCATTTTTTGCACGCCACGGGGTGGAATAAAGAAAAGGTAATTGTGCAGTCCATGGGTTAATATTTATTTAAAATTATTATTGTGTGTTCCATGATAGGTTAGATGACAGTTCAGTGGTCAGACATGAAATATTCTTTGTTGGATCACCTAGTTGTCCACATTGTTTTGTACCTCTTCTGATGGGTGAGTATCCATACCTCAAATGAGTGCTCACTCCACCTGTGACTAAAACACATTATTCTAAGAGTGAAAACAGTTTTTAAATCAACCTGAACACAAAATTCAAGTCCAAAATGTTATCAAAATCAGTAGAAAAAATATATATATATATATATACAGTGCTCGTCAGAAGTATTCAGCGTTGTCCGCCGGGCGCGCAATACTTATGGCCCAAAAAGAATCACCCATTTTTAGGGGTAAGAATTGAGCCACAAGTTTGAGCTCCGAGCATGACGTCACGGTAGCCTGGGGCCTTCTGACGCGCTGGTTGGTTCCCGCCTCAGTCGCCCACGGGCTGCCTGAGAGAGAGGAACTCCGCCGAGTGTCCCTTTCAAATTGCGCCATTTTTTACCGAGTGTCCCGCAGTGTTTTGGCCTTCAAAACTTTGTTATGTCACCTACCCGTGAACTATCGAGTGAAATCATATCCCAGATCATTGCTCTAAAGGAGGCAGGCCACCAGACAAAGGAAATTAGTGAATTGGTTGGTGTGGCACGATCGACAGTGCGTCGTTGGTGTGCGCGGTTTCGGGAGGAAAACAGTGGTGAAGTTCCCACAAAGAAACCGAGGTCTGGTAGGCCTAGGAAAACTTCCCCAAGGTCTGTTAATGTTTTAAAACGTGCAGTGGAGTTTAATCCTCGTGTGAGTGCAAGGAAAATTAAGGAGAGCAACCCAGAAGTGTTTGGTGAGGTGTCAGTGAGAACAGTGTCTCGTAGGGTGCATGAGCTTGGTTACACAAGTCACAGGCCTGTGAAAAAGCCTCTTCTCTCTAGCAGCCAGAGAATTCGTAGGCTTGCCTTTGCTAATAAATATCTAAATTGGGGTGAGGAGCAATGGTTGTCAGTGTTGTGGTCTGATGAGGCAACGTTTAGTGTTACCTGTAACAGAGGAGCATGCAAAGGTAGTGACCCACTTGACCCACGGTATGTAGAAAGCACAGTTAAACATCCTGATTCACTCATAGTATGGGGTTGTTTCTCAGGGAAGGGTTTGGGGAAGCTTGTTGTACTTCCCAAGAACCTCAGAGTGAATCAGGATGTTTACCTGGAGCTTCTGTGTGATCATTTACCAGACTCCTTCGAGCTAACAGGTGCACGAGTGTTTCAGCAGGATGGTGCACCTGCTCACAAGGCCAAATCGGTCACCAATTGGCTTCGTGACTGCGAGGTATCATTCATGACAGACTGGCCAGGAAATAGCCCAGACCTCAACCCGATTGAAAACCTCTGGTACCTCGTAAAGAAGAGTCTCCAAGGGAAGGACGTGAGCTCTCTACCTAAGCTGGAAGCCGCCATTCGTGACTCCTGGGACAAAATACCGCTCCAGCACCTCAGGAGCCTCGCCCTTTCACTTCCAAGACGTCTCAGGTCCGTGAAGAAACGTAAAGGCTACCCTACGAAGCACTAAAGGTAAATAAAATGCATTATTTATATGTTTTTTCAATGTTGAAAGGTTTGTTTCTCAGGAGGGACGCAGGGCGCTCCATACTTCTGACGAGCACTGTATATATATATATTTATATTTATATATTTTATGCGAGGAAGAAGGAACCAAAGGCCATGAGCCTGCAATAAGGGTTCTCTCCAAGAGAAAAACAAAATACAAGAGAGAGCCAAATTCAAGATCCATTCATTTCGAGATGCCTGGACACACTGTGTTTGTAAAACTGGTGATCATAGGCAGCAGGAAATACAGACAGAGGGAGACAGTTCCAGAGCTGACCTGTTGCATAAATGAAGGACTGGGAGTAACAGTTAACACTTGCATTAGAGAGTTGGACAGAAAAGGGATGAGAGTTTGCTGCTAGACGGGTGCTACGCACCCATCGTAGAGGTAGAGGAATGCATGCAGACAGTTCAGAGGAGCAGTGACCATTAAAGTAGCGATAGATAAGAGATAAAGATGCAACAGTGCGGCAAAGAGACAGAGGTTGAAGGGAATCAGTAAGAGGAGGAGAGTTAATGAGATGAAAAGCCTTTGACTCCACCCTACTGAGAAGTGCTGTATGTGAGGAGCCTCCCCACACATGAGAACACAGGGGCAGATAAAACCCCTATATAGAGTCAACAATTGTGCAGGGGTAAAGAAAGAACGGGGTCGGCTTAGCACTCCCATTCTTTTGGAAGCATATTTTACAAGAGATGTAATACAATCTTTCCAAGATAAGTCCCGAGTAAATGAAACCCCAAGCATGTTCAAGGATGATGCAGGATTAAGCTGAATATTATTAAACATTAGTGGGTATACCTGTGGAAGTTTCACGGGTTGATAGGTGTAAGAACTGAGTCTTAGATGCATTAAAAACAACTAGATTATTTTTGCCCCAGTCAGAGATACGATCCAAGTCAGACATTAGGTGTGCCATAGTCTCATCCCTTGTTTGTTGAAGTAACTGCTGAGATGGGCGTTGTGGGAACCGAATGGAAAGGCGAAGGGTGGAGTCATCAGCGTATGAGTGGATAGGGTTAGATGTACAGCTTAGAAGGTCATTGATGAATAAAAGGAAGAGAGTTGGTGATAGGACAGAGCCCTGAGGAACACCACTGTTAATAGATCTAGGAGAAGAACGATGGCCATCTACAGCAGCAGCTATAGAATGACCAGAAAGGAAGGAAAAGATGAAGGCACAGATAGAAGGATAGAAACCGTAAGAGGGCAGTTTGGAAATTAAAGATTTATGCCTGACTTGATCGAAAGCCTTTGAGATGTCAAGTGCAATGGCAAAGATTTCGCCAAAGTCCTGAAAGAAGGTTGACCAGGAGTCTGGAAGGAAGGTGAGAAGATCGCCAGTGGAGCGTCCCTGACGGAACCCGTACTGACGATTAGATAGAAGGTTGTGATAGGAAAGATGCCTCAAAATTTTTCTATTGAGAATTGACTCGAAAACTTTTGAAATACAGGACATTAAAGCAATTGGACGATAGTTGGAGGGTTGGGAGTTTTCACCCTTCTTTGGGACTGGCTGAATGAGAGCAAACTTCCAGCAAGAAGGAAAGGTACAAGTTGAAAGACAAACACGAAAGAGTTTGCCTAGGCAGGGTGTAAGCACAGAAGCACAGTTCTTGAGAACAACAGGAGGGACTCCATCAGGCCCATATGTCTTGTTAGTATTGAGGCCAGTGATGGCAGAAAATACATCAGCTGAAGAAATTTTAATGTCAGCCATGCGAAAGTCAGAGGCGGGAAGCGATAGAGGAACAACACCGGAATCGTCTAAGGTGGAATTGGAGGAGAAAATCTGTGTGAAGAGATCTGCTTTATCAGTAGAAGAAATAGCTACAGAACCATCAGAGTAGAAAAGAGGAGGGAAGGATGATGAGGTAAAGTTGTTAGAAAGGTTTTTGGCAAGGTGCCAGAAGGAGCGGGAAGAATCCGAGTTGGGGAGGTGGGAGCATTTAGTGTATCTATCTATCTATTGCCAGACGCCACAATCCCGTTTGGGGTGGCCACAAACAAATCACCTCCAAGTCGCCCTGTCCCCCGCC
Source organism: Coenobita brevimanus (assembly GCF_032717465.1). Classification (NCBI taxonomy): domain Eukaryota; kingdom Metazoa; phylum Arthropoda; class Malacostraca; order Decapoda; family Coenobitidae; genus Coenobita; species Coenobita brevimanus. The sequence continues at coordinate 6,103,987 of NC_137024.1, read as the reverse complement.
ATTTCACTGCCCTGCTCCCAACTCACACCCCCCTCTCTCAAATACCTCTCCACCCCATCCCTCCATCTCATCCTCGGCCTCCCCCTCCCTCTTCCCCCCTCCACCTCACTCACATACACTCTCTTCGTCAGTCTTTCACCCTTCATCCTCTCCACATGGCCTTTAGTACGAATGAAATTATTTTTAGTAGAGCGAAGAACAGACTTAGCACGATTCCGGGCAGAAACGTAAAGATGGTGTGATTCAGGGGTGGGTTGGCTCCGGTACCTTTTGTAGGCCCTCTCCTTGTTGCGGACAGCATTAGAACAAGCGTGATTAAACCAAGGCTTTCTTGCGTTAGTCAAAGGATATAATATATATATATATATATATATAAATATATATATATATATATATATATATATATATATATATATATATATATATATATATAAATATATATATGTGTGTGTGTGTGTGTACACATTACAGTATATATATACATATGTACAGTAATCCCTTTATCATCCGGACGCCCACTAATTGGACTCACTACCTGGACATTTTGGTCCCGGGACTTCGTAACCCCCAAATTGCCCAAAAATCGTAAATAAATAAATAAATAAATAAAATTTGATTTTTTTTTTTTTCCACCCGTACAGTAAAACCTCCATATAACGGACTTCAATATAGGGGAATCTGCTTTTATCGGACTCAAGGAGCTAAGTGGACTAAATTCTTATGCATTAGGAAAAGTTCAGTAAAGCCAGAAGCAGTCTGTCTCTTGGAATAAACAAATAAACAAACAAACGGAGGAGATACCATAACATCGGTCCCTCCTCTCTCTCTCTACCCTCCTCCATTCCTTCCCTTCCTCCCTGTGTCTCTCCAGTGAGAGAGAGAGAGAAGGTGAAATTGAAAATGAAAATAAAATTGTAAAAATGGTTGTAAAAGTGAAGGTGAGAGAGAGCACAGAAGTGAATATGGAATGTCAAAGTCAACAGAGAGAGAGAGAGAGAGAGAGAGAGAGAGAGAGAGAGAATAAATACAGGAATGGCAAGTGGCATCCCCTTGGCATAAACAAATCAGGGAGATAGGCATAACCTTGGTCCCTCCTCTCCCTCTCCTTCTGTCCCCTCCCTCTGTCCGGGAGAGGTGAAAGTGAATGTAAAAATGAAGGTTAGTGAGAGCATTGTGAAGGTGAAAGTGAAGGTAGTGTGAAAGTGAAGGTGAAAGTGAAAGTGAAATCAAAAGCAAAAGTGAATGTGGTAGGTGAAAGTAAAAGTGAATGTGAAAGTTAAGGTGAAAGTGAAGTAAAGTGAAGGTGAAAGTGAAAGTGAGGGTAAAAGTGAAGGTGAAAGTGAATGTGAAAGTGCAGGTGAAAGTGAAGTCAAGTGAAGTGAAGGTGAAGATGGAAGGTGAAAGTGAGGTTGAAAGTGAAGGTGAAAGTGAGGGTAAAAGTGATTGAAAATGAAGGTGAAAGTGAAGGTGATGGTAAAAGTGAAGTCAAAAGTGAAAGTGAAGGTGGAAGGTGAAAGTGAGGGTGAAAGTGAAGGTGAAAATGAATATAAAAGTGAAGATGAAGGTGAAAGTGAAGGTAAAAGTAAAGGACAAGGAAAATGAAGGTGAAAGTAAAAGTGAAGGTGAAAATGAATGTAAAAGTGAAGATGAAGGTGAAAGTAAAGGTGAAAGTAAAGGTGAAAGAAGATGAAGATGAAAGAGAAAGTGAAGGTGAAGGTGGAGGTGAATGTGATAGTAAAAGTAGGGAGGGCAAAAGTGAAGGTGAGTGAAAGTAATTGTAAAGGTAAATGTGAAAGTGAGAAAGTACAGTTGCAAGTGAAGGTGAAATGGAAATTCAAAATGAATGAAAGTGAGTGTGAAGATGAATGTGAGAGTGAGCATGGAAGTGAATATGAAAGTGAATGTGAATATCAGAGTAAACTGAAAGTGAAGGTAAAAATGAATAGGAAGGTGAAGATGAAGGTGAGAACAAAGACAATAATATGTGAAGTAAAATGGAAGTGCCCAGCGCGGAGAGAGAGAGAGAGAGAATAAACACATGAATTACAAGCGAGCCTCTATGCATAACAGGCGGAGGAGGAAGTCTAGGGGGGAATCCAGATGTCACTTTTATCGGACTGGCTTGGGCCCCAAATTAGTCCGATATAGTGAGGTTTTACCGTAATTTGAACTTGGCGTTGTCACGGGGTTTTTATAATATCACTGTGTTTTTAAAATAAATGCTTAAATATTATTTAAATTGCTATTAATATTCAATAATATTGTAGAGCAGAGACAATGATTGTCTTGCTACATCAAGCAACGATTACTTTACGCTGACTTGCTACGATTCTCTAAGAACGAGAATTTATAAACTTTCTCAACAGTACACAGCAGAGACTAATTACTCACAATTGCTGAATTACTGTACTGTTAGCCTCTGGAGAAAGTTACTTCACCCCTGACAATAAATAACTAATACTAACATCAGGTTCTTGCCGATGCTTAACTCCTATGGCACAACGGATTTTAAGTTAATACAACAAGACTGGTCTAAGTACCAGTTATGAATAGTAAAACGTTTATGCAAGCTAGGAGCTATATGGAAAATAAGCTTAATTTGGAGAAATGAAGCAAGATTTTACTTTACACTGAGCTCAAGAAAGGAACTGTTAAATTTATTGATTACAAAAAATAAATTTAACGCTACAATTCAAATCAAATTAATGAGACGCACTCACTCACTCACGCAATAGCTAAATACTTACGCCTAGGAAAAAAACACCTTAATTAAACTCTTATGACTAGGGAAATACAAGAAGGAAATACTATAGTCGATGAATGCTGCGTATCACCCAAGCTGAACTAAGGATGGAAGTACTGAAGAACTGTGAAGTGGAGTTTGGGTACTAGCTGACCTCTCACACTGCTGGCACAGGACCTCTCTCCGTCGCAGCAACAACTGGACTGCTTCAAAATACATTGTATGGGCAGGACGCACAAGCCACCGGAAGAAGGCGTTGCTAACGGTTTAGGCAAGCAGAGGCGAACGATAAAGAAACAATTGTATCGCTCAGTAGAGCACTTAGTGACGTGCATTAAATAGGTCACTATTGAAAGTGACGAATGTTTTGAAAAGTATACTCCGAAATGGAGAGAGAAACGGTTAACTGAGCGATACACAGTGAGTTTTCCACTAGTAGTTCGTGGCTTCTCACAAAAGGGAAATGTCGCGAATTGATTCGTGACATTATGACCCTACAAAATTAAATTTTTTCCTTATGGGAAAAAATTTGTGGAATATATATATATAGGTACACATCCTAAGTCATTCACACAAGATTCACACTGTGGTGTGTGTGCTATCCTGCTACAGGAGAAAGTCGCAGTCGCCAGTGAGCGAAAAAAAACCTCGTATTTACGTTAATAGAAGCAAGCTTGAGGGAAAAACTCCGTGACGACGGTGAAAATCCTGTACTCAGGTCAAACTGAGCGAAAATTCGCTCCATTTACACTGATAACTAATTGTTGTGTAGCGTGGTGTATGTAATACACGGTGTAGGTGTGACAGTTGTAGTGTAACTGTGCCTACGTGTAAAATGACACAGTAAATAATAATATGGCGACGACGAAGGCAGAGAAGAGGCGGCAGCGTGCGGCAGACGATCAGCTGGTCCGCACAGCAAAACTGCTACACCCATTGCTGAACCTGCAAAACCAATTAAGGTGGAGCATCAAAAGTGTCAATGAGACAAAATTCTTATTACGTTACAATTACTCTCTCTGCCTAGCAATCAGTACATGCTACGAAAAATACGCTCTGGCCGAAAAATACAAGTGACAGCCTAAGCTTCGTACATTCGAGGTCGCCATTAATTATAGCACATGATTAGTGTCGGCAAGTTGAGAATCCCTGTGCAAACTCGGGTCTTCCATAGCCTCGAACTGCACACGGGTCCTCAACCTGTGCCTTAACCTACAGTTCTTATATTAATATCGGGAAGCTGAGAATCCTTGTGCAAACTCGGGTCTTCCATAGCCTCAAGTCGCCTCTGCGGAGTTCTCTCTCGAACTTCCCCCTTAACCTACAGTACTTATATTAGTATCGGGTAGCTGAGAATCCTTGTGCAAACTTGGGTCTTCCATAGCCTCAAGTCGCCTCTGCGGAGTTCTCTCTCGAACTTCCCCCTTAACCTACAGTACTTATATTAGTATCGGGGAGCTGAGAACCCTTGTGCAAACTTGGGTCTTCCATAGCCTCAAGTCGCCTCTGCGGAGTTCTCTCTCGAACTTCCCCCTTAACCTACAGTACTTATATTAGTATCGGGGAGCTGAGAATCCTTGTGCAAACTCGGGTCTTCCATAGCCTCAAGTCGCCTCTGCGGAGTTCTCTCTCGAACTTCCCCCTTAACCTACAGTACTTATATTAGTATCGGGAAGCTGAGAATCCTTGTGCAAACTTGGGTCTTCCATAGCCTCAAGTCGCCTCTCAACTTCCCCCTTAACTTACGGTACATAATATGTATGTACAGGCCCTGGACATAATGTGTCCTGCGGGGCCAATGGGCGAGACGTCAGGTCTGCACCCACTTCACCACTACCCTGTCTCTCAACTGACTCAGAGATTACAGGTGTGGTTATAAACGGCACAGAAAGGGCATATCCCTGATTAGTGGTGTTACTTTGACACACACTGTGGGAACGGACAAAACTATTTATGTCCCGTCCCATCCCTGGCCAGAAAAAGTCAGCTCGGATACGGCCCTGGGTCTTCCTTTTGCCCATGTGACCTCCTGAGGCTGAACAATGACCCCATTCTAACACTGCTTGGCGGTACTTGGCGGGGACGACAAACTGCAGTCGAACCTCGCCCTCGGGTGTTCGTGACTCACGGTAGAGCTGTCCTTGTTTGCGAAGGAACTTGGCTCGACCTCCCCGTGAATACTTAATCACTCGACCCTTTTGTTTGTTCCGCACGGTAGCAAGTGTCGGGTCAGAATGTTGTTCTTGTACAACAAGTTGACTACTCATCAGATCTTGCGGCGATTCAATGATCACTGGGGTGACACAGTCTGGAGCCTCAGCCATGGCTCGTGTTACCGCGGCAGCCGAAGTCTGAGTAGCGTTATCATCGGAGCAACTATCCTTGACACCGGAAATATTGCCGATGATGAGTTCAAATAAAGGTTCTGGCATGACAACTGCAAGTGTCATACCAGTATAAAATGGAGATGCCACCTGGATACATGCCTCAGGGAACAATCTCACTGATCCATCAATAAGGTTTGCATGGATCTGTCGACCTGTATACTGCTCAGGCCGAACTAAACTCTGCTTAACAGAGCAACCTGAGGAACCATTGTCTCAGGACCTTCACAGGAATGTCTCCCACAAACCCTTGCTGAACAAGGAAGGTACTGTCACCTGTGGGAGGGCCTGTGGAGGAAGCAGCTAGCCACTCATGGGGCTGCTGAACTGATGCGGCGAACATTGTGCCTTGAGGGTTATATTGGGAAGATGGAACATTGGCCATCTGTGGAGGGGGGTTCACTGTCACTGTGGGACTAGTGAACTGTGGGGAAGTACCCACACTGGTAGGGACGTGACCACCATGCTGCTGCTGAGGAATGAAGGCTGCATTCGCTTCCTGCCTCTTTTGAGCTGGTGGTGAAAAAGTTTGTCCCGACGGTCGGTTGCGTGGCTGATACTGCTGTTGGTTAGGGTACTTGTTGTACCTCTTCCACTCAGGTTTCTGAGTGTTTTGCCCCTGGTCCTTCCACTGCGGTTTTGGACCTTGACCATTACTCTGAGAACGGCCTTGGTGCTGGGATTCAGTCTGAGACAGCTTCCCAGACTTGGCAGTATCTTTTCTGCTCCAGGTGTTTTGCTTACGAGCTTGATACCCGTATGCTGTAAAGAATGCGTCAGCCTTCTCTGCCATTTGGCTGGCATCTTTACCTGGCAGATCTTAAGCTGTGCTATGAGCTCAGCAGGCCACGACCTCTCTAGCTGTGTACGCAGCATAAGGTCAATTATCCCCTCACGCGTGGAAGGAGTTTCATCTTTCTCCATCCACTCATTTAAGTAAGCTGTGAGACGATCAAGGAACTGAACAGCTGTCTCCTTGTCTTGGAGACGAGCTCGCATGAACTGAACTTTGGCGTCGTCTACTGTGAGACCATACGCCTTAATGAGTGCAGCTTTCATCATCTCATATGTGAGATTGTCTCCACGAATTCTGTGGAGAATATCAAGGGCAGGGCCCTCAAATAGGCTAAGAAACTGAAGCCGCTTAGCTGCCTCATCCAGTTGATACATGTCTGCCATGTCCTCAAAACGAGCTATGTACGGCTCGATTCGCTCGCTTTCCTTGTATGAAGGAAGCTTGATGCGTGGGGTCGCCAGGACATGTGCAGGGAGAACGCTCGTGGAGCTTGGACCAACTGCACCAGACGTGTCTGAAGCCAAGGAATCTCGCTTGAGCTTCAGCACTTCAAGTTCATGTTCTCGTTCTTTCTCTCATTCCTCACGTTCGTATTCGCGCTGTTCTCGCTCGTATTCGCGCTGAATTCTACGCTCTTCACGAGTATCTTTCTCACGTTCTTGCTCGTAATTGAACCGTGAGAGTATGTACTCTTTAATTTCGGTTGGGTCCGAAAGACCCATATCTTTGGCTTCCTGTAAAAATACAGTAGTAGCCATGGCGCTAATTTATTAAGTAAACGAAACTGAGCACTGACTGCTTCGCAAACGAATGCTAATAATACAAATAAAGAATACAGACACAAGCCAGTGGTGACCAGTCTTATCTAGTTAACTGGCAAAGATAAATAAAAAATGTAAATGACTGGGAAGACTCAATAATAAACACAATGGGTACGCCGACTTCCCAGGAGCGAATAAAATCGTCTGGCGTTACCAAGAATAAACTAGAGTTAAGTACTCTATTGATTAATAAAGCAAAAATTCACTTGCTAAATCAACGGTAACCACCAGTAAACTTGTGCCTATAAACTTTAATGATAAATTCCTAAATATGAACGAGTGAGCACTATCTCGTGAATAGCTTTATAACTAGGAGTTAATATCCTGGAATGAGGTCGCCAGTTGTCACGGGGTTTTTTATAATATCACTGTGTTTTTAAAATAAATGCTTAAATATTATTTAAATTGCTATTAATATTCAATAATATTGAAGAGCAGAGACAATGATTGTCTTGCTACATCAAGCAACGATTACTTTACGCTGACTTGCTACGATTCTCTAAGAACGAGAATTTATAAACTTTCTCAACAGTACACAGCAGAGACTAATTACTCACAATTGCTGAATTACTGTACTGTTAGCCTCTGGAGAAAGTTACTTCACCCCTGACAATAAATAACTAATACTAACATCAGGTTCTTGCCGATGCTTAACTCCTATGGCACAACGGATTTTAAGTTAATACAACAAGACTGGTCTAAGTACCAGTTATGAATAGTAAAACGTTTATGCAAGCTAGGAGCTATATGGAAAATAAGCTTAATTTGGAGAAATGAAACAAGATTTTACTTTACACTGAGCTCAAGAAAGGAACTGTTAAATTTATTGATTACAAGAAATAAATTTAACGCTACAATTCAAATCAAATTAATGAGACGCACTCACTCACTCACGCAATAGCTAAATACTTACGCCTAGGAAAAAAACACCTTAATTAAACTCTTATGACTAGGGAAATACAAGAAGGAAATACTATAGTCGATGAATGCTGCGTATCACCCAAGCTGAACTAAGGATGGAAGTACTGAAGAACTGTGAAGTGGAGTTTGGGTACTAGCTGACCTCTCACACTGCTGGCACAGGACCTCTCTCCGTCGCAGCAACAACTGGACTGCTTCAAAATACATTGTATGGGCAGGACGCACAAGCCACCGGAAGAAGGCGTGGCTAACGGTTTAGGCAAGCAGAGGCGAACGATAAAGAAACAATTGTATCGCTCAGTAGAGCACTTAGTGACGTGCATTAAATCGGTCACTATTGAAAGTGACGAATGTTTTGAAAAGTATACTCCGAAATGGAGAGAGAAACGGTTAACTGAGCGATACACAGTGAGTTTTCCACTAATAGTTCGTGGCTTCTCACAAAAGGGAAATGTCGCGAACTGATTCGTGACAGGCGTGCTGCGCAGACTAGCTTTGTTTTGCCTCGCAGTTACGCCGATGTCCGGCAGGGCGACACTGCCTCCTCCCCATTTCCCAGCCATCCATCTTCGTGAGTGCACGCTCGTCACCATGGCTGCCCATGTGCTCGCTTTTGTGGTGGTGCCCTACCTGCTGCAGGCCCTGCTGTCCCTCTCCTGCCTCATCCTCATTTGAGTGATGATGGCCTTGCCTTCCGAGAAGATGAAACAAGTGGTTCTAACTCTGGGGAAGAAGAGGGAGATATTGGACAAGGTGGACGCGGGATGGTCGACGTCATGCATCCTCCGTGATTTCAACCAGGCCTGCTCTACATTGTTTGTTATCAAGAGATCCCAGGACAAGCTCACCCAGTACATGGCTGACCTCGCATCAAGGACCAAACGCAACGTGGAGAGGAAGGTTACCTTCACTCCCCGGATTGCAGAAATTGACCGCTCCACGCTGATTTGGTATCGTAAGCAATGTGTTGCTGGTGTGCTGGTTCATGGTACGGAGCTGAAGGCTGATGGTGAGAAGTTCACAAGGTTACATGACACCCCAGACTTTTAAGCATCTGAGGGTTGGCTCTTCGCTTTCAAAGTACACCATGGCCTTACCAGCCGTAAGGCCCATGGTGAAGCTCTGGACGCCAACGAGGAGGGAGTAGAGGAGTTTTGGCAGAAGGTGAAGGGCTTGATCAACAGGGAGGGCCTCACTCTCGGTCAAGTCTACAACGCTGACAAAGCTGGCCTATTCTGTCGCTCGATGCCAACAAACACTCTAGCAGAGGAGACGGAGAAGCATGTACCTGGCCGCAAGCTCTCAAAACAGCAGATATCTGCTTTGTGTTGTGCCAATGCTAACGGCATGCACCAGCTCAAGCCCGTTATTGTTGGCTATTCAAAGCAGCCTCTGTGTCTTTGTGGGGTGATGGATGTTCTTCCTGTCATTTGGTACCATTCTGTGAAGGCTTGGTTCACATCTAAGATCTTCAAAGACTGGTTTCGCTGCCACTTCATCAAGAAGGTCATCCATTACCAGACGAACACACTGGGAATCCTGCACGACCAGGTAAAGGCCCTCCTTCTTCTGGACAATGCACCTGCGCATCCATCCGACAAGGAGTTGGTCGCTGAGAATGGCCGCATTAGGTGCATGTTTTTGTCACCTAATACAACTGCCCTCAACCAACCATTGGACCAAGGAGTGATCGTTGAAACTAAGAGGCTGTACCGTTGGAAGTTCCTGGACAAGGTGATGGTTGTTCTCAAGGACGAGGGCGAGCGCAGGAAGGGATGGGACTCGTGAGGCCAGCAGACTTTGGAAAACCTTCGCCACTTCAACATCAAGTCTGCCATCCACAATTGGGCCAGTGCATAGAGGGAAGTCTCTGTCAAGACTTTGGAAAATGGTTTCATCTGCTTCTCGGAACCGATGTGGTGTACGACTTTCTAGGTTTTGACGTGGATGACTTCCATGCACGTCTTTATGCGGCTGGCGGCGATGTTGATGTGGACAAAGTGCATGAGTGGTTGGATGACAACGAGGGCAATCCTGGGTATCAGATCATGTCTGATATTGAGATCGCATCCTCTGTTTCTGGTACAAGTACCCAGCTTGGAGATTCCAATGAGGACAGCGACGATGATGCGGACTCCTCTCAGCGTGCCATTTCATGCAGCGCATCATCAATCGCCAGAATCGCCATTCCTTATGTCAGTCAACCATTGACAGTTTCTTCATGCCCGTGACCTCTGCCGTGCCTAGCCCTGGCTCCACACTGCTGCCTCCCCAGGATAGGCCTTCCACCTCCGAGCCACAGCCCAATACATCAGCCATGGTGGAGCCGCCACTGGATGTAAGTTTGTGCCTGTCTTCAGAGTCGTCTGCAGTGGGTAGTCCATCGCCATGTCCCAGCGATGCTTCCTTCGGCCACCTGCAACACCTACTCTCGGACTCTGATGGTGAATAAACAGCAAAAACTTGCCACTATACCACACAGGAATTTACAGTGTTGTGCAGTGTAAAGAACATAATGCGCAGTGTTGAGAAATTAGAATTGAGTGTGCAGACTTAAGTGCAGAGTGCAACACTGTTTAAAGTAAAGTACAGTAGAGCACAAGTGAGAAAAGTATGCGCAGTGTTAAGAAATTAGAAATCAGAGTGCAAATGATTAAGGTCAGAGTCCAACAGTGGTGAGAATCAAGTACAGTAGAGTGCAAGTGTGAAAAGAATGTGCGATGTTAAGAAATTAGAATTCAGAGTGCAAATGATTAAGTGCAGTGCAACACTGGATTACTGTAGGTGCTTCAGGTGCACCTTATTACTGTCAGAGTCTGAGAGGAGGTGGGTTATTCATCGCAGTGGCCTCAGACTTGTTGTAAGTACCCTGAATACTGCTGAATATTTTCCATACTCACCTTTAAACTAGTTGGAGAAGAACAAGGGGGATTTAGGAAGGGAAAAGGGTGTGTAGATCAGATATTTGTTCTAAGATGTTTAGTGGAGAAGTACAGTATCTAGAGAAGGGAAGGAAAGTGTATGCTGCCTTCATGGACTTGGAGAAAGCTTATGACAGAATAGATAGGCAAGGTATGTGGAAGGTATTAAGAATATATGGAGTGGAGGGGAAATTGTTGAGTGCTGTGAAGAGTATGTACGAGGGAGCTAGGGCTACGGTGCGAGTGGATGGTGAGCTGAGTGCTTTGATCTTAATGTGGGACTGAAACAGGGGTGTGTGATGTCTCCATGGCTGTTTAATATATATATGGATGGGGTTGTAAAGGAGGTGCAAGGTAGGGCAGTGGATGTGGGGGTGGCCCTAATGAATGAGGGTGAGATTTGGAAGCTTCCGGTGTTGCTGTTTGCTGATGATACAGTATTGTTGAGTGAAGATGAATGGGAGTTGCAAGGTTTGGTGAATGAATTTGGGACAGTGTGTAGGAGGAGGAAGCTGAAAGTTAATGTAAACAAAAGTAAAGTTATGGTGTTTGAGAGGAATGAAGTCACAGAGTGTGCAGTGAGGTTGGATGGTGAGGATATGGGGAATGTGAGTGCATTCAAGTACTTGGGTAGTGTGATGAGTAAGGATGGAACTTTGGGGGATGAAGTACGTGAAAGGGTACAGCAGGGAAGAAAGGTTGTTGGTACACTGAAAGCAGTGATGAGAAATAGGGAGGTGAGTATGGAAGTTAAGAAGTCACTGCATGATGGTATTGTGATCCCTACCCTGACATATGGAAGCGAGGCGTGGACCTTGCAAGAGGGGAACAAGTCAAGAGTGAGAGCAGTGGAAATGAGTTACTTGAGAGGAGCATGTGGAGTGACGTGAAGGGACAGGTTGACGAATGAAGAAGTGAAGGAACGTTGTGGGGTAGATGTGGATGTGGTTGAAAAGATTAGGAGAAATACACTGAGGTGGTTTGGACATGTGGAGAGAATGGAGAATGAAAGACTGACTAGGAGGGTGTATGTAGGTGAGGTGGAGGGAGGGAGAGGGAGGGGTAGACCGAGGATGAGGTGGAGGGATGGAGTTGAGAGGTATATGAGGGAGGGGGGGGTGAGTTGGGGGGAGGGTAGTCAAATGGTGGGTGACAGAGTGACTTGGAGGCGTTTTGTCTGCGGCCACCCTTTACGGGCTTAGGGCGTCGGGCTATAGATAGATAGATAGACCTTTGAACCCTCATTCCCTGGTTCCTTTGCATTTATTTCACTCTTTTATGTCCCTTATTTGTGTGAATAGTTCCTTAAATAGGTGATATGCATGTCCGGTAGGGAGTTATGTAGGTGTTTTTCTGAGTTAGGCTAGGTTAGAGTCCATAAATACCAGTCCAGGAGACAGGGGCCCACTATCCAGATGAACCCACTTTCTGGACATGCATTTGGGTGTTTTACATTGGAGAATGGGAAGATTACTGTATATGTATTCAGTGTATATACACGTACGGCATATATGCATATGTACTGTATATATATATATATATATATATATATATATATAATTTGGTTTTACGCCTGGTATCCCTGAAGGGCTAAGGCGATACTCCTGGGTAGAGGACTTTTGAACTGGAGCTTGTAGCATTTTATGACCGGATGCCCTTCCTGATGTCTACCAATGACCCTCGGGTGGATTCGATCCTCCAACCCTTCGGGCAAAGTAGAGCGCTCTAACCCTTATATATATATATGTGTGTGTGTGTGTGTGTATATATATATATATATATATATATATATATATATATATATATATATATATATATAATTATTATTCTACGTTGCCTCATGAGGAGCATAGGAGCCCGGAGCTAGGAAAGTTGGTCCTGGCATTTACGATGAGAGTATCCAGCCTCACTCATCCCTGCGTGGCATTACGTGAGCAATAAACCCCAACCACCCCTTGGATATAAACCTTCACCAGCTCGATCCGATTGGAGCACCTTTATTACCCACTAAACCGCCAGGAGCCAAAATTTGGTTATATGGTTACCACCCAGCATAGTAAATGGTTTCCTGGTGTACAGGAAACCATTTGGCTTGTCACTCAGTGTAGAGTCTCCCACAGGCAGAAGAAAGAGGAAAGAATGAAGGAAAGAAAGATGGAAGAGGGAGTGTAAAGTCTCCCGCAGGCAGAAGAAAGAGGAAAGAATGAAGGAAAGACAAAAGTGGATGGATGGAAAGAAGGATGGAGGAGAGGAAAGGGCAGACACCCGTGAGCAGCACTGCATTAAGTGAGTGGATGGTGAGCCCCCCCACCTACCACAACATATAAATATAATTATACCCCTGGGGGTAGGTTTTTTTTTCAAGAATACTCCCCCAGTATCCCTGCTTGTCGTAAAAGGCGACTAAAAGGGTTGGCGGAGGGTTAGTGCCCCTCCCCGGAAAACAACTAACTAAAAAAAACAAACAACAAGCCTCGGACAAGGACTGACCAAACGATGACGACCAAGGAGCGGACAAAGGACATGGTAATTGGAACTTGGAATGTAAGGGGAGCGAATGATGAGGTGAAAGAGAGAGAGATTGTCTAGGTGCTTGAGGGTGCGAAAGTGGATGTATGTGGAATAACTGAAACAAAATGGAGAGGAGAAAGTGTGAGAGAATGGGAGTATGGATGGGGTATATGTCCAGGAGTAGGTGAGAATGAGAGGGCAAAGGAAGGAGTATGTATAGTTGTGAGTAAAAGATGGAAGAGGAGCATAAGACAGTATGGAAGTGTTGGGTCAAGGATTGTGTGGGTAAAGTTGAAAGTTGGAATAAAAATGAGGGCGATCGTGTGTGTGTACGCGACAACGCAAGATCGTGCTAGAAGAGTGAGAGAAGAGTTCTGGACAAATGTAGAAGTGTGCATGGAAAAGTTTGGAAGGAATGAGAGAGTGTTTTTGATTGGTGATATGAATGGTAAAGTTGGGAATGTGAAGGTGGATGGAATAGTTGGTGAGTGGGGTGTGCCTGCTGAGATAGATGAGAATGGGAGTGCGTTAGTGGACATTTGTGCTGGGAGGGGGTTGGTGATAGCCAATACCCTCTTCAGGCATAAAATGATCCACAGGTATACATGGCGAGTGATGAGAAGGGTGGATGGTGAACTGAATGAAAGGAAGGCAATGATTGATTATGTGTGTGTGGATGAAAGGATGCGAAGATGTGTAATGGATGCAAGAGTTTATAGAGGCTGGGGGAGTGGACTTTCTGACCACTACTTGGTGGTGGCAAGAATTAAAATTCAAGTAAGATGGAGGAATAGAAGAAGGGAAAGACGAGAGGAAGGAGTAGTTGCAAGGAGAGTGGAAAGGTTACAAGAGGATGAGAAAAAGGCAGAGTATGAGAGAGAAGTGGAGGAACGATTGGGCAAATATGAATTGGAGCAGATGGGAGACGTGGAAGGTGTGTGTAGGATATTTACAGAAGAAATATGTGCAGCATGTGATGTGGTGTGTGGAAGGAAGAGAAGACGGAGGGGGGTGCAAGGAACAGCGTGGTGGACTGAAGAGGTGAAACAGGCTGTGGCACAAAAGAAGAAAGCTTACAATGAATGGATGAGAAATAGGGGCGTGGAAGAAGTTGAGAGGCGGAAGAGAGAGTTATATGTAGAAAGAAAGAGAGAGGTGAAAAGATTAGTAAGAGAGAGTAAGAAGAGAGTGGATGAGGAATTTGGAAGGAATTTGAGTGTAAAGTGGAGGGACTGTAAGAAAATGTTCTGGAAAGAGGTGAAAAGAGTAAGACAGGGTGGAAGTGAAGTTAGCAGGGGAGTGAAAGATAAAAATGATAGATGACTAGTGGAGATGGGAGAAAAAGTGAGCAGATGGAGAGAACACTTTAAGGAATTGCTGAACATAGAGCATAGAAGTAATGCGAGTATAAGCGGCTGGGGAATGCCTGGGAGAAGGAGGGAGGTGAGAAGACAGGAAGAAATCAGTAGGATAGAAGTTGTGGAAGCAATGAAGAAAGTTAAATCGGGGAAAGCCCCAGGAATTGATGGAGTGTGTGGTGAAATGCTGAAGCAAGGAGGAGAGATAGTAGTAGGATGGATGTGGAAGATGTGCAGATTGGCCTGGGAGGAAGGTAGAGTCCCGGAGGATTGGAAGTCAGGTATAATTATTCCCTTGTACAAAGGAAAGGGAAAAAGAAGTGTGTGGTAATCATAGGGGCATTTGTCTTCTTAGTATAATAGGAAAAGTGAATGGTAGGATACTTATTGACAGAGTTAGAAAAAGAACAGAGAAATAAGTTGGAGAAGAACAGGGAGGCTTTAAGAAGGGAAGAGGTTGTGTAGATCAGATATTCATTCTTAGATCTTTAGTGGAAAAGTTTCTAGAGAAGGGAAAGAAGTTGTATGCGGCTTTCATGGATTTGGAGAAAGCATATGACAGGGTGGATAGACAAGGATTGTGGAAAGTGTTAAGAATATATGGAGTAGATGGGAAGTTGTTGAATGCTGTGAAGAGTATGTACGATGGTGCGAAGGCTGCAGTGCGTGTGGATGGTGAACTAAGTGAATTTTTCTCTTTGAAAGTTGGTTTGAAACGGGGATGTGTCATGTCTCCATGGTTGTTCGATCTGTACATGGATGGGGTAATAAAAGAGGTACAAGGTAGGGTAGTGGATGTTGGAGTGGCCCTGGTGAGAGAGGATAGTGTTTGGAAACTCCCTGTACTGTTGTTTGCAGATGATACTGTGTTGTTGAGTGAAGACGAAGGGGAGCTGCAAGGCTTGGTGGATGAGTTTGAGAGAGTGTGTAAGAAACGGAATCTAAAGGTGAATGTAGGGAAGAGTAAAGTGATGGTCTTTGAGAGAGGTGAAGTCAGTGAATGTATAGCGAGGTTGGATGGTGAGGAATTGGAAAATGTGAGTACGTTTAAGTACTTGGGTAGTGTGATAAGTAAGGATGGAGGTTTGGAGGGTGAAGTGCTTGAAAGGGTACAGCAGGGAAGAAAGGTTGCTGGTTCTTTGAAAGCAGTGATAAGAAACAGGGAAGTGAGCATGGAAGTGAAAAAGTTACTACATGACAGTATTGTGATACCAACTCTAACGTACGGAAGTGAAGCTTGGACGTTGTTGGAAGGTCACAAGTCAAGAGTGAGAGCAGTGGAAATGAGTTATTTAAGAGGAGCCTGTGGAGTCACATGGAGAGACAGGCTGACGAATGAGGATATAAAGGAGCGTTGTGGTGTGGATGTGGATGTGATAGGAAGCGTTATGAGGAACACACTGAGGTGGTTTGGCCATGTGGAGAGGATGGAGGGTGAAAGACTGACGAAGAGAGTGTATGTGAGTGAGGTGGAGGGGGGAAGAGGGAGGGGGAGGCCGAGGATGAGATGGAGGGATGGGGTGGAGAGGTATATGAGAGAGAGGGATGTGAGTTGGGAGAAGGGCAGTGAAATGGCGGGGGACAGGGCGACTTGGAGGCGATTTGTTTGTGGCCACCCCAAACGGGATTGAGGCGTCTGGCAATAGATAGATAGATATATATACTGGTATATATATATGAGGCGTCTAGAGCCAAAGGGGCATCCCCACCAATATACTGGTTTTGAGTTAGGTAGGGGAGACAACAGGCTTAACCCTCTTCTCAGTGACAGCACTGGTTGCCATACAAGATTCAGCCTTCTGGACAGTGGTAGAGGGGCTCAAAGTCACGTGGGTTTGTCCATGCTGCCGGACGAACAAATCAGAGCAGGCAGGCATCTAAGCCACACAGCCCAAACCAATCAGCATTCTCACTCTCTGCCACTCCCCCAGAGCAGCCAATCAGCAAGCGTGTGGCCCGCCCGGTGTGACGATGAGGCTTCCTTATCGTGTTCACTGAGGTGTATAATTATTACTTATTGGATTTTTACCCCATTTATCGTGGATTATTGGTGACAAGATGAGCTGTTGTTATTGGGGTTGAAGGGGGTGTGACAAGATGAGTTCATCACATAGTTACAGTGAGGAGGTGGTGCCTATAACCTCTCGTGAGTGTCAGAAGTGTGTGGAGAAGTGGAAAAAGGTAGAAAGGAAGAGGAAAAAAGAGTGGTGAGGGGAGACAGCGGGAGGGGACGTGGCACCGAGGAGGCAGAGTTGGATGTTGATCTCCTAGATGACGACCCCACCATTTAACCCCCCACTGCCCCTTCTCAATTTACTTAAGCACTACACTACTTTTTTTTTTTTTAGTGTTAATATTTCAATCTATTATGGTAGAGGAAAAATAATAACTGCATTGATTTCAGTTTTAGTTGTAAAAAACGTGAAATTACAGTAATAATTATTCGTTTATTAATAATAAGTGAACTGGAATCTTCAGTTAATAAAGTTTTGTACATTAATACATTCGTTTATGTTTTTTCTGCTATGTTTTTAAATCCCTACAATATGTTATTATGCCCACTTATAAATTGGGGGTTTGGTTTACTGCCTATTTTGTGGTTACAGTCATTATTGTTTTGTTTTTTTGGCTTGACATGTAGAGCATAGGCGCTGATGATCATTTTGATGTACAAAAGGTTTGTTTATTGCCTTCTGGCTATGATGTTCCGATAAACACAACTTTAAAGCGTTATAACTCAAAAGTACATTTTGGCGCCGATGCCCCTTTGGTTCTAGACGCCTCATATATATATATATGTACTGTATATATATACACATATATATGTGTGTGTGTATTATAGTATATATATATATATATATATATATATGTACGGTATATATATATATATATACGGTATATATATATATATATATATATATATATATATATATATATATATATATATATATATATATATATATATATATATATATATATATATATATATATATATATATATATATATATATATATATATACGGTATATATATATATATATATATATATATATATATATATATATATATATATACAGTGTGTATATATATATATATATATATATATACATATATATATATATACAAACGATATGTATATATTCAGTGTCTATACTGCATATATATGGCATATATATATATATAAATATATATATATACAGTAATCCCTCTAATATCCGAACGCCCAATATCGGAACATCGCCACTAACCGGACATAATCGTCCCGGGATCCAACATTCCCAAAATGGTCCGAAAACTGCAAAAAAAAAAAAATAAATAAATAAAACGAATTTTTCCCGCCCGTATTTTGAACTTGCCGCTCGCAGCGCAGGAGAGCATTGTTGTGGCGCGTCATTCCTCCAACGCCCGATAGAGCGCCGCTGCATCCTCCCCACTTTCCGCCTGTCTCTCGTCGCGAGTGCATGCTCGTTGTTATGGCTGCCCACGTGCTCGCTTTTGTGGTGGTGCCTTACCTGCTGCAGGCACTCCTGCTGCTCTCAGGCCTCCTCTTAGTGTGTGTGATGATGGCCCCGCCACCTGAGAAAAGGAAGAGAGTGGTGTTGACTCTGGAGAAGAAATGGGAGATATTGGAAAAAGTAGATGCGGGGTGGTCTTCTTCCCGCATCCTCTGCGAGTTCAACCTGGCCTGATCTACTTTGTTCGATGTTAAGAGATCCCGAGACAAACTCATGCAGTACACGGCTGACTTCTCGTCGAGAAGCAAACACAACGTGGAGAGGAAGGTGATGCTTACTCCCAAGTTTGCTGAAATCGACCGCTCCACGTTGATTTGGTATCAACAGCAACGTGCTGCTGGTGTGATGGTATGTGGAACGGAGCTGAAGGCTGCTGCTGAGAAGTTCGCCAGGCTTCACGACGACCTAGACTTCAAGGCATCTGAGGGTTGGCTCTTTTGCATTCAAGTTACGGCGTGGCCTTACCAACCGTAAAGCTCATGGCGAAGCTTTGGACGCTAATGAGGATGGAGTTGACGAGTTTTGGGACAAGGTGAAGGGCTTGATCGACAGGGAGGGCCTCACTCTCGGTCAAGTCTACAACGCTGACGAAACTGGTTTATTCTATCGCTCTTTGCCTACGAACACTCTAGCCGAGGAGACAGAGAAGCGTGTACTTGGCCGCAAGCACTCCAAGGAATGGATATCTGCTTTGTGTTGTGCCGATGCTAACAGCATGCACCGGCTTAAGCCTGTTGTTGTTGGCCGTGCAAAGCAGCCTCTGTGTCTTCGTGGGGTGATGGATGTCTTTTCCTGTCGTCTGGTACCATTCTTTGAAGGCATGGTTTACAGCTGTGATCTTCAAAGACTCGTTCCACCGCCACTTCGTCAAGGAGGTCATCAATTACCAGACGAAGACACTGGGAATCCCGCGCGACCAGGTAAAGGCCCTCCTTCTCCTCGACAATGCACCTGCCCACCCGTGCGACAAGGACTTGGTGGCTGAGAATGGCCGGATTAGGTGCATGTTTCTGCCACCTAATACGACTGTTCGCATCCAACCAATGGACCAAGGAGTGATTGTGGCAACAAAGCGCCTATACCGACGGAAGTTCCTGGACGAGGTGATGGTTATTCTCGAGGATGAGGACGAGCGCAGGGAGGGACGGGGCACATGAGGCCAGCGGACTTTGGAAAACCTTCGCCACTACAACATCAAGTCTGCACTCTACAACTGGGCTAGTGCATGGAAGGAAGTCCTTGTCAAGACTCTGGAAAATGGTTGGTCTCATCTGCTTCACGGAACGGACGTGTAGTACGATTTTCTAGGGTTTGACGTGGATGACTTCCATGCACGGCTACGTACGCACGGCGACGATGTTGATGTGGACAATGTTCGTGAGTGGTTGGATGACGACGAGGGCGATCCTAGGTATCAGACATTGTCTGATATCAAGATCGCGTCTTCAGTTGCAGGTGTCAGTACCGAGCTTGAAGATTCCGACGAGGAAGGCGACGATGATGCGGACTCCTCTCACCAGGACACTACTCCAGCCATCCCTAAGCTGAGCGCACTCCGGGAACACCTAGAGTTCATCCTAGACTACCTGGAACACCTGGACTGCGACAGGGAGATGGGGCCCTTGGGGCTTGTGGAGGAAGTGCGTGCTTTCAGGCAGCGCATCATCAATCGTCAGAATCGTCGGTCATTGCGTCAATCAACCATTGACAGTTTTTTCAGGCCCGTGACCCCCGCTGTGCCCAGCCCTGGCTCCGCTCCGTTGCCTCCCCAAGACAGGCCCTCATGCTCCGAGCCACAGCCCAGCACAGCAGCCACAGTGGAGTCACCGCTCGACGTGAGTTTGCATCTGTCTTCAGAGTCGTCTGCAGTGGGTACGCCATCACCACGACCCAGCGACGCACCCCTAGGTCACCTGCCAGTGATACTCTCGGACTCTGACAGTGAATAAACAACAAGAACTTCTCCACTAGACCACACGGGAATTTACAGTGTTGTGCATTGAAAAAAACAGTGTGTTGTGTTAAGGATTTACAGTTGTGAGTGAAAAGACTAATTTGGAACAAAATTTAATGTAAATAGACTTGTTTGTCTTTGCTTTAGAAAATTATTAGAAGAATGGGAAAAGTTAAAGTGCAGAGTGCAACACTTAGTAAGTTACAATGGAGCATTAGTTAGACGAGTGCGCACTGTGAAGAGAACGGACTTCTGAGTGCGATTGACTAAGTTCGGTGCAAGACTTCATGAACAGTGTACTGGAAGTGCTTCAGGAAATCCTTCTTACTGTCAGAGTCCGAGAGGAGGCGGTTATTCATCGAGGTGGCCATGGACTTGCTGTAAGTAGGCAGAATGTTTCATACTGTACTTTTTTCCATACTATACTTACCTCAAACACCTCATTTCACTCTTTGATGTCCTTTATTGGTGTGAATAGGGTGTTAGGAGCTATGCATGTGCAGTAGGAAGGTGTTTTTCTGAGTTAGGCTAGGTTAGGGTCCATAAGTACCAGTCCAGGAGCCAGTAACCAGAATGTTTAATATTGTATGAACTTACTTCTAAACCCTCATTTTATGCTTCTTTTGCATTTATTTCAGTCATTTATGTGCCTTACTGGTTTGATTTGGGTCTTAAATAGGTGCTATGCATGTCCAGAGGGAGTTGTATAGGTGTTTCTCTGAGTTAGGGTCCATAAGTACAAGTCCATAAGCTGGGGCCCAATATCCGGACAGGACCAGTATCCGGACCTGCCTATGGTTCTATTACGTCGGATATTGGAGGGGTTACTGTATATATATTCACCCAGCAACGTACTGCATTGGCGGACACAAGGGGTGCTGTGGTTGAACCAGTGTCACTTACTATAAAGTATGCTTGCACTCAGTCAGCTTGCGCGGGCCGATTACACTTGTTTCACAGAGTACACACACAGCCAAAGCCACTCCGACACTACAATTACACTTACAAGCGCTTCTCACCCTACATACAATCTGAACCAGACAGCCTAAGCCACGTGGTAGAGATACATTGGTTGTATCGTCTGACTTCGGTCGGGATAGGCCGGTCCTGCAGTGGATACTCAAATGGCTGATGATGATGATGATGATGATCTACAGTAATCCCTCCACTTTCCAATGTAATAGAGCCAAAAACATGTCTGGAAAGTGGTCCCATCCGGAAAGTGGGCCCCAGCCTCCTGCACTTGTACTTATGGACCCTAACTTACCGTGACTCAGAAAAACACCTATACAACTCCCTACTGGACATGCATAGCACCTATTTAAGACCCAAATCACACCAATAAGGGACATAAAAGACTGAAATAAATGCAAAAGAAACAAAGAATGAGGTTTTAGAGGTGAGTTTATACAATATTAAACATTCTGGGTACTGACAACAAGTCCCTGGCTCCTAGACTGGTACTTAAGGACCCTAACCCAACCTGATTTTGAAAGCCACCTAAATAACTCCCTACCGGACATGCATAGCACATATCACACCAATAATGGACATAAAGCATGAAATAAATGAAAAGGAAGCCAGGGTATTTACAGCATGTCTGTGGCTGCCTTCTCTGGCTTTGGCAGTGGTGAAAATGCTTGTGAAGCATGTACAGTTATCCATTGTTGTGCTGCACTTACAGTAATTCTTTGCACTGAGTTATAATTGTTTAGCACTGCACATTGTTAATTGCACCACACCAGTTTTAACTGCTAGTTTCAACCGCCAGTGTGCACTCCACAGTTAATCCTATGCACTCTAAATTCTAATTTCTTAACACTGCACAACACTGTAAATTCCTGTGTCGTCTGTTGGCGGGGTATTGCAGTTTATTCACTGTTTATTCACAAAAAACGAGCACGTGGCTCCCATTACGATAAGCATCTGCTCTCGATCAGACTCGGTCTGTGACTATTGATGATGGGGTAACAGAGTTGCCAGATTGCAACGGCCATATTACCAAACTCCTCAGTTTTCATTACCAAATTTAACCTTTCATTACCAGATTCTTAAAGCTAGCATTTATTCTTCACTATTTATATATACAAGTGGAAGTTCATTTAATCACTTCTTATAATTAACAGCATGTTGATTATTTTCACGCTATATAGGCCAGCAGATTAATCAGAGAGAGCAAATAATCCACCATCTCCATCCTGTGTATCCTCACACATGTAAAAAATTTGTTTGGTATTGCATTATTCTGATTCATTACCAAACAAATTTTTCATTACCAAAGTGGCCCACATTTGGTAATGAAAAATACCAAATGGCAACCCTGACAGGGGAGGGGGAAGATGGGATGAAGGAAGGAGTGAAGGGTCCATGTTGTAACAGCTGTTCGACGCCACACGGCAATTTCAAATTACGTGTGGGGAAAAAATTCGGATTTTTTTGGGATTTTTTTCTTTTTTTGGCCATTTTTGGGTTCCGAAGGTCCAGGCCCACAATGTCCGGTAAGTGGGGTGTCCGGAAAGTGGGTGTCCGGAAAGTACAGGGATTACTGTATATGTATACAGTACAGTATATATATAATGTACCCTCGCATCCAAAACGGTAATTTTGTCATCTGAGGGTCCCATCTGGGATGAAAAACGTCCCATCTGGGATGAAAAACGTCTTGGACCAACGCAAGACCTTATGGAAAAAATTAATATTTTCACAAAATCATTGAAAAGTGCCCCTAAAAACATCAGCCTAGATCTATTTTGGCACCAAAACAAATTTCCACACCTTGAACGTGTGTGTTTCTGAGCTTGTTATCTCCAGCAGCTCAGTTATCTTCAGCTTAGTATCCTGAGGTAGATGGCGACACTTCAAGGGGTTGGCAGACGGATTCCTAGGCGTGGTTACGTAAGGAGAGGCAATAACCTAGGAGCAAATGCTGAGTGCAACACATGATAAGTGTGTCCACGATGCTGTGGTGAGAGACAAAAACAAGCCCCACTTGCGCATCACGTGACCAGCTGCCCGTACTTAATTGGAGAACATCTCAACCACGTCACTTTCCCAGGCACGGGAACCATGTTGGACTGGGTGAGACCGTCATACAGTAATCTCCCCAATATCTTATGTAATACTGTACAGCCAAAGGCATGTCCGGAAAGTGGGATCGTCTGGATGCTGGGATCCTACCTCCTGTATTGGTAATTATGGACCCTAACCCAGCCGAACTCAGAAAACCACCTACATAACTCCCTACTGGACATGCATACACTTATTTAAGACCCTATTCACACAAATAAGGGACAGAAAGCATGAAATAAATGAAATGTGGCCTTCGCGATGAATAACTCGCCTCCTCTCAGACTCTGACAGTAATAGGGTGCACCTGAAGCACCTACAGTAATCCAGTGTTGCACTGCTCTTAATCATTTGCACTCTGAAATCTAATTTCTTAACACTGCGTATTCTTTTCTCACTTGAGCTCTGCTTGAAACTCACCTCTGTTGCACTCTGCATGTAGCTCGCTGCCTATGGGTGACTCTGCACTGAATGACAGGCCAATGGTTTCCTGTACACCAGGAAACCATTTACTATGCTGGGTGGTAACCATATAACCAAATTTTGGCACCTGGTGATTTAATGGGTAATTACGGCATTCCAATCCGATTGAGCCAGTGAAGGTTTATATCCAAGGGGTGGTTGGGGTTTATTGCTCACATAATGCCACTCAGGGATGAGTGAGGCTGGTCACTCATCTTAAATGTCAGGACCAACTTGCCTAGCCCCGGGCTCCTACCCTCCTTATGGGGCAATGTAGGATTGGATGATGGATGGATAAATTATTTAAATAGCTGAATGCCATTGTACATTATAAATTTGGTTATAGCTGAATGCCATTGTGATAGAGGGAAATGAGAAATTAATGATTATTTTGTATCTACAGATCCACAACGAGGAGCATGTTAGGTACTTGCAGTGCCCAGCAGGTGTTAGCGTAGCTCAGCTGAAGAGACTCATTCGGGCAAAATTTGGAGTAGATTCATCACATCCTATTGCACTGTTGACCACCACCTCTGAGGACCCACTGAATGATGCTCTTACGCTTGTTGATGTAGCATATATTACATCTTGGCCAAAGGTTAGTAAGTTTGTTTAGCCCATTGCTACCACCACATTGAGACCCCATTGAATGATGATCTGACCCTGATTTATGTAGTGTATATCAAATCATGGCCTTTGATTATTGTTTTCATTTACAGGCAGTTCTTGTGGTAAGTAAGGGATGTGTCCCAAAATATCTAAACTTATTCCATAAAAGTGTTAGTGTGAATTAAGGGGCTCTGGCTGATTGGCTTTGTGGGTAGCAGTGAAACTTTACTTGGGCAGTTCTTTTGTAATTGAATGTGGATATAGTAATATAATTGGATATCAGAAAAAGACTTGCACAGTAGTCCTTTCATATTTGCATGGCCCCAAATTGTCAAGTTCGGATATTCATGGAGTCCAGATGGTCACTTCATGAACATTTGAGAAGCATGTGAAAGCATTGATAGGGTTCCACATGACGCCATATTCCCACCCATGCACCCCTTTCTGCGTTTTTCCATGTGGTGTGCTCTCTTGCCCTCCTTGTCTGTCCTACTCAGGCAGCTCACTACCTTGGTCATGCAGTAAGCACTGCCACGTACAACTATACTTGTGCCAAGATCTCTGATACATGTTTGTGTGCCTGTGTTCTTTCTTTAATTTTATTTTTGTGCTGTACCTTATTGTGAATATTATGGGCCCTAGGAGAGCAGCAGTGTCTCTTGCTGAGAACACCTCTGAGCTGCAGAAGGTGATGACTTTGGTGGAGAAAGTGAAAGTGTTTGATAAGGTGAGGGAAGGCATGTCAAACACTGCAGGCAGCCATGTCTTTAAGGTTAATGAGAGCACTGTGCATTATATACAGAAGAATGAAAAGTGTAACCAGGAATCTGTGTGTGCCAGTGACTCGCAAAGTGCGAAGGTTGTGCTGCACGTGTGAGGCAGAACAATATTGAAAATGGAAAATGCTTTGAAGTTTGAACATACAGTTAACTCGCATTGTTTTTTTTTTTTTTTTTTTTTTTTTTTTAATAGTAAAGAAGGCAAGGTCATAAGTGGGGTAAATTCACTTAAATTGTGCAGTGTATTTGAAACAACACATGATGTGACCATGAAGCTCTTGCTGCTTCGCACTAGCTTTACAAGCTGCTGCGAGGTGGTGTGCACAGCAGTCTCTCCCAGTCCCGTCAGTTGTCTGTCTTGGTATATGATTTTGCTAATCTTTTTTCATTGCTAGTAAGCATTCAGCTAATAAAAGTAAAGCTGGTACTGCATCCAAAAGACAAAGGAGGGCATTAAGTTTGGACAAGAAGCTTGAAGTATTGCAGAGATAAGATAAAGGCTGTAAAACATTGGTGATTGGCCATGCCACTGGATTGAGTGAGAGTGCCTTACACACAGTATGTGATAATGCTAGCAAAATTTTTGCCAGTATTAACCCACCGTGTGCCAGTGCCATTTTAAAATGGTCTGACATAATTCCACGGCCAGTGCCAGTGCCGTTTTAAAATGGTTTAAAATAAAAAAATTCACTGTGACCGCATTCTTAAAGATTTGCAGGTAAAAATTGGCAGGCATGTATAGTAACTGTTCCTCTACCATCCCCCAGGCTGTCAAGGCCATAAACTCACTCGTTCCCCCCCTCATGCTCGCTCTGCCTCACTCTGCCTGTGTGCCTCACCCAGTGCTGTACATAGTGAAGGCATTTTGTAAATATTTTCATGTAAGTGTAAGTTGTAAATATTTACTTGTAAGTGTACGGACTATATAGTGAAGTCAAGTTGTAAATACCTTCTCGTAAGTGCCGGAACTGTATGTTATGAAATCAGGTTGTACCTGTCTTTAAGTAAGTGTAAGATAATGCATTCATAGTGAGAAAGACATGCAAATTGTGATAGATGTTGAAGTAATAAGTAATCAGAAAAGTGTACTGAACATTGCTCTACCTTTTCAGCATAAATAGCTGAGTATACCTTACGTAGAAAACAGTTTTCTCTCACATGTGGTAAGCGTGAGAGAGCGGCTGTACCTGTACGCGAGTATGCGGGACTCAATAAAACCCATTTCCAAGCCTCAGTGAGCATTTTAATGGTGAAATTCGTTGTTTTGCACATCAAAATCTATCATATTAGCCAAAAAAATAAAAAAATAAAAAAATGGCCGGATCTGGGGCAACCCATATGGCTAAAAATAGCTGGCACGTGGCAGGTTAAAGCTGGAACTTCATTATCAGCACAGAAATCATCATACACACGTTACTCACAAATGGAGAGGATGGAGATGTTAACCACCTGAACCGAACATGAAAACAAAGGATGTAACAAATTACCGAATCGGCAGTCATTTACCGAATCAGCACTTTTAATTGAAAAGTATTACTGGTATAATTTTTATAATCATATAGGATCATACACTCCTAATTCCCACCGTCACTAACTCAAGAGTTGCCAATGATCGCCAGCTAGTTCAATATGGAAGTCAGGCTACTCATGCAGAGACCACAGAAATTGCATATCTTTAAAAATCTCTCCCTTGATATTTAATGATATACCATACATAAGTTCTCATATTATTCTTTAGTAGTTATACTAATTTCCTAGATATGTTTTAATGCGGTAAATGCAGGAAGCGTTACTGTAGAAGCCATGAAAGCACACTGGATGTGAGAGCATTCATCACATATTCACAAGTCTCTAGGTGCACATTTTGTTTGAAACCCATATAATTTAGCTTTCTAAAAGTACAATGCTTCATCTCCAAAATGCTGAAGAAAATCTATGCAGTTTTTCATATGAAAATTGTACAATGTTTAAAGCCGAAATCGTGCAGAGACGAGACTGCCGGCCGAAATCCGATGATCCTGAGGGCTCCAAAATACTGTACAAAAACTCAAAACAACATGCCAGTGGTGTACCCTGAACAGGGTATTCGTCTAGACTTAAGGAAATACTTCAGTCTAGGCACTGTCCATTTTTCTCTGCGATGGTTTTCCATGATCTTTGTGCAGTAGGTCCACCAGGGCAGTAGACACACGTGAGTTTGTTATTGTTTATAATTGTAACGTACGATCTTCAGCCGTATCGTGCTAATATTTCTTAATGAAGAATCGTTACATGTTTCTCAAAACACTGTTTATTTTGTTTTGATTGACAAATACATGAAATGGATGTAAAATAAAGCTTATTGATATTTAAGGAAGGAAAGAATAATAACCGTCCCCAAACTGAGATGGTAGACTCAGCACACCATTTCTTTATTTTCTTTGATTATAATACAGCCTCTCTTCCTTGTAGCAGTGACAAAAATATTGTTGTTATAATTTCTCCCTTCCTTTTAGTGACACAGAGGGCACATAAAATGAACGGAGTTTAGTAGACCGACTTTGATGTCGAAAATTAAATAATCTGGTGAAGAGTGGCAGTTTTTCCTTGGATAGTCTATCTATCTATCTATTGCCAGACGCCTCAATCCCGTTTGGGGTGGCCACAAACAAATCGCCTCCAAGCCGCCCTGTCCCCCGCCATTTCACTGCCCTGCTCCCAACTGACACCCCCCTCTCTCATATACCTCTCCACCCCATCCCTCCATCTCATCCTCGGCCTCCCCCTCCCTCTTCCCCCCTTCCTTGGATAGTGACATCGGGAATTATCAAAAATATGTCAAAAAATTTTATTTGATGTAATTATTATTGAAAAAAATCAGGATTCAGAGCAAACATGTGCTAAAGTTAGTGGAAGTGTTTTGCCTTTAGCGTCTTAACTCACCTTGACAGACTTCTGTTTTGTATAAATGTTGATTTAAAATGCAGATGCATTTATTTGCACTTTAAATCAATGTTTATGCAAAATAGAAACCCATCAAGACGTGTTGGCGATCTAAAGGAAAAATACTCACTAACTTCAGCACGTTTTCACACCGAATCCTGATTTTATATTAATAGTTTAAGCACAATTTTTTTTTTTACTGGATTTAAGATAAATAGGTGTGTTTGAACCTGTATGGTGATAAAAGTTGTATTTTCCAATTAAAAGTGCCGATTCGGTAAAAGATTGCTGATTCGGTAAGTCATTGTTCCGCAAAACAAGAACAACAAAGAGAGAGTGTTACCTTTGCCTCCCGAGAAGATTAGTCAGTGACTGCGTGTTTGCATGTGTATTTGTTCGCGTACAGTGAAAACTCAGTTATCAGAGTTTGGAAAATCCAGTTTTTGGCACATCCAGGCTGTAACTGAATGATACAGTGGTATGGTAATCATCATCATCATCTAATCCTATGTTGTCCCATGAGGAGCGTTGGAACCCGGGGCTAGGCAAGGTGGTCTTATCATTTAAGATGAGAGTGACCAGCCTCACTCATCCATGAGTGGCATTACATGAGCAATAAACCCCAACCACCCCTTGGATATAAACCTGCACTGGCTCAGTCCGATTGGAGTGCCTTAATAACCCACTAAACCACCAGGCACCATAATTTGGTTAGTGTATATGATTACCACCCAGCACAGTAAATGGTTTCGTGGTGTACAGGAAACCGTTTGGTTTGTCACTCAGTGTAGAGTCACCCAGAGACAGAAGGAAGAGGAAAGAATGAAGGAAAGAAAAACAGAAGAGGAAGGAAGGAAGGAGAAAAGGAAGAGAGGAAAGGGCAGTCACCAGAAAGCAGCACTTCATTGAGTGAGTGGATGGTGAACGCCCCCATCTGCCACTACATAAAATTATCCGTATGATAGCTCCAGGTTATACAGCAAGCATCCGGTTGTTAAGAAGCGAGTCATGAGTAAGTGAGAGTGAGTCTACCTTCCCCCCCACCCACGTCTCTCGCTCGCACCCGCTCATGAGGGTAGTGGGATGGAGTTTGGTAAGATAATTCACAAGGAAGGGAAGCCACCACCAGAGAGATGCTCGTGTTTGAACATTCTTTTGTTCGTTCTTGTGTATAATGAAAGAGAGAGTATTGATACAAACAATAATGTACTCTATTAATAAATCAGCGTAACAATACTTTACTTATGTTACAGTAAATGTACGCTTCACTTCAAGCAGCAGAAAGACCTTACCAGTTCAATTCATATTCCTCCAGTTTGATTTCTGTAGGTTTATGACTATTTTCGGGGTGGTAAATTACTTTCTTTTCCTGAAAAATTTACCCCTTGTTATTATCATCACGTTGCTTATGATTGTTTGTTTCTGGCATAATGGAAAAAGCTTACTCAGTGCACTCAGATGTGGATTTCATTTCCCAGTTTCCCAACTGGGTAGGATAGGTTCAGTTAGGTTCGGTTAGGTTAGGTACAGTTAACCCTTCCACCTAGGGGGTGTCATTTTTTGACTGGATGTCCCACACGCAGGGTTTTGAGATACTGTATATAAAGATAATTTTTGACATAATATTCCACACCAAAAAATAGACCATATTTTTCTGAGTAAAGTGATGTAGAAAAAGTAAATAATTACCTGTTTTTTGAGCTGTCAAAGACTGTGATGGAGCTCGACCAAGTAGTAATTAGAGCGGCCAGAGGTTGCCGCAGCAGCAGAAACATCTCGTATTGCACTAAGAGACAGTAAACTAGTGCTCCGGTGATGACAACACCTCAATGTTGGCACCTCCTGATACATGAACCATTATTGGTCCTCCAGCATTGGCATGCAAATATCGAAAGTCCAGAACATGTTATGTGCCATCCAATGGCTACAGACATTTTTTTTTGTGGCACGTATATGTGACACCTGATGTGAAAGGGGTAAGCAAGGTTAGGTTAGGGCTAATTAAACACTTAGGACAGTCCCTTTGGTCATTATGCTGATGAATCAAACAAGCGTTGTCACAGCAGAACAGCAAAAAACAATGGGGAAACAGATTTAACAAGAAACATTTATTTACCACCCTAGAAATAATCAGAAAAGTATAACATTATCTGGAAGAAGAAGAACTGATTTGGTAAGTTGCTTCTACTGCTTAAAGTAAATCGTATGTTTATCTGTGTTTTTCACTGAATTGATTGTGATTCTGGACTATTGGGGCACCCCTTCACACCATATAGCCTGGATAATTGGGCTATCACTGTGTTTGTGCTCGTGGATGAAAGTTGTTTTATACAGTTGTCTCAAGTAAACTGTAGGCCTAGTGTACAGGTAAATATATGTACATACTTGCAGCAGTTGAAAAACTTATTCCTTTCATTTTGCTTTATTTCCTATGAAGAATTATGTTTAAATTATATGCAAATTACTTTACGCAACCTCTTCAGGAACAATTCTCTTGCATAAATTAAGAGGTTACTATATGGCTGGTGGCCCAGCAATGTAAAGGGGTTGGTGTTGATTCTGTGATCATCCGGGAGAAGGCCAGAAGCATTTATGACCATCTCAAGACCCAGATTCCAGATGCAGATGCTCCTTGCACAAACACAGCCGGGTCAGTCTTTTCACCGAGGGCCACCGAGAGCCACTATTTTTCTCTTGTATGTTCATTTGTCTTTTTGTCATCAACATACAGTACATAAATCACATTAAAAGAATATCAATGTCTTGTCTACAGGAAAAAAAAAAAGAGAAAAGAAAGGATTGGTAAGAAAGGGTCTGTCTTTTCACCAAGGGCCACTGAGAGCCACCTAACTGGGTTAGTCTTTTCACTAAGGACCACCGAGAGCCACCTAACCGAACTTAATCGTTTGACAGGTGTGAGCAGCACATTTCCCTGTTAAATATAAAGACTGGGGAGGTAGCATCCTTTGATTATGAGGTGGCATTTCATTTTCCTGAGGAGCTAAAATAAAAAATAATAATCCATCCATCCATCATCAAATCCTATGTTGCCCCATGAGGAGTGTAGGAGCCCTGGGCTGGGCAGTTGGTCCTGACATTTAAGATGAGAGTGCCCAGCCTCACTCATCCCCGAGTGGCATTACCACCCCTTGGATATAAATCTTCTCCGCCTCAGTCTGACTGGAGCGCAATAATTACCCACTAAACCACATGTATGGTTACCACCCTGTGTAGTAAATGGTTTCCTGGTGTACAGGAAATAATTTGGCTTGTCACACAGTGTAGAGTCACCCACAGGCAGAAGGAAGAGGAAAGAATGAAGGAAAGAAAGATGGAAGAGGGAGTGTAAAGTCACTTGTAGGCAGAAGGACGAGGAAAGACTGAAGGAAAAAAAAACAGAAGAGGACGGAAGGAAAGAAGGATGGAGGAGAGGTAAGGGCAGACACCCGAGAGCAGCACTGCATCAAGTGAGTGGATGGTGAGTGCCCCCACCTACCAAAAAAAAAATAAGTAAATAAAATAACAATAATAATAATAATAATAATAATAATATCATCACTGAGGAGAAGAATTACTGTCCAGAGCAGGAGTGGAATGCAGCTGTGAGACAGGCCTTTTTGGGGGGGGGGGGGAAGATGCCAGAGAAGACCTTTATCATGGGGGAACAAAGGGCTCCAGGATTTAAGGCTTCTGAGGACAGCTGTACCCTGCTGTGTGACAATGCTCCTGGGTATATGATAAAGTCAGGGTTTCTTTATAAGGCATCCAACCCCACAGCAATATTATGCAAAATTAAAACCCTTGCCTGTGTTTGGATGCATAGCAAGAAGGCATGGACAACCAGTACCCTCATCCTTGAATGGTTCCACTACTGTTTTCTTCCTGAGGTGCTGTGCTACCTGGTGGAAGCAGGCATTTAATTCAAGGTTCTCCTCATCCTTGACAATGTCTTGGGCACCCAGAGTTGCTTCAGGTGCTGCCTGAGAAGGTGGAGGTGGTGTTCCTTCCCCCAAGTACCCTTACTCTCAGCCAGTCTTACACCACGTGTTCCATGGCTAGGATGCATCGTGCCTTGGGCAAGGACCCTAGCTTTGGGAGTATTGACTTATCTGAAACAGTTCACCATCGTCCATTGTCTCTGTGGTGAAGTACTACAGGACTTCAAACTGGAGACAATAAATGCCTGCTGGAGGTCACTGTGTTCTCAATGTCTGAAGGATTTTGCTGGCTCTGCCTCCAAGCAGTTGGCAGCTGCAGTTTAGAGGACAGTAGCACTCCCATGGCAGGTTAGTGGTGATGGCTTTGACAGCATGGGTGAAATTTTTATCCAGGATCTGCTTCATGGCCATAATACCAAACTAACAAAGGCAGACCTAGAGGAGATAGTTTGGTTTGCTGATGAGGAGGAGCTGGAAGAAGTGGTTGGTTGTGCAGCTGTGGGTGAGCCAGTGGGCATGACTCAGGAGTGCACTAAACACACATTCACTCAGGTGCATTTACCTCAGTGACTAAATGACCTGGCGTGATGTGGCTAGTGTTAGACCAGAGCTGAAAATTGCCGCTACACAGCGCTCCCATTGCAGTTATGTTAGGCTGGCTAGTTGATTCACTATTTTAAATGTTTGGTTCCTTTTTGGGCAGACCTTGTATAGAAAAATTACTCTTGTGAAGAATAACATACCACAGCATAGGTATTTAGATGCATTTCTCATTAGTGCTGCATGGCATATCTGTAATGAGTTCAATACGAGATGTTTGGAGGCAAAGCCCCCCATTTGCCATCTCCCCCCCCTCCTCTTCGCCACTAAAAATTTTGGGAGGGGAGGGCAATTGCCTCCCTTGCTCTCAGATTTCCGGCATCCGTAGTGATGCCTGGGCTTCTAAAATTTCTATTAGGGCAACAGGGCTAATACCCTTTTGTACATCAGTACACAGCATGAATGCCCTTCTTTGATCTCTCTGCATACGTCGTTGAATTGTCCTGTTGAGGGAAAAGCGCTTGAGTGCAACGCGATGTATTCCGATATCAGTCTGAGTTAAAACACAGTTATTTGATGCATGTGGTACAAACAGTAACTTAAATTTATCTCATTCTTATCAACTTTGCAAGCTGTCTGCTAACTCTTAGGATAGTTCTTGTTTTAAGTCTCTCATCACCCCATCCATTTATATTTTGAACAACCATGGGGACATCACACAACTTTGTCGCACTCCCACACTGATCGTAAACCATTCACTTAGATGCCCATTAATCCTTACACATGCTTCACTACCATCATAAAAACCCTTGACGACACCTAGCAGCTTACCATCTACACCGTACATGCACAAAACTTTCCACAATCCTTCTCTGTCCACGTTGTCATATGCTTTTTCCAGATCCATGAATGCCATAACCACCTTATGGTCCTCCTCACAAGCCTTCTCTGCTATCTGTCTCACTGCAAATAATTGATCCACACATCCTCTGCCACTCCTAAAGCCACCATGTTCATCACTCACTAGGACTTTTGATTTTTCTCTTACTTTCTGTATAATAATTCTTCCATATATCTTCCCTACCACACTCAGTAAACATGTGCCATGATAATTCTTGCACTCACTTTGCTCACCTTTATTTTTGTACACGGGTACAATCACAGCCTTTTTCCACTCTGCAGGCACAGTGTCACTCATCTATGCCTTGTTACATATCTCCAACAAGCTCTTCATTCCACTCTGTCCACTACACTCAAGCATCTCTGCATACACCTTATCAACCCCAGCTGCTTTCCCATTTTTCAGCCGTACCATGGCACTCTTCACCTGTGCGAGTGTCATGTCTCCTGGCACTGCATTCCTTCTCTGCACACCCCCAAAATCAATCATGTTTGCAGCCACTCAGATCTTTCTATTCCCATTCATCATGCTTTCAAAATATTCTTTCCATCTGGTCCTTACTTCATCCCCATGGGATAATAATCTACCACCTTAATCCTTCACATGGTCACATTTCTTTCTGCTTTCACTTCTACATTTCCACATTTCTTTCCATAATAACTTCATATTTTCAGAGTAGTTCACGTTCATTTTTCTTCCTGGATCAACCTTCTCCTTTTTCCTCTTCAGTAGTCTTTTTACGTGCTTCTTGCTCTCAGTATATTCAGTTCTTATTTCAACTGAACCCCTGTCCTGTAACCACTTTAGCCACTTCCTTTTTTCCTCCACCGCTCTCTTACCCTCCTCATCCCACCATGCCGTACCTTTCTTCTTCTTGTTACTCTTGCCACACTACACACCACTTTAGCGTTCCTAACTAAGCAATCCCTGTATGCATTCCACAGGCTGTGCAGATCCATTTCATTCCAATTCACTGATTCTAACTCCTTCCCTACTTTGGTCCTGTAATCATTTGCCATTTCTTTGATCCTCAGCTTCTCAACTTTCAGTCTTTCTCCCTGATTACTCTTCTCTCTCCTGGTCCACCTCACTCCTCTCAGCTTGATCTTGCATACCACAGTCATATGATCTGACAGACCTCCACATTGTCCTCTCACGGCCCTCGCATCAGCAACCATTCTCATCCTCGACCTCTCTGCAAGCACGTAATCAATCAGGCTTCATTCAACACGATCCCTGTTCCCTCTATACCATGTATATTTATGTGTATCTTTGTGTTTAAACTACAGGTTACAAATGCACTACCTCCTCTCCTGACATATCCTTTAGTCGCTTCCCATTATCATTTTCTCCTTGTTAAGGAGAAAAGAAGGCTTTTCCGGGAATGGAAGAAGGGTGGTAGCAAAGAGGAATATTTGGCTGCCAAGCATAGGGTTAGAAGAGAGGTATACAGGGCAAAGTCTGAGTCACAGAGACTTTTACTTGATAACCTAAATCATGGGGAAAGGAAAAATATGATATTTAGGGTGGTAGGTGAGGTGAAGAGGGATAATCGGGATATTGTAAGTGAGCAGTGTGTGAAGAATGATGAAGGAAGAGTAGTGGTGAACAGTGAGGATATTAAAGATGCATGGAGAGAGCAGTATAACTGGTTGTTGAATGAGGAGTTTGACCGGGACAGAGAAGGTTTGGAGCCAGCAGATCCAGTGTCTGGCCCTTGGCCTTTGATTGATGCTGCTAATGTGAGTGAGGCAATAGGCAGGATGAAGGTGGGGAAGGCAGCAGGTGTGTCTGGGTTGACTGCCGGAATGTTGAAGGCCTCAGGCAATATAAGGGTGAAGTTAGTCACTGACCTGATAAATAGGATTATTTATATGTTGTCCCAGATGATTGGCTGAAGAGTGTAATTGTAAATGTGTTTAAAGGGAAGGGTGATGCCCTGGAAAGAGGAAATTATAGAGGTATAAAGCTTTTAGATCAGATAGTGAAGGTAATGGAGAGACTTTTAGAAGGTATGATTAGAGAAAGAGTGAATATTGATGAGATGGGTTTATGCCAGGTAGGGGGACCACTGATGCCATATTTATTGTTCGACAGCTTCAGGAAAATATATTGGTAGGAGAAGGGATCTTTATTTTGTTTCTGTTGATTTGGGAAAGGCCTTTGACAGAGTCCCTAGAGAGGTGGTGAAGTGGGCAATGAGAAAGCTTGGCTTGGAGGAGTGGCTGGTTAGGGTGGTTATGGCTATGTATGTGGGTGCTCACACCCAGGTAAGAGTGAATGGAGATTTGAGTGATGGGTTTTCCGTGAATGTTGGTGTGCATCAGGGGTCGGTTTTGAGTCCCATGTTGTTTATCATGGTACTTGAAGCCCTTTCTCGTGACTTTAGAAACGGACTCCCATGGGAGTTGTTGTATGCTGATGATTTGGTGTTGATTGCAGAGAACGAAAAGGAGGTGGAGGAAAGGTTTAGGAAGTGGAGAGATGGTATGGGGCACAAGGGCTTAAGGGTAAATGCAGATAAAACAAAAGTGATGATATCTTGGGTTGGTGGCGGTTCTGTCAGACGAGGGAGAGTGCCCATGTGCAGTTTGCCACAAGGGTGTGGGAAGCAATTCCATCTTGTGCAGTGTTTGTGATAAATGGATGCATAAGAGATGTAGTGGTATCAGAGGTAGACTGCGAGATAATGCTGATTTTGTATGTACGGCGTATCGGGGAGAGCAGGTGGAGATTGTCAGACGTGAAAGAATTGAACTTGCTGGTGAATCTCTTGAGTGTGTGGAAGAGTTTTGTTATTTGGGAGACATGTTGTGTGCTGGAGGTGAGGCTGGAGCTAGCTCTGTGGCTAGCGTTAGAAGTGGTTGGAAGTTCAAGGAGCTCTTGCCTCTCCTGACATTGAGAGGACTCTCCCTATGTGCTAAGGGGTCTTTGTATGCAGCATGTGTTAGGAGTGTAATGCTATATGGTAGTGAGACCTGGGCAGTGAGGGAGGAGGATATTTTCCGGCTCAGACGTACAGAAATGACAATGATTAGGTGGATGTGTAGTGCGTCCCTGCATCCAAGGTCTGGGGGGGCTGGATTCACGATGGAAGAGTTGAGAGGTAGGATGGGACTGGAGTGTATTGGTGTTGTGATGAGGAGAGGTAGATTGAGATGGTTTGGACATGTGGAGAGGATGGGGGATGATAATTGGGTGCAGAAGGTGAGAAGTGTTAATATTGGGGGTGGGGTTACGAGGGGTAGACCGAGAAAGACACGCGACGAGGTCATTAAGTGTGACCTCAGGGTTAAGGGACTGAACAGGGAGGCTGCAATGGATTGTGCAGCATGGAGAGCCGCCATTAGGTGACCAAGGCCAACGCATGCAAGCATGTTGGAGCCTTTAAAAACGAAAACAAAACTCCATAACAACCCATTATGTCATCCTCAGGACCAGTGCCTACTCTTCCATTCATATCCCCCATTTCGATCACTTTATAGCTCTTGGGCATTTCTCCCACTACTTCATCCAGCTCATCCCAAAACCTTTCTCTCACTCTCAGTCCTGTCTGCACACGGTGCATATGCTACAATCACTGCCACTTTCACCTTCTCAAAATGTACTTAACATACATAACACCTCGAGCTGACACATTTGTAGTCTCTCATTCCACTCTGCCACACCTCATCAAAAAAGTAATTCCTTCCTTGCATCTTCCTCGCCCATTCATTCCCGATCTTACACTTTTAACACCCTCCCACTCCTCCACTTCCCACCCTTTCATCTTTGTTTCACACAGTGCCAGCATGGCATATCTTGCATTCTTGAACACATTCACCACTTCCACCCTCTTGCTCTCCTCATTCACACCTCTCACATTTCACATACTTGTTCATATTGTATGTTACTTATGCAGTCCATCCCTGTGTCATAAGGTATAAAATTACATGCCATAATAATGATTATTAAGTGTGCAACATGTGGTACAAAATGTAAGATTGATGTTAGAAAAAGGCAGAAGCTGAAAAGTTGATGATGTATAAATATGATGAGTTTGGCAATCAGAGGTACAATGCTGAATGTGGTGAGGGCAATAATTGTTTCAGAATTCATGAAAAGTGTTAATTGGAAAGGTTTAAGAAATACCACACAGTAAACTGGAAAATTAAAGATGACAGTTGGTTTAAATTGGTTCCTCCCACCAACAGACCTACTGGACAGTGTTGAGTAATGCATAGTATGTGCCATAAAGTATTTTTATATTCACCTGTACTGGCAGATTGCATGCAGGTGTTATGAGTTGTTTGACACTGTGTGTGTGCACATGTGTGTGAACAAATTAGCTCAGACAGTTTTTGTCAAATTTTGACCAAGCTTGATGGAAGTATTGAGGCTTAGCTAAGTGCTTGGCCATTCTGTTTTTGGAATAAGAGGTCACAGGGCAAGGTCAAAATTTTACATAACTTGATCAGCTTAACCCCTAAAACGCGGCTGTGTACGGCCGATCCCCCTGCTGTGGCGGGGTTGTAGCGGTGTCTGAGTACCTTTGGGAAAATATTTGCCAAAAATCAGAGATTAACCCTAGAGCATTAAAATTTTTATGGCATATAGTACTTACATTCAGCTTTCTCCTGAGACACATGTTGAGCCTTCGTGGACTACCAAAGGACCTGTGAAGACTTGCAAAGTTGGGTAACAAAGTATTCACTTTCACACCTCCAGAAACTCGGTTTTCTCTCTACCACAGCCTCAGTCTGTCACAGTACACTTTATACAACAACGTACAGGTTGTTTGGAATCCGTATTTGTACAATAAGCACTGAAAATAAGGCTAAAATGAACGGAGCGCACGGCCAACATGCAGCGCGGCGGCGATCTTCCCGTCACTATTGTCACATTTGCCTTTTCACGGCTAAAAACACGTATACTACATTATTTTCCATCATAGTACTTCGCAAACGTTCGCTTGTCACTATTACGGCCATAAAAATCACTGTCACTGCCAGTATTGTGGATCGGGACTGAGGAAGACCACCGCGGCGCGAGTTTATTCAGCCTTACGGCAGGCACTTTATTCTCGCTCCGGTCGGCCACTCGCACTTCATTTCTATCGCTCACTTTCACTGTAGCTGCCCATTTTTTGCCTTATTCATCAGTGTCACTGTCCATTGTTATAAAAATAATATTTTCTACACAACAAACTGTCACTGTCAGAACATAGAACAGGAACATATGCTTTCAACTTCTTACACTGGAGTGACTGTCACTCGCAATACTTATATTATTACTATGTACAATTATTTACACCAAAAAACACTGTCACTGTCAGTGCTTTTACAAGTACATACACTAATTTACACTCATCAGGCTGTCACTGTCAGTACGTAAAAGAAAACTAAACACTAGTATCACTGTCACTCTCAGTATTATTTCCAAGAATCTTACCCTAATTTTCAAAATCTAGTCAGGCTGTGGTAGTCAAAGAAACACGGGTAAGCACAGAGGGGAACTTTGCACTCTTTGCACTGCAAGGAGGTGCGCCTAAAGGTTCTGTCCTGCCTGGTAGTGTGGCTGCACACATGACACCTCCTCAGTGCTTTTCCCCTCTTGGCAGTGGCAGGCAGTGGCTCCAGGCAGTGTCGCTGAAGGTAGGCCTGACACTGTAGGCGGTCTGGAGGTGTCTGAGGGTGGCGTTTGGGACCTGTTGCAAGTACCTGGCCATAACGCTGAAGCAGCTGGTAGACACAAGTCTTAGAAAATCTTCGGAGAGAGTAGTTTGCTGGCTTCCTGTTCTTGATTTTATACAGGATGAAGGCGTTCAGCATGCACATATCAATCAAGTGCAAGAACACCTTCCTGTACCAACGACGATTCTTCCTCAGGCAGTCTATCTCTCCGATCATCATGTCAGACTTGTCCACCAGCCGCATATTGACGTTGTAGTCAATGACAGCATCAGGCTTCATCACAGGCTCGCCAGTCCTTCTGTCAACCTTCCCTGTGGCCAGCATTTCCCCCTTGTGTACTGTGGTGAGCACATTCACGACTCTCTTATCATGCCACCTGATCGCAAGCATCTTGTCAGATTTCTTCAGGTGCACGTCTCCCCGCTTTGACTTTTCAGCCTCGGGGAAGGCAGGGTAGTGTGCCCTATTGCTCCTGACAGTGCCTATTGCTCCGACGCCGTGTTCAGAAAGGTACTTGGCGAGTTTAGGAGCTGTAGAGTAATTGTCCGTATACAGGACATGATTCTCGCCAAAGTACTTTTCCAAAAGCACTTTCACCACAGAACCAGAGAATCCAAGGGGGTCAGTCTTGTCCAAATCGACATTGCTGGCGATGTAAATCACGAAGTCTAAGATGAATCCCGTCTTGCAGTCGCACAGCACGAAAAACTTGATTCCAAAGCGGTGCCGTTTGCTTGGAATATACTGCACAAACCGAAGACGGCCCCTGAACAAAACCAAGGACTTGTCAATCACCACTTTCTTGAAAGGGCGCAGGAACCTCGTAAACTTATCCTTGATCAAGTTCAGGATTCCCCTCACTTTCCATAATGGGTCAGTTCGGGAAGGCTCATCATTGTTCGCGAAGTGAAGGTAAGTCATGAGCTGCCTAAAACGATCGCGGCTCATGTATTTATTGAAAATTGGTGTTGGGCAAAGATCGTCTGAACTCCAGTATTCCTCCAGCTTATGTTTCCAATTGTGGGGCATCAATAACATCAACCCAATAAATACAAAAAGTTCCCTGATCGTTAGAGGCACCCATGCTGCCATCCGCGACGTGGATGGCGTTGCCGCCTCACCTTCTCCTTCGCGAACTGCAGCAGATTGCCCCTCGTACCTGTTTGTCTCGGTACAAATCTGCTCCATTACCTCGTTGTCAAGGAAGGCCAACAGGTAGTCCAAGCATTCACCATCCTCGTCGACAGGGAAGTCAGCCTGAACTCCACACCCACTGTCATCAAAGGGCAGATCCTCTGGCACAAAATCTGAGCCCTCTGACCACACGAAGGCATCAAGAGTGCCCTGCCTAGGCTGGGAGGTGCTGGGGGCGGCGGGGGGTGAGGCAGGTCGTGTGGGAGTGGGTGAGGCAGGCTGTGAGACAGTGCGTGAGGCAGAGGCTGTCCTAGGTCGTGTTGGTGTAGTGGTGGTGGTGGTGGGGACATTATCAGAGGGTTCAAGGTCACTCGCGGTGGCGTGACTGGCGAGTTGCCTAGTGCGAGTTTCCTTACGAGCTAGCCTTACACTAGGGGACAAAGTTCTAGCTCTACCAACACGAACACTGGGCCTACGAAAACCTCTAGTACGTAAAGTAGAACGTCTACTTCCCTTTCGAGGTGGTGAAGGCGACTCTGAAGACTCAGGAGACAGGGCAGCAGAAGAGGAGGACGAGAGAATGGGGCTGGGAGTGCGTGGCGGGCTGGCGGTGGCGTGTCGTGGCGTAGGGGACAATGGCAGTGAGCTTGGGTCACCACTCCTTTTCCTCTTTGCCCCCTTCCCATATTCCAAGCCCCTTTTCACAGGAGCCTTGCCTGTTGAGGTGCTTGGCACTGAAACACTCACTTCGGGCACTGAAACAGTCACTTCTGGCACAGACTCAGCACTCGATTGCGTGTCAGACTCTGCCAGGCTTGACCACACACCGACGTCACTCCCATAATCCATCGAAGCTTTCAATAGTTCACTGGCTATTGCAGAGTCACTCAGTCCCTTAGCAGTTCCTGGTAAGGTTTTGAAGGGGGTTGAGGTCACAAAACCCTTTTTCGGAGGGCTGGAAGGCACAGACTCGGAAGAGCTTGAATTTGACATGGTGTCACCGTGGAAGATTCGCGTGGACTGACGCTAATCAGGGGCAAACCGTGCGAAAAAATCACAGTGTGACAACTGGGGAAACAAGCGTTTCCCAATAGCAGAAAGTGCTTGCGAGATGACGGCGCAGATTGACACGTATGAGCCGTCCGCGCGTTGCCATATCGCACGACGAGGGAGGGCCGCGCATCGGTGCGTGGGTGGGTAAAAAAAATGATACTTGGCAACAACCGAGGTCAGTAGTACAAAGGTCAAGTGTGCTAAACATAGCTCACGTGTGGCGGTACTGATAGACAATACCAGCTGGAGCATGCTTGCCCGCGGTTATTCAAAATTAACTCAAATCGCAAACGCGACGATCCGCCGTTCTGTCCTTTGGGCCGACCGTTGCAAAAGCGACGATCCGCGTTTTAGGGGTTAAGCAGTTTTTATCCAGTTTAGACGAGATTTAGTAGAAGAATTAAAGGTAAGGCAAGAACCAGGGCTGGGGTCAATTCTTTTTTCTCAGTTCAGTTCAGTTCCAGTTCAGAATAAACTTTGAATTAATCAATTCCACTTCAGTTCAGTTAATTCGTAAAAAACGAAATCTTCAGTTCAGTTCATTATGGTCGATATTTCATTCAATTAAAATGTTTTCAATTCAAAGTCAGTTTTAATCTACTCAGTAACATTAATTTAACAGTTACTTCACTTGATATATTTTTAACTTTTTTTGTGATAGCAAACTGTATATTTTGCTGTTTATTTGAGTATTCTGTAAGTTAATTACACTGGTTTACAAAAAAAAAAAAAAAAAAAAAAAAATCTGAGGCAAGCATGTGAATAGGTGTTTTTGACTAATTTTGATATGCTTAATTCAGATTTCTAAACAGTTTTGCTCTATCACCTCTAGTTTTTTTGCTTTCACATATACCTTTTTTCATTATAATGCATATATTTATAATATAATGAGTTTATTTCATATATTAAAATGACATATTACAGAACGAAACAAAATAGACACAGAACACTGACAGAACTAAAATATTACCATTACTTGGATATAAGCATATACAGTATACACACCATAGTACTACAGACACTCAGAAGTGAGTTTTTTTGGACGATCTGGTGTACTTTGCCTTCTGGATGTCACGCAGGAGCATCCAGCAGAAGTCCCTCATCATGCTGGGGTTCCACTTTCCTTGGTAGTTGCCCTCCATCTTAGTAATATCTTGGTAGAACCTTTCCCCATGTTCGTCACTTACTGCTCCGAGGTTCTGGGGGAAGTTGAGGTGGGAGTGGAGAAAGTGAATCTTGAGAGACATTCGGCACCCCATATCCTGATAAGCCTGCAACAACTTCTCGACACGCTCTTGGTAATCTAGTGCCTGTGTATTACCAAGGAAGCCATGGCAGACTACCTTAAATGCTTCCCATGCTCTCAATTCCTTCAGGGTGAGCTTCCCCTCGAATACCTCATCCTTCAGCACCTCCCGGATCTGAGGTCCGATGAAGATGCCCTCCTTGAGCCTAGCAGAACTGAGAGCTGGGAACAGAGTGCACAGGTGTTGGAATGCAGCGTCATCCTTGTCCATGGCCATCTTGAAATTCTTCATAAGGCCAAGCTTGATATGAAGAGGGGGAAGAAGCATCTTGTTCTTGTCTGCCAGAGGATTTTTTTGGGCACAGTGTTTCCCAGGCATGAAAGTGCTCCTAGACCCCCAGTCCTTCTGCGTGTAGTGCTTGACATGTTTGAACTTGTTGTGGCGTGCGTTTTAAACCAAGTTCCAAGAAAATAGGACGGTAAATGGATTTTTGTCGAATATTTTGGGTTTAGGCCTATATGTATACAAGTACATACATGTATACATGTATATCTCAAAAACTAGAGGTGATGAGTGAAAACGGATTTCGAATCTGAAATCAGCACCCCAAAATTAGGTTAGAACACCTAATTTCATGCTTGCCTCAAATTTTTTGTAAACCAGTGTTATTGTACAGTGCAATAATGAATTCGCATATTACTGTACGGTGTAAAATATTATTTTATCAATTCAGTCATCAATTCATATAATTTCATTGATATAAATTCCAATTCAGTTCAGTTAATTTTATTTTTATATTTTTCTCGATTCCAATTCACTTTTTTTTTTTTTTTTTTTTTTTTTTTTTTTTTAATCAGTTCCAATTCAGTTCATAACTGACCCCAGCCCTGGCAAGAACAAAGCAGTTCAGTCTTGAGAAAGGTCAGTCAGAGGTCAAGATCACAGAGCAGGGTCAAAGTTTGATTGTGTGTGTGTGTGTGTGTGTGTGTGTGTGTGTGTGTGTGTGTGTGTGTGTGTGTGTGTGTGTGTGAACTAATAACTAAATCAGTTATGATTCAATTTAGACCAAACTTTGAAGGGCTGAGTGTTGGCCAAAGGATTGACCAGTTGCTTTTGACAGCAGTAGGTCAAAGGTCAGGGTCATATGGCAAGGCCAAGTTAAAAATTTTTCTTCAAGTTTAGATACAATTTTGTGGATTGGTTCAAGGTAAAAAAAAAAGGATAAAGAAATTTGATTTTGAGAGTAGTCAGTCAATGGGAAAGGTGATGGGACAAGGTTAACTCAAGCAGTTTTTATATGATTTCAGTGAAACTTGGTTGAAAGATTACGGGGTAAAGGGAAGGAATAAAGAAATTCAAATTTGAGAGAATTTTATTGAAGATCAGGGTCACATGGCAGAGCCAATTGTTCAGTCTGTAGAACAGTTGATGTACACAGGTGTTGTACTGTCTAAGTGCTCCCTTTTTATAGTATTTTTTATGTTATTTATTCGTGTGTTTCTTTGTTTTTCAGACCGAACCAATGCAGCTGTTTTACCATATATATGAGAGAGCCAGTAAAAAGATTAAGTTGGACCTGGAATTGTCTGCTTCTGAACTAAATGTGTCTGAGGAAATGCCAAAATTGGAGCCTAGTGTTGGGGAGCTCACCAGTGCATTTTATGGTCAGTCGGATTCCAACAGCAGCATGTCAGACTGTAGAAGTGCTCCTCTTTTGCAGGCTGTTGGGCCTTTGCCTTATCATCCATCATCTGAGTCTAAAACGGAGAAAATTCAGCTTCCCAAGAGTCCACCCACAAATATTGATGTGAGTCCAGAGCTTTGTCTGCCAACTGTGACTAATTCCAGCAATGAAAAGCTGTCTTTGAACACACTAGATAATAAAGGTCATGAAGTGAATGGACAGTGTAAAGTGTTATCAGGAATATTTCAGAGTAATGTAAGTGCTGGTAGTCAGGAAGTAGAGACGGGAGTAAGTGAGACACATGCTGTTGATTCTTTGGTAACATATCCTCAGCCCTGTACAGCATCAAGTGACTCTCTCAGTGTTGGAGTTGCATTTGTGCCTGGAAATTTGGAATGCATCAATCCCAGTGGTGTTGCCTGTGCAATAGTTCCAAGTGGTGGTTGTGCTCCAATAACTGGAGAATGTGTGCCCAGTAATGTAAATTTGCCTGTGTTTTGTAATGCTGCTGTTCAAAGCCAGTTACAGAGTGGTGGGGATCTGCATATTAGTAAATGGATTTCTTCCGAACCTCCAGTAGAACAAGGGAAAAGTGCAACTTCACAAGTGCCTACAGACATAAAATCCCTGGAAAAAGAGAATGCTAGGAAGGATGATGATGAAGGTGAAGAAGTTCAGCTTAAAATAAGTGAGTCAGGAGTTATGAGTGTGTGTGGTAAGGACACAACTGTTGAAAGAGTGATAAA
Organism: Coenobita brevimanus; assembly: GCF_032717465.1. Taxonomy (NCBI): domain Eukaryota; kingdom Metazoa; phylum Arthropoda; class Malacostraca; order Decapoda; family Coenobitidae; genus Coenobita; species Coenobita brevimanus. The sequence continues at coordinate 6,059,311 of NC_137024.1, read as the reverse complement.
CTCTCTTGAGTCAGAAGCATGTGAGCTGTTGTCAAAGATTGAAAGTGGGTCTCTTGGTGATGACTTCCCACCTGCTACAAGAGAGAAGATATCTCAGAAAAGAAGTGATACCAGTGCAGTGAATGAAAGTAAAAAATTGAAGACAAAGAGTACTTTAGCAGATGGAATAAATAGTAAGGGAGGAAATAAAAATGATTTAAAGGGAAAGAAAGGTAAAACATCTGATAAGGTAGAGAAAACTGCAGTTTCAGATTCTTCCTGCTCAAAATTAGTAAATCAGACCCCAGATAATACTACAGGTAATTCTGTAAATGATGGAGATAAATCGCTTCTTGATGTACCAGAAAGTAATGGTGATCTTAAGACTAATAATTGTGAAACAGCTGGAGTGGAGGATACTGCAAAAGTTGATAATCAAAGGTTGTGTATGAAAAGCCCAAATGAACTTGTGAGTGTAGTGGAAACAAAGGATGTTGACAATAAAACCTCTCGATCCAGTCACATCCCAGCCAGTTTGACTGCTGCAAGTATGGCTAATCTCAATAAGCCACATTTTAAAGCTAGCCAGGGTAAATTAACTGCTGGAGATGAAAGACAGGGGGAACAAAAGTCCAACAATGTTGGTAGTACAAATAATGCAAAAAAAGAGAATAAGCAAGACATGACAGGAAAAATAACTAATAGCAGCATTCGGAAATCATCCCAACCGTATGGCTATAAAACTCTTAAAACTCCTCCCAAAAGTTGGAATCCAACAATTTCTAGGGAACAGTTAGCTTTGGGTGCAGGAAAATCTTCTATTGGCAAGGGAAGTAAAGATCTGCCTCGGACAAATAAAATATTCAAAGCTCGTAATGCCCCGCGATGTCCTCCTGACAGCTCCTCCTCGGATGCAAAACCTGCTGGTGTGCTTTCTGTAGCAAATGAGAGTAGTGAGTCTCAGAAGCATGATGCTTCAGTAAAACAGGATTCTAAAATTTTAGTTCCTTTGCAACAAAAGAAGACTGATGATATTGCATCTAGTACTTCTACTCATTTAAGTTCAACATCGTCCCCTTCTTCCATTCAAGCTACAAGTCGAACAGCTAATAACTCCACAGGGTTAAGTACAGGATCAGGGTGTTCCCAGTCTGACGACAATAAATATAGCAACAGTTTGAGTAAAATTGAATCAGATTCTGATGCCAAACATTCTGCTTCAAAAGTTGAAGATGTGAAAGTACACATGAGTAAAGTAGGCTCAGTTTCACATCATTCATTAACTAGTGAATCGAAGGAAAGTACAAAATGTAGTTCAAAAATTGTTGATAATTTTAGCAGTGTTCAAGAAACAAGCGCCTCAGTTAATAAAAGTATTCCAAATGGGAGATCTTCAAGTAGTAATGGCAAAACAAGTAAGTCCCCCAAAGTTTCATGTGCATTATCAGCCAGTTCCAAACCTGAAGCTAGTCTGATGACTATCCCAAAGTCAAATATTAAGCCAAATTGTGCAACAGCTGAGGCAGTTGCAGTTAGTGTTCCCTGTTTTTTGCCTAGTAGTGCAAGTTTGAATCAGTTGAGTTTAACTGTGTCATCAGCTGTGACATCTTGTCTTAATCAGGTTAAGGTAGATACAGTAAATACTCTAACTGGCACCACTCCAACTCTCCATCCACAGCAACATTTTGCTATAAATTCACCTACAGTTGGTATTGGTATAATTCCGTCTTGCACCCTGCCATTGCCTTACTATACCAATTCTTCCTTAGGTTATCCAACTTATCCATACTTGTACCAGGGAACAGAGACAATAGGCCTTATTCCTCCCCACACTCCTGCATCATTTATTCCATCATTTCCTGCATGTCTGACACCTCGATCCCCCCTCAGCCCACGCAGCATTGGAGGAACAAAGGTTGTACAAGATTTACAGTCTGGCTTCCTCCCCATGGTGCCACTGGTGTCTCAGGTTCCAACCCAAACCATGTCACCACAGCCCATGACACCACCTTCTCCTCGCACCCCAACCTCTGTACAATCTCCATTGCCATACCCTTCGCAATCACCTCGACCATCCTGTACAAGTCACCCCTCGAGACCTCTCACTCCCCTTTCCCCTCTGACATCCCATTCTCCTCTCACATCCCACACACCCATCTCATCTCACTCCCCCAAACCACCATCATCAGTTTTCTCTTCAAGAACTCATACTCAGTCACCTAAGCAGTACTCTGCAATCCAGCCAGTGGTATCACAGTCCCAAAAGTCTAATCTGAATATTGCTGCACCCCAGTTGCATTTAATAAATGTATCTTCACAACCTGAAAAGTGCACTGGGACTTTAGCACCTCAGAGCACAGTGACAGCTACTGAATCCAGTTCTCATTTGCATATCAGTTCACCATCAACACCCCATTCACAAAATGCCTTTTACCAGCTTAATTCATATTCACAAATGACCCAATCACATACATCTGTCACGAAGGTTTCTTGTAATTCTGTTAATGCATCAAAATCCTTGGTTCATCAGTCATCTAAATCTATAATCAACAGTCAGTCTGGACAGTGTATATTGCAAACTTCACCATCAACTAGTTTCCAAACTTCTCCACTCCCATGTCAGTCACAGAAGTGTTTAAAAGTTCAAACATCACAGTTCTCTAAATCGTTAAATTCCCCTTCATGTACGGGTCATCAGACTACTGCTAGTAGTAGATTACCTCAGCCCACTGTACCTCAGTCTTCATGTCAGAGCTTTGCTTCATCTAACAATGAGCTGAGAGTAACTGCTAGCAGCAAAGATCATGCAGGTGTGCTAGAAGCCAGCAGTAGCTTGTCAAGTAACAATTCATTCAGTCCCACCTTGTCAAGTGTGGCAGGTACTGTACCCAGAACTTTAGCCTCATTCCCATTATCATCCATAGCACAAGTCAGCACCCCTGCTTTTCGAGGCCCAGTTACTCCACAAACTGTTTCCCAAGGTAATAGTGTCACTCCTCTTGGAGTGCCTACTTCTCTTCCATCCACCAGTAATGCAGGTCACTCAGAGAGGAAGGTTACTATACCTAGTAGTTTAACAACCACATCTGCCACAGGCAGAAGTAATACTGTCCCCTCTTCATCTGACAGTACTTCATTACTGTCCTCTTCACACCCAGTTGTTTCAAGTTGTGTATCAAGTGTACATAACTCATCCATTCCTCTACTCTCAACTTTTTCTTCATGCACAGTTAGTAGTACTTCAACCTCTCTTAGTGATGTACCCTTATCTTCTCATTATTGTGGTTCATTGCAGACTTCACACCCAGGTTCTACAAGAACTGAAGCAACTTTAAACATACATTCAAGTTATACACCAAGTAAATCAGATGGAGTAGAGAAAAGTGACTGCAGTAATGTAATACCTGGTAAAAAAACTGTTTCAGCAGGAGTCATACAAATCCCATGTCACTCTAGTATGAGCTGTGCTGCTCTTTCAATGCCCATGAATACAACAGCTGCTGTGAAAGAGCCGATCTGTACAACTGATGTATTGGTGCCCATTAGTAAAGCTGTTGTGACAACTGATCCATCAGTTACTACAATTGGTTCAACAACAGCGTACAGCGTCACAGCTTGTACGGTGCCTGCTAATACATCAGCATTTAATACCCCTGTCTGTGCAGTATTTGCGAGTGCAAACAATGTATTCTGCACCACAGCCAGTGTAACTGTACCGGAGATGACTAAATCAGTTGACACTGTTACTTCTAGCAGTTCATGTGCATCTTCGGTATCTAAAAGCACCACTGTGAGTTCAGGTACAGTGTCAGTAAGTGCAGGGAGTACTGCAACATACTCAGTATGTACTGATGTAGCAAAGCCTGTAGGAAAAAGTGCTACAAGTATAGCTAATCCAGAAAAATGTGCCAGCTATACTGATGTATCTGAAAGTACATCAGCTCTTTCCACTGTAATGTCAGTTAGTAAAGATAAGGTTGCAGTGCTGGGAACTGACAAATTTATTACTTCTGATTTTAGTACAGACCGTACATTACCTGTCCCAAACTCCTCATCAGAATCTTCCCCCTGTGTCAGTAGTAATGTAGGATTGTCATTTGGCAGTACATCTGCTACAGCTGTATCCCCAAACAATTTTATTTCTACCACTCATAATACAGCAGGAGGAAATTCAGTGGTGACTGTAAAGGAGAGAGGTGGCTCTGAGCCACTGCCAAGTGCCTGTACCCCTGTCTGTGATGTGATGCATGTGATTGATGCCAAACAGCAGTGTGCTGAACCAAATGTCAGCAGTGGTGGTGGTGGTCCCAAGCCATGCCTCAAGAGTTAAATATTGCACAGTTATGGCACCAGTAATCCTGGATGCCAGATATTTACTGATACCTGTATGTAAGTTTAAGAGAGTTTTAAATGTACATTGCCTACCATCTCTTGTACAGTAGTTTTTATTTTGCAGGTATTGTTTCCATGTGTTATAAACACAGTCAATCACTTTTGAAGTGGTATATAGACACATATTTTTATCTTTTCAGTATGTGATGCCTTCATGTTTGTTATTATGATTTATTTTGAGATTGCATGGATATATATATACTGTAGTTTCAGTCATAGAGATGTAATGTGCTTTTTCGTATCAAGTAATGTTCTCACTGACCTGCTTTTGAAAATAAGTTTCTTCCCATTATATGTGGGATCTAACTCATTGAAGCAAATGGATAACTCCCGTAATTCCAGAAGTTAAACATATATTTCTATTCTAAGAAGTCTTACATTGCTGTATATACAGTACCTGTGTATGTTCTCTTTTCTTTACAAAAGAGCAAGCTATCTTTGTAACCATAAAGAAATGCTTTACTTAGGTATGAGTGAGTCCTTCAACAGTTAGCTGAATCAGATACTTAAGAATTTTAATGGCTAATCAAGAAAAATTAGTCAGTTCGTGGAGGAAAGTGCGGTGGGAATGTCATCTTGAAAGGATATTGGAAGATTTATCTGCAGTTTCAGATCTGGTACTTGTTCTTCAAGGATATATTGTGGTACCGTTTCCTTGAGAAAGAAAGGATGTGCTTTAGTACAACACTAGTTACTGAGGAAGTTTTAGTTCTCTTGCACTTTTCAGTATGTGAACTTTGTAAAGTGACTTACTAGAGTGTCATGGTTCAGAATTCTCGTGTAACACCTTCTCTTCTTAAGTAAATGCTCTGGAATTGTGAATACCGTGAACCAACTTAAGCTTTAACACAGAGTGGCTGTGTTCTCTCACAATTGTGATTATACTTGAGGTTAATTCATGCTTAAGAGTTGAATAACCTTGTAGGTTTATAGAATATTTTGAAATCAAGGTGGGAAAAGATTTATGAATCTATATTAGCAGCTAAAAAAAAAAAAAAATAAAAAAAAAGGAAAAAAAGGAAAATGTTTTCTAAAATCAAGCTTGCATTCTCTGCTCCTAGGAATTTCATACATCTGGTCCCACCTTATCGCTGACTAGATGTGATCCATTGTGTAGCATCATGAGCTAAATTTTTATTTTTACAGAAATAGACAGTGATATTGTTGTAGTTACATGGGAAACACTATGTGAATGCCATCCTGTTTATAATTGATAGGTTACTGATATTAGTGTTGAAAAATGCAAGTGTAGTGTGAGCAGCCAAGTTATCAATATGCTGTAATGTATTTTGCATGTTTGTGGTTGCTGGAAATTATTTGTTTTTATATTGCATGATACCTTTCTACATGACAGGGAGTCTTCATTGGTGAAAATACTGTACAGTGTGATGTTGAATTGCTTAACACCTGTATAGTTTATTGCCAGCTTGTGATTACGATTATAATTTAACCCTTTCCGCAAAGGGACATGGTTTGCATTTTATACTTGCCACTTGCAGATAATTTAATTCATCTTAGGGAACACTTTTTGTTGCGGAGGGAGGCAGTGAAATCTGTGTACAACCCTCTCGTTCAAAACCTTGATCCTGAGCTGAAGTAAAATATTTTGAGTGTTGCGAGAATGAAATAATGCATCATGGGAGTGAAGAGGTTAATGAGCTTAATAGTACTGTAATCGTTTTAATTCTGTACTTTTGCTGTTTCTTCCTGACATAGAATCTCATCTGTTATATAGGGTTTTTTTTTTTTTTTTTTTTTTTTTTTAGTGCCTGATTAATTGAATTATGCCTGTTTCACATACATTTCACCATAATTATAAACCATGATTTTGTCTTTGTAAAATACCGCATGCATTTTTTATGTAGACCAGTAACTGCAGGTATATACTGTACATGAATCATGTATATATCCAAATTTATTTGTGGACGTTTTGAATGCAATGCCAAAATGAGATTGTGACAAAAGATAACACAGTATGCAAGACAGATTCAAAGCTAACAGAAATAACATCACAAAGGATTGATTTTTCTGAAGGCAGAGGAGCAAGAAAAATACAGTAATTCCTTGTTTAACACATTTTCACTTAAAATGTTTTTTAAAACTACAGTGTATATTGCTACAGCTTACATAGGCTTGTAACATTATGTATAACTTGTTTAGCAATTTATACGTACAGGGTATGTGTGAATGGGTGTGGTGATGGAGGAAGGAGTGATAGGTCAAGAAGAAGGGGGATAAGATATAGTACTGTAAATTATTGTGTGAGCAACTGAAGTATGGAGGTTGATGGGGCTAGGGAGCTAACAAGGGATTGAACTGGTTGGATGAATTTTATGTGGAGGAGTACATGACAAAAGAGTAGCATTTAGCACTTTTTTAAGTCATCATATTGACTCTGACAGGTAATAAGAAGTGCACGTATGTGAAAGATTATGCCCGTGTGATGGAGTCAGGATTCTTGGGATTTGACTAATGAATGATTGAAAGTATGTGGTCCATTTTGTTTGAGCATGCTGTTGATTTGTTTTTGCTCTTATCATTGTTGTTCCTTTTCCTTGCTGAAAGCTGTACCTCACCCCACCTGTGGGTGGGAAAAAAGTTGGGTGATGATAGTGATAATGATGATAAATACCATACTTATAGACACATCCAATCATAACATTATATACATTATAACATTGTTTCCAAGCCTTAAGTATGGTATTTAAATATTTGATGAGATATTCATTATTGGTGTAACATAACCCTCACTGTAAGTGATTTACACTTGGGTATAGGTATTTTTCAGGAACATATCTGTAATGATAAGTGAGAATTACTGTGTAGTAATGGGATTGCTCGTCATTTTACTTGGTTGAATATTTGAAGATGAAAGTCATTAAGTTGTGATTTTAAAGCATGTTTGTCTATAGAAAGAGGCTTTCAGTATTTTTTTATTTTTTTTAAAGGCCACCCCCCCCCTCCCCTTTTCTTAATTTCCCCTTGATATATTCTGATTGCAGCATTAAATATATTCCAGTGTATTCTGAAATAGGCAGTCCTTGTTATAAATCAGGAATGTATTAAAAAGTTTTACGTTTTCCTTAAATTGGGAAAATCTTGTAGAACTGTTTTTATTGATAATGCTGTAGTGAAACTTTAATGTCAAGATTTCTGTAATTTATAGCAGACATCAGGAATGTAGAACATCATAAAAGGGACCATAATAACAAGGACTTGTGGTTTATTCTCATCTGAAATGGTCTGTGCTTGTAGTATTCTGCCTAGCCAATAGCATATCTTGGCAACAAAGCTCTCCAGCACAGTTCTGGAATAGTGGTCCAATGTTTGATTTTAACAGCAAAGCTGTTTTGTGTAGATGCTGTGCAGTTTTGGTTTTTGTCATAAGATCTGGATCGTTAAGTTTGTTCAGTGCCGTATAGTATACAGTGTGATACCATAATCAGTTCATGCATAGCACCGTCCAGTGCATTATATCTTAACTTTTTTTTTTTTATTATTATTAGTTGTATGCATTAATGTACTTTTATACATTTTTTTATTGATATCATGTAAGCATTTTTTAAAAGCTTTTATTAATTTTGATCCAGTTGGTTACAGTGACAACTATACTGTAGGAACCCCCTTCATAGTGCTAAAGTAGGTCTTTCCTTACATTGAATAAAATTGTCTGATGGTAGCAAGGCTATACTAAAGGGATTTATAAAGAGTGTTTCTATCGTTTTCACTGAGAGATCCTTAACCCTTTCAGTCCACTGATGAGTTTTGTTCTTGATGTCACCAGACAGTTTTAATCAGCTTAAGAGTTGGATGGGTCTTACATACATTTCATTAATTATTTCTAGAGTAGAAATCTCCCCTGTATTAAGGAAAAGTGTCTGTAGACAGCTAATATGAATTAAAGTACATTATTGAATTGAAGGGGTTGATGAATCATGTGATGATAGCAGAAATAAAATACAGTAGTCAGCATTGTAGTGAAAGGATTCATTATTAGTCTGGTACCATGGGGGTTTTCTTGATCAGAGGAAAGTTTCATATTGATGTTCACAGTAAAGTGTTTTCACAATGCAGGAAGAAAAAAGTTAAAAAATTATTATCTTGTTGCTCCCAGTGTACAACCTATGGTAATTGCACCAATTAGGCTTAGTCACAAGTTTTCACATTGTCAGGTTATGAATTCTCTGTTAATATTCTTGCTACCACCAGTCAAGTTTATTTGTTTTATGGAGATTTTCTGTACTGAGGAGTGTAATGGAGATAAGTTTTATCTTTACTGTAACAGGTTTCCCCCAGATGAAAGAAAATCGTCGGGTAACAGCTGTAGTACAGTAAAATAAATTTGATGTCCTCAGTTCTTAGGCTGAAGGGGTTAATAGCACAGTTCTTGTCTGCTGTTTGTGGAATCAAAGTAAACAAACTTCATAGCTGATTTAGACTGAAGATGATCATGTACATGTCCCTGATTTACAATGAGGACTACCACTATGCTGTTCATAGGATTTTCATTCATTCTCATGTCTGATTTCATTCCAGTTGGTTTCATGTTACAGTAGTGCAAGTATGCAGTTAGGTGTTCAGTGATTGATATTGCTGTGCCTCAGTACAGAACAGTATGTAGATATTCAGTTACCATTATCTGTACTTCTGTTTTGATTTTTTATTCATGGTTTTCACATATTATATTTACTAGAATGACCAAATTTGCTTATACAGCAGAGTTACATTGTACTTTGTGATTCTGTTTTAGGAAAGCTCCTTGCAGATGATGTATGAGAAAAGTTAATTCGTTTTAGACCTCCCTCCTCTCAACAGTATCCCATTTTACCCCCTCATCACTCACCCACCGTATCCTCTCTCCCCACCCAAGTACCTTCCTGCAGTAACCAAGCTGTTGTTTTGAATAAAAATAGAAGCAAGCCAACCCATAGTAGGAGTGTAAGACATCTGAAGCATTAGTTAGTGCCACTAGACAAACAACCTTCCTCACACCACCTCTCACACCACAACAGATAATTAAATGCATAAACAGATCACAGTTGTACAGTACATAGAGAAGTTATATGAACATAATTAAAATCGTCATCATCAAAATTACATACCACATTACAGTATCATAACAGTCTCATTTATTGCATCCATCCATGATCATCCTGGCCTACCATGCCTCCTTTCACCATTAAATTCTCCCATGCATACTTTTTTCACCACCCATTTATATTGATTCTTTCTGTTACCATACCATGTAAGTGCATACTCTTCTACCTTCCCAGTCATTGTACTTACTTATTCCAGATAATTTTGTTTGGTGCCCATTTATATTGATTCTCTCATATAAATGCACACTCTTCTGCCTTCCCAGATAAATTTGTTTGTTTCTTATTTTCATTGCAATCATGATTTTTCCTGCTGTATCAAACTCTCACACCCATATCAGCATGTAAGGGTGAGCACTCACACACCTTCATGCAGTCCACATGTAACCTCCATATTCATTCATTCTATTTTGTGTCAAGATTTTCAAAGTACTGGCCATCTTTCTTCCTTGTGTCACTCGACTCTCAACTTCCTTTTTCACGTTAAAATTTATTCCGTTACTTTACTGAGGTACTTGTGCTCTTTAGCCAAATTCTCTCTCTCTCCATTTACCAGCACATTGTGAAAAGTTGACCTTCAGTCAGTAGCCATCATGTGATTGTTAATTACATTTACTTTCCAACCATGCACTAAACTCTGAACCAAACTACAAAGATCCATTTTACTGTATGTAGATAGTGCATCATCGTCTGCATACATCAGATTTAAAATAGTCCGCCATTCTCCATTCGTCTCCAACCTCATCTTCTTTTCATAACATTACTCTATGTTTAAGTTTTTGCTTTCACATCTCATAACCCCAGTGACATATGTATATATTGCACACACACACACACACACACACACACACACACACACACACACACACACACACACACACACACACACACACACACACACACACACACAGTGTATGTTTTATTCAGATAATGATTCAGATAATGATACTGAATTACTTACTTAGTTATCCATATCCTGTACTATTAGGCAAACTTCACTTCTATCATTTAGACTCTTTACACCGTCCATGTTTTTCATCCCCACCATTTATATGTAACACTTTCCATAATCTTTCCCTCTTCACCTTGCTTTATATTTTCAATATTGTAAATGCCACATGCTCCATCATTGGTATAGGCTTTCTGCTATTATCTCTTACAGCAAATACTTGATCCCACACCACCCACCCTGTTCATCACTAACCAGACATTCAAAAATCTTTTTGTCTTTTCAGTTATTATTCATCCATATTTTTTCTTTTTAATAGCTGATTTATCTCATGATATTTTTTGCACTCACTTTGGTTACCTTTACTTTTTTAACAGAGGCAGGTACTGATTTCTTTCACCCTTCTAAATACCTTTCCTTTAACAGTAGGCAAACTTATCCTGTGGTATATATTTTCTTAACTCACTTTGATCACCTTAGCATATCATAGAATGGCACTGTCACAGTTCTCTTTCGCTTCTCTGTTGCAGCTTCACTTATCCAAGCCTTGTTGCATTTTCATAGTAGATTTTTCATTTCACTCTCTCCACTGCATGGTTTCTGTTGCTTCAACCTTTAATGCTCCACCATAGGCATAGGAGCCTGGGGCTTGGCTACTCATTGTGGATGTTTAAGGTGTGAATGTGTGGCAGTATATAAGCAATAAACCCTAACAACCCCTCCAATTTAAACCCTTATGGTGATGACATCAGAAGTGACTCTACCCCTACACTGATGGTTTCTCTCCAAATTTACTTCTTTTACATATCAGAAACTGTACTGTTTATGGTTTTTCAACTACTTTTTATTATTTTCAAGTTCATAACATTACCATATTGTGTAGATGATAATCCAAGTTGAAAAACTGCATTTAAACAGCTTGCTGTACAATATTCACTTGTTTTTATGCATGTGATTGGGCTCGTTTTATTGTTCATATTTTTATTTGGATAGGAGTATTCTCATTTAAGTGGGAATAAAGAGTTTGGATGACATTGATGATGATATTTCCAGTAAATATCAATCACTTGCTCAAAATAGAGCTCGGAAAAAAAGCTGCATGCCATAATTGATCGGGAGAAGCAGTATTTAAGTATTCCAAATTCAAGGTATGCAATAGACCTCAGGGATAGACTTTAATGGATGCACTTACTTCTTTGTTATGGTATCCAAGTTCAGTATATTCTTGGGAGTTTTAGCTTATTTAAATCTTTAATATTCGTTCAGCTATGAATTTTTATAGTATTTTTTACTTGTAGCTAACTGACAGTATCTTACATTTTTTCCATGGATGTAGCTATACCGACACTGAACAGATGCATGGGCTATGACACAGACGTAATCCTTTATATCAGGAGTGGATCCAAATGGTTGCTGGTAATGGGAGACAGCTGCTCCTGCTTCCCCTACTACCCTGTGAGCTAAGATTGATAGACATTTGAAATTTTGAGGCCTTGTGCAAGAAAGTGACAATATATGAATTATAAGTTCTTTTTGTGTGTTCCAGTTGACACTGTGTACATTTGAGCACCAAACAAACTTGTTTGTTCCATAATCAGCAGCTGTTCAAACACAAACTATTCCTATGGAAAATATGTTTCAGTTTGTGCAGCATGTACAGTATGTATGTTTGTACTGTATTGGCTGGGAGTGGCATGAACTTTGTTGTTTCATAAATGGGCAGCTCTGTTAGAAATGTTAAACCTCATTTTATAGGTCCTTAAAGGCACCTGACCTGTAGGACTGAAAACAGTTGTTAAAGCTATTAAAGTAAGAGGGTTGTTATTGAAAGTGATTATATTGTTTGTCATGGTATGATATGAAAACTAACAGAAACAGTTGAGTAAATGGAGGATAGTGTGGAATATGTTATATATCAGCATAAGAAGAAGAAAAAAAAACTAAAAGCACAAAATTGCTTGGATATATTGTACATTGTATATTCTGGAAAGCCTTATGGCCTCATGTCCTCTGTGGCTTAAGGTTGAGCATGTGATGTGATAACTTGTGGTATAGTATATGATGTGTAAATTTGTGAACAGCAGTAAGAAGTCTCATCACACTTGTTATATAGGCAAAGAACTTGTATGAATAAGTTTGAAGCAGAAAAGCTAAACATCACTGATCTGCAATGTTTTTTATCCGTTTCACCCTAAGGGGTCTTTGAAGCTGAATTGTCTGTCAATAACTAGAATAATATACACAGTACATCCTCGTGGTAAAGGTGTTACTGAACACAGTGTGAAGGGAGCAAACAAAAACATCCTGTCTGAGAATGTATTCTGATTACAAATTTCACTTATACCTGCTTCCCCCTCCCCTCCCTGGGTAAAACATATATCCACTCTTTGCTGATATATTCTGACACAGTTATATGTAAGGAAAATCCTGGAACTCTTCAATGAAGTTCACTTCCAGGTAACAGTTGTGTCTTATGACAGTGTGTGTCATTCTTGATTTGATTGTTAAATTATGTACAGTAGATATTTGACTTAGCTATTATTTGCCATTACTAATTTTAGTGGGGTGTACTCAAGAGCAACCTTTTTCACAAGCATTCAGTCTTTCAGTTGTTGTAAATAACTCTACACCAAAGCAAGGTTAAAACATCCACAAGCAGTTCCCATTGATTGCCGCATTTTACCCCAAATGCCTCATTTCTTGCATGTTACAGTACAAGTACTGTAATTCCAAGCAAATTATACACCCATAATCCACTTCCTGCCAGATTGTTCTGTTATAATATATACTGTCCACTCTCTTTGTTGCTCAGACCTCTGTGATTCTGAATTTCTTTCATGTTATCCTTCCATCCCTGTAGCCTTTCTCTTCCTGTAATCTTTCTAGTGTTGTATTTTGTGTTTGAATGTAAAGATTGTTTTCATTATCTAAATCTAAACTATTGTACCTACTGATCATTGTACTACAGACTTCATGCATTATTGTATTGCAGTACAGTATTTTTATCAATGGTATTTTCCCTTTACAGTTCATAATTCTTAGAAACTCCTGAGTTGATAAAGCACTATCAGTGCACTGCAATACACAGTGTATGCTCATTCACAAGAAAACAATACAGACATGTGAATTAAACATTGTGGCAGTACTGTAACTTGTTATGCTTCCTTCAAGATCACTCATATTCTTGTACTGTGTTGGACTGGATAATATTGTATTTGATGTACGGATTGAAAGAAACTAATATAAAATTTTGGAGCTCTTGTGATAGGTCATTATTTACTATAGTTTCCATGTCTGATGAAATTACTAAAGGCATCAGTGTACTTTGATGAGAAAAATAGCAGAATATAAAAAAGTTGAAATATCTGGTGATCTTTAACAAGCAGTACAGTGAAATGGTTCTAATCTTGTTATCCGAGCATTTCCATACATTTGGCAGAATGGTGTTTGGAAATTCATAATACACTGCAGACTTTTAAGTTTAACATGCTTTGTTCATAAAATATTTTGAAAAAGGAGAGATATTAAAAGTAGAAGTGTCCATCCAGTTATCCCTGGCCATGTCTTTTCAACAGAAAATTTTCCGTGTTCATAAATCATGAGTTTTGTAACATGTTTTTATCTCAGCATATTCTCCATAATGCATCCATTATCCATCTCAGTATGGCTTACTGAGAATTATCTGGTGAGTTGTTTTTTTTTAAAGTTGGATTAAAATAACTGTATATAATGTGGAAATGGATAACCTTAATAATGTTTGACCCTGTGTTTCATCCAGAACTCAATATATTTCAGCATTCAGCATTTACGGAATTGGAAATTTAAATGCAGCTGGCATATATGTACACTGAAAATCTATTTTTATTGAAAAACTAATAGATATGCCATTTATTACAAATTAAAAGTGACCATGTGTTGAAAATTGAATTTGGCTGCTCTAAGGTTAACATTTATCATAAATACTGAGTAAAGTATTCTCAGGAATAGTGTACTGAATGTTCCTTTATGTTGGCTGCTGCTGTGGTAGTACTATGACAGCTGCATTGTGAATGTATTACAGTATATACCATATGCTGAAAGGTGGTGAACTGTGTTTTGAAAATCCAATTATTTTACATTAATGCAATGGTCTAGGTTTCAGCTGTAATTTTCTTAGTGAAATTTCTAACATCTTGATTTCTAAAATGTTGTCTTAATAAAGAATAAATTCTACCTAGTTTCAGTTAGCATAAATGGGATTGTGCTCTATGCTCTTGTGTTAATATTGTTGGATACCATACAAAAAACTTTGTGTTGAGCCACCATGTTATTGATTTTGGCTTTAAAGTCTTTGAGCCAACTGAACTGTCTTCTCAGATTCAGTTCCTAATTAGATTCAGTATACGGCAATTAGTAGATAAGTAGTGTGACAGACCATAGGTGTCAGCCTAGCTCTGCCTGTCATTATGTAAACACTGATACTTCCTCATTCGCACAGTTACTTTCATTTGATACTGTTATTTATTACTGATTTTATTATTTTTCTCATAATTTACTTTTTCTATACAGTAAAACCTCATTATAACGGACTAATTGTGGTCCAATCCATTCCGAAAATGTGAAATTCCAATAAAAGCTGCATCTGGACTTCCCCTTGCTAACCCGGACTTTTTTTTTTTATATATATCAGACATTAGTCCAGATAGCACCAACAGTTTTTAAACTGTTTTCACTACCATAGCAGTACTGTACTGTATTATACATTCACTACAATAATCAAATGGAATAATATATGTAATAATACTGTACTGTACACTGATAAACATGTCTTTTATTTACCTTATCGTGGTGAACATAGCTGAAGTGGTCAGGCAGTCTGGACTGTTCCTGGCATTATTGGACTTCTTCCAATATATAAGAATTTAGTCTTGTAGCTCCTTGATTCCGAGAAAAGTGAATTCCGGTTTAGTGGTCCGTTATATCGAGGTTTTACGGTATATATGTGTGTGTGTACAATATTCATTTGTTCAGTGTAATACAGTAAACTCTCAATTATCCAACGTAATAGAACCAAAGGCCTGCTGGTTACTGTCAAAATGCTAAATTATGCCAAATTCCCCCTAAGGGCTCCTAACCACCCCAACCCTATAACACGTATCCACTGTCTAACCCCCTTCAAAATGCTGTAAGACATTCCCATTAATAAAGTACTGTACTCTAATGTACTGTTAAGTACACTGTAATTATATGTACAGAAGAAGTATCATGTTGACTGGAGATAATATCAGTGTCCTTTCAGCTGAGAGACCCGTTTTGTTTCAGCCGGCAGTACTGTATAAACACACACATTGTAAAACCCATACCAAACACATGCTGTGCATTATACAGCACTAAGGTAGGATTACTGATGTCCATACCTTGCCATTACAATAATGTTTTTGAAGAGACTTCGAATGCATTGTAGGTTCGTTTGAATATCGGCACTGTAGCGGCAGAGGAATACAGTGGAGAGTGAAAGAACATCCACCTACCTGCTGCCAGTCAATGAAAAATCTGCATTAGAATTCTCCCTCTCCTGGCTTAGCCAGTCAAAGCTCTTTTGCTCCCTTCCATTGCATCTTCCCTCCCTACCCACCACCAACACCCTGTGAGCTGCGAGGCCCACCAACCATCAACCCTCCCTCGCTGAACACTCCACCACTTACATTACAGTACAGTATAACACCATTCTTTTTGTGTATTTATTTACTTTTTTTGTGATTGTAGGTGGATGATTGATAACAACAACTGTCTCATGCTGGATAGTAATGTACTTTTAGCCTGAAGAATGAGTCTTTCATGCTGGATAATGTCAGATTTTATTGTTACTGCTGGATACCATTTTAATTCAGCCATTGGCTTTACCGGATAATGTAGCGCCAGATAATCAGGAGTTAACTGTATATCTAACGAACTTAGTTACTACTTTACAGCACAGTGTAATAAGCCTGAATTCATAAATTAAGATAGCCATCGGTCATTGATTTCAACAGAATTATGTCTTTAATGACATGCAACTCTCTAGGTAGTTTGTCATCTAATGAGTTTAGTCCAGTTACAAGTTGCTACACATGGTTTGGAGTAGTTTTTTATTGAATTTACTGTTGTGCTTAAGCATGCTGGATTAGGCATTTCACTGTACAAGCATATTCTGCAGTTAATGTACCTTATTTGTAGAATGCTTCTGGCAGATATTTGTATACATTTGGACTAAATGGTATACTATACATTCTTTGTCATATATTTTGCATTTCTACCATGTGAGACTATGTAGCACCATAGTTTTCATCAAGTATAACTCACGAAATGGACAGTGAACATTGGCTTATCTGCTGTGTGCTAGCTGTGATACTGTTGTTATGAACCTTAAAAAAAAAAAAGTACAGGAAACAGTAGTTGAAATTGAAGTTATTGCTTTTTAGTCTGTTCTTTGTTGCATGTTTGATGAGTTACTAAAATTTTTTTACTGGGCTGTAAGATATTTTAACACAATGTACTTGTTCTATGTGGTTGTTCTGTATATTATTTTAATTTTTTTTTTATTTTATATGGTAGTACAGTATATAATTGTATATGCAGATTGCCCATGAATCAAGACTAACAGAATACCTGTACATGTTTGGTAATGAGATTAGTATTTGAAATATTATGGTGAGGCTGTACTTTGGCATTAATGTTATGTGTATATACTACCATTAATGAAATATAGCCACATTTTAAGCACAGCAACATTTTACAGTTAGCTACAGAATCCCAATAGAAGAGCAATTTTGGTTCTTTGATTCAGAAAAATATTGACCATTATATGGAGTGGTTGATGTATCGAGAACTGTTTTGCATATATCTTAGTCATTAACACAGGTATTTACAAATTAAGATGCTCTGTTTTGGACAGTTGTTGCTATCAGTAGGTATTAGGGTATTATTGTTTGTCCATACAAAGTGCAGTATTACAGAAGATTCCCTGTTGCCACTTGTAATTGATATTTGTACAGTGGGTGCTGGTTTTCCACTAAAAAATATTACTCAAATACTGTATTAAATGATTTCAGGATGAATTGAGAAAAAAATTACTACTGTACCATAATAATAATTAATCTACAAATACCATATATAATTTGGTTTATCAGATGAGGAGATGCAATATAATGTGATGAATTTTACAGCAAATATTACGTATTACTGGTCATTCTACTGTATTGTTTTGTATAGTAAACCAAGCAATGCAATAAGTACAATCACATATTTTAAATATTATGCACATATATACTCCCACAGTCAATATCAGTACGTCACTTTTGTTCTTATACTGTGTCTGTAAAAGAATTCCCAGCAATGCATAAGTGCACCTCGTTTGTGAAATATGCTCATGACTTGCTGCAATACTCAACACATGGATATTTAAAAAAAAAAAAAAAAAAAAAAAAAAAAAAGACGTGCATTTTTTTCTCCACAGATCTGTTGACCAAATTTTGGTGTGTCAATGACTGGGTTTTGATATTTTTAAAATTCAGTGCGGTACAGTATAACTTTGCTTTTCAGCTTGTGTTTCCTTAGTACTGTAATAACCTGCAACCATAAATGCTCACCATAGAGTTACAAGTAGCATAGACTTTTACTTTGGGGTAAAAGGGATCTATGTAGGCATTTTTGCATATTACTGCTTATTTACAGAATCAAGTTAACTTAGTGTATCAAGTACTGGACTTCAACAGTGTTGATATATAGTAAAATTGAATGATCTGTATATGTTGGCAAGGTACCAAGTAACAGATTTGGATTAGATGAGCAATTTCATTTCAGGTGCTGTACACCATATTATGTTATTCCATAGCTCATTTACCTTGAAATAATTTAACGATGTTAATTCAGCTTCCATTTGCAGCCCAACATTCCTTAGCCTCCCCACCCTTTTCTCACCAACTCCTATGCTGAATAATGTGTTTGGGTAATTGGCTTAGTTCATGAGATAGTCAGTTAAGTTGGCTTGTACAGGTACTTAATAGATTTTTAACGACCACCTTAAAATCCCAATAGAATAAGCTTGAGTGTTATAATAAAGTATTATTATTAGTCATAAAAAAATCATAGTTTTATTATGTATGTTAATGATTAAGAATGACTTTTTGTTGAATTTTTTATACAGTTGTATAAATATATTGTTAGACTAGCTGCAGAGCTCATGAAGAATGTGATTGGCCCAACTCTCTCTGTAC
The DNA here is from genome assembly GCF_032717465.1 of Coenobita brevimanus. NCBI lineage: Eukaryota > Metazoa > Arthropoda > Malacostraca > Decapoda > Coenobitidae > Coenobita > Coenobita brevimanus. The sequence continues at coordinate 6,040,661 of NC_137024.1, read as the reverse complement.
CTGTTTTGCTGTTGGTATTATGTTAAATTTTTTACATCCAGAGTTTATGTTTAATTTTATGTATATGTCATGTGTACAGCTATTCAAATTTGCTTTTAATACAATGTCATTGGAAAAACTAGCTTGGTTTCCTTACCTGTTTGTATTGCTATGATATCCTGCCATTCTAATTAGATACATTAGGTAATATTGTACGGCAGTTAACAGTCTCATCCCTGGTGCTGACGAAGAGCTTACACGTGGTGGCACTGTACATCTTGGCAGGAGCTAAGCAGTTGCAGTGTCCACTTTGAAGCCAAACATCAATATTTTCTTGCAGCCCACTGTAGGGAAGGACACTGGCCTAGGGAAGAGTATTGGTTCTGTGCAAGGTATATGCACTCTACTGTACTAGTAGGATGGCCCCATAGAAGCAATTTATTGGGTCTGATTAGCCAGACACTGGGACAAGATTATTATCACTGTTAATGGCTGCTGTCTACAAGCTAGAGGAAGTGATGTACTGTACAGTACTGTATATGGAAGTGGAAAGTGAAATATGAATGATTTATCTCTAACTCTGTTTTTACAGATCAGCTTAGTAATGAGGAATTTGATTTCCTACCACATCCATGAACTGAATATATGTATCTGAGAGCAATGAATGGTTTTGAAGAGTTACATGCTTGTGGAATAACTCAAGTAAAATAATGATAATAATGTACAAATTAAAGAAAGTTTTGTTCATCTAAAACTTTTTTTTTTTTTTTTTTTTTTTTTTTTTTTTTTGGTGCCATGAGAGCATTGTCTAGAATTTCTTACTAAGAGACAGAAGGCGTACACCTCATGCCTCTCATCCTTTAATCACTTAGATTAAAGAGTGGCTGATTCTCCTTTCTATTCGGAAAAAGTCAGTCTGCTTCTGCTGGGTTTCTAGCCATATTGCGATTACTTGTAATGAACAAGCTGACTTGTTGGCATGGTCCGCTACTTTCTCCTCTACGTCCTCTCTTCATCCTGTTCTTTCTCTTGATTTTTTCCCTCTTCTGACCTATCTCTTCCATGAATGTTGGTAATCGTCGTGGGACCTGCAGGTTTACCAGCGCTTCATAGTGTTAAAAAGCCTCTGTTCTTCCTTGACACACATCGACCCACCCCAGTCATCGATGGGAGACTCTCCTTTCATGTCTCTGCTTGGGTCACCCACGCCTTATTCATGGTCATTTATTGAGCCATGCCCTTCAGCCCGTCTGTTCACATTGTAACTGACCTGTGATTATATCCGTCACCCTTTTTTCTTGATTGATTAATTGTCAACACTCCATCACCGCCTCTAAGCTTTCCCCTTCTTCACTAAATCGGCACCCACAGCTTACAGATTTCCTAGGCGACCCTCCCACTGTTTCTATTTCCAGTATTGTTAATTTTCTTCCTGTTTTTCACATTATGTATCTAATATTAAATAATTTCCCCAGCTCCATTCTGCCTTAGTGCCCACATAGCCATATTATGGCTTAGTGCTATCTATCTATCTATTGCCAGACGCCTCAATCCCGTTTGGGGTGGCCACAAACAAATCGCCTCCAAGTCGCCCTGTCCCCCGCCATTTCACTGCCCTGCTCCCAACTCACACCCCCCTCTCTCATATACCTCTCCACCCCATCCCTCCATCTCATCCTCGGCCTCCCCCTCCCTCTCCCCCCCTCCACCTCACTCACATACACTCTCTTCGTCAGTCTTTCACCCTCCATCCTCTCCACATGGCCAAACCACCACAGTGTGTTCCTCATAACGCTTTCTATCACATCCGCATCCACACCACAACGCTCCTTTATATCTTCATTCGTCAGCCTGTCTCTCCACGTGACTCCACAGGCTCCTCTTAAATAACTCATTTCCACTGCTCTCACTCTTGACTTGTGTCCTTCCAACAATGTCCAAGCTTCACTTCCGTACGTTAGAGTTGGTATCACAATACTGTCATGTAGTAACTTTTTCACTTCCATGCTCACTTCCCTGTTTCTCATCACTGCTTTCAAAGAACCAGCAACCTTTTTTCCCTGCTGTACCCTTTCAAGCACTTCACCCTCCAAACCTCCATCCTTACTCATCACACTACCCAAGTACTTAAACGTACTCACATTTTCCAATTCCTCACCATCCAACCTCGCTGTACATTCACTAACTTCACCTCTCTCAAAGACCATCACTTTACTCTTCCCTACGTTCACCGTTAGATTCCGTTTCTTACACACTCTCCCAAACTCATCCACCAAGCCTTGCAGCTCCCCTTCGTCTTCACTCAACAACACAGTATCATCTGCAAACAACAGTACTGTACAAGGAGTTTCCAAACACTATCCTCTCTCACCAGGGCCACTCCAACATCCACTACCCTACCTTGTACCTCTTTTATTACCCTATCCATGTACAGATTGAACAACCATGGAGACATGACACATCCGTGTTTCAACCCCACTTTCAAAGAGAAAAATTCACTTAGTTCACCATCCACACGCACTGCAGCCTTCGCACCATCGTACATACTCTTCACAGCATTCAACAACTTCCCATCTACTCCATATATTCTTAACACTTTCCACAATCCTTGTCTATCCACCCTGTCATATGCTTTCTCCAAATCCATGAAAGCCGCATACAACTTCTTTCCCTTCTCTAGAAACTTTTCCACTAAAGATCTAAGAATGAATATCTGATCTACACAACCTCTTCCCTTCCTAAAGCCTCCCTGTTCTTCTCCAACTAATTTCTCTGTTCTTTCTCTAACTCTGTCTATAAGTATCCTACCATACACTTAGTGCTAATTGTTCATTATTCCTTCTTTCCGTCCTACCTCCCATGCCAGCGTCCCTGAGCACGGTGAAGATCTTTTATCATAAGGCCCCATGATTCTCGACCCTTTGATATAGTGGAGAAGGGGGGGAGAGGCGGAGCTGCAGGATCAGCAGGATAATGATGGCCTGTTAAGTGACCTTGTGTAGTGCTGATGTCCCAGCTGATTTTGTAAAAACCATTTTTATTCTAGCTCCTTTTCCTCTTCTACTGTCTTGATCTACAACCTATTTAAAATTCCCCGCTGTAGAGAGCAAGAAAATATGTGGCTGGGATTGGGGTTGGTGTTGGATGTCAGCTGTGGGGACTGTGATGGGGAATGATTGGGACTGAATCACAGGAGAATGTTTGGCTTGGTAAATCTGAGGAAGATATAGCCATATTGTTGGTATTGTTGCAACCCCAGGCACATACTGTGAATTCCAAGGACCATAGAAAATCAGCAACTTCGACTGGTCGCTCCCAGAAGTCTTTTGCTGGGGTTATGTTGAAGGACTGTTGTGCTATGACAGTGATGCATGTGGTGAGAGAGTTCTGGTGGTGTGTAAGTGTGAAGTGGTGTGCTTGATAGTTGTATTTTATGTTGGTATTATAAGAGGGAGGGGTGGTGGCCACATCGCTGTCTGGCTAGGTAGACTAGTGTCTCTTTGGTTAGGGTAGTTTCTTAGGGGTGTATGTCTCTGTGATCTGTCATGATCGACGTCGACGTTGGACCAGGCGGGCGACACCATAGTTGTTCTGATCATCTGTAACTGGACCTGCAAAAGAACCCATTTTTATTTAGCAACAGATATGTAGGTAGTGTGGATGGCTCACCGTCCAGGCAAAAGCGACATATCCCTCCCGTGACCCAGCGCCCCTCTTTCCCACAGCCAGACCACCTGGCAGTGTACAGGAAAAGTACACCACTCTTCAGCAGAGGGAACGCTCGCTAGAATCGGGGTGGGACTTGCAGTGGCAATGTCCCAAGCAAACCCAAGGACGCCGAGTCCCCTGGATCGGCCTCCTATTTAACAGAGGACTCAGTAGGAGCCTCAAGGGTTGCTATCCCCCTACCCCGACGGAAGGGGGGCACGCTCCATCGGAGCTGTGGCGCAAGCCAAGAGAGTACATCCGACCTCTTCCTCCCAACGTCCCTGGGACAAACCCTTCCCTGACGGAAGGAGGGCACACTCCATCAGAGCTGTGGCGTGAGCCAAGAGAGTACGTCCGACCTCTTCCTCCCGACGTCGCAGGGACAGGAATCCCTAACCCAGCTGAAGGAGGGCACGCTCCATTGGAGCTGTGGTACAAGCTGAGAGAGTACGTCTGACCTCTTCCTCCCGACGTTGCTTGGGCAGGAGTCCCAGGCCCTACGGCCAGAGTGCAGACTCTGCCGGATCCGCGGCTGTGGCCGGGAAAGCCTGACGGGCACTCACTTCAAGCCGCCAGGGTTTGTGGTGTCCAGGAGAGTCTCCTCCGACTCCTCCCGCCCTCCTGTCATCCATAGGAGCACAGGCAGTGCACAGCGGGACTGCCTGACGGAGGGAACGTCCCGTGGACCTCCCCCACACATCCCAGACCCCAGATGCTGATAGGCTCTGCCAGGACGAGAGGCAGCAGTCCAGCCCTGACGGCCCCCTCCCGTAGATGAGACCGCAGTTCCCAGAGTCAGCGGGCCTCTCTGGATGCTTGCTGCGGCGGCCGGACTTTCCCCGGCGCAGGTGGCTGCAGTCCCTCCCTGACGGCCACTCCTGCCGGACGTGATGGCAACCCAGTTGGGGCACCTCCCTTCTCCCTGATGACCCTCGGCCCGGGCCTCCCCAGGTCCACTCTCAGGACCCTGACGACGACTAAGGGCTAGTGCCAAGCAGCACATCTCCTGGCCCTCTTCAGCCCTAGTACAGAGAGCCCCACATCACCCAGGGCCTCTACAGAGAGAGGGCCGCCCACCACGCCACCCACCAACTCCCACAGGACTCGTGGCGACCCCACAGGCGACCTACCCCTGGAATACACTCCGGACGGCCCCAACCCCAACGCCCGACCCCTGCCCTCGGTTCTTGGCGCAGGGCCTCCTTCCTTCCGTGACCCGAGTACTCCCCTCCGCCTGTTTCTTGAGTAAAAGACTCTAAGGTTGGTTGTCCCCTAGTTTCTGGGAAGCCCCTATCCCAGTGGACCCGCCCCTTCGCTCCAGTGTACCCCCCACAGTGTTACCTCCCCGTGTGGAATAGTGAACTCCCCACCAATAAGTTCACACGTGGAGTGCATGGTGCTAGGCCACGGGCCGCCCTCAAGTGTGACTATTCCCCCCCAGTATTACATACGGACAGACAGAATCAGTGCTGTGTCCCCTTCCCCCTCCTCCTTTCGCTTTGGCCATATGAAGTGAATAGAAAGTGATATATGAGATGTACTCCCAACTCCCTGTCTCGTAAGGAAGTCTATATCACCACTCCCCCCACTTCCCCCCCTTCCCCCTTCCCCCCCTCTGCCCCACGTGCGGATAGATCATGAATGGTATATTCTCTCATCCTATGTACGAGTAACGCACACGTCGCATAAGGCTAGCTAGGATATCGTCTGTGTCATGTGGGTGCATGTAACTAGCATAGGAGGCCATTTATGTTCCGTGAATATGTATATAAGGACTCGAGTATATACTATCGTCTATGTCACGCGTTTGGGTATATTGGGATATACTTGACTGTCTCTGTTATATATAGCACACCTGGTGTATTGTATGAACCATATGTACAACACTGTGGAAGTTATCACATGTAAAGTATATGACACTGTGTGAAAGTTATCATATGTAATGAAAGGTAGAATACTGTACAAAGGTCAAACTCGCTGAACAAGGTGGAGATATTTATTGTAAGGGCTAGCCTTCTGAGATTATCTGATTATTATATGTCCCATAGTTTTGATCACGGGTGTATTTGTAGTTGTTTATTGTGAATATATAAGTGTGCCTTTGACCAGTTGTGTTTGGACTTTCCTTCCTTGGCTGTGACTGACCCGGTCGAGAACAAAGAACCCAAGGTCGCACCGTACCAGAACCCGAGAAGTCGGGACTCAGAATACGTTGCATAACACTGGTGGTCTGTGGTGGTTCTTGACCCGGCGGTGGAACAGCAAGGAAAGAGAAATTCGCAAACATGGCTACAAAACCACACGTGGAACTCCCCAAGTTCAACTCCAAACCTTATGACATACACACCTACATGTTCATGATCAAAGCTGTACTAGATATAAGCTTTGAAAACGACCGCGGGAAGATAGCCGTTACACTTCCCCATCTTGGAAAAATTGTTTCGAGTATAGCCACGAAAATAGTCCCGGAGTTGAAATGGGACCAATTTCAACAAATTGTGACACAAGCTGTCACACCCTCACTAGGGAAAGTCATCGCTTTTTCCCAACTGGATGCACTAACATATAATGGGAACTTAGACGACACCCTCATCCAAACTCGACGTCTTGTCGCCACCGCCTACCCGGGGGTGGATCCAAATACCCAGGACCAACTCACCTTCCATACCCTGCTCAGGATCCTCCCCATAACCATCAGAGATCACTTCACGATCTTCGAACCAGTGGGAGACCTCGACAGGGATATCCAAGTTATCAGGCGCCTCTTAGCCGTTCACGCAATCCCACAATGCATCGGTGCAGCAAGAACAATCCCAAAGAATGGGGCATAACCCTCAAAGCCACGGATGCCCCCCACCAGCAATGTCTCACCAACACCACCGAGTGCACCCAGGCCCACTAAAGGGCGCCCCTCTCCCAAGGAAAATACAAGCCTGATCTCCATGGACCCATGGGAATTCTCGGCGTGCAATCACCGGTGCCCCATTCACGACATACAGGAGCAACCGTTAGCTGCCCGAAGAAAAACAACCACCCAATGCCATCACACAGTCTCCTCCATTCATCACCACTATGCCTCCAACACATTCCACAATCGCCATTGCCCCCCACCTGCCACCTCTTAACCGTGCCACGTTCGTTTCCCTATCAGGCACGTTGCACCACCGTCCACCTCCACCAGCCACACAACCGACCCATACACCTGCTCTCCCACACGAATACACTCATCACCCTCACTCACTTCCACCTCCACAACCACTCCCACCACCACACCCTTCCCCAACTCCACACCCTCACCACAGACCCCCCACTCACCCCCGAACCAGCGCTCCATGCCACCTACGCCCGCCCTCATCCCCGCCACCCCAACGACAGGCCACCTTACACCCACACCCTCACACACTCCTCATTCCACACCCGCACCCTATGCCACACCCCAGACCAGCTCCCCATCCTTGATCACCACCACACCAACACAACAGGCCCAACCTACGCCCCCACACACATCACCTTCACCCACTCCTCACTCCATCTCATCACCCAGCTCCCGGAGCCACCTTATTTCCCCATCTTCCCCTTCCACTCCGCCACCACCACCCCGAATAACAACCTCAACCACCCTCCCACCAACTGTCCACTCCACCAGCACGCCCTCACACCCATCACCGCCACCCATTCCTCACTCCACCTCATCCCACGCTCTCATTATTCACCCAACTCCCCATTCCCTACCTCCACTCACTCACCACCACCCACAGTCACTACTCCACCAGCCCACCCAGCAGCCTCCCATTCCACCCACACAGCCCCCAGCCACGCCACCTTGCACAACCAATGCCGCCGTTCCCCCACCACCTGCCAGACCCATCCCCTCACGCCTATCACCATCACCACCCCCACGATTCACAGCACCCCCTGCCAGCACGCCCACTACACTTCCCTTACCTCCCACGCCAATACTAACCACCACCATCAAGCCGCCTACCCCACCCCCTACCCAGATTCACCCACACACCCTCTCTACCCTCCACCCCACCTCCCAACACCGCTCCCCACACCCTCAAAATCCACCATGCTCCATGGGACATCCCCATAGCCAGCCCCACTAAGCTGCATATCCAGGGGCAGCCTCCTAAATGCAAGGCAGCCTCACCTTTCTCCAGGCCACAACCAGACACCATCCATCATGCCCTCCATCTCCACCACCCGAGATGAGGATAAAACACATTTTGTGCCACCTCCAGGGCACCGCACAGTTCCTCCACCTCCTGGTCGGAGTCGACCATCCACCCTCACTGTGCTCTATGCCCCACATCAGCATCCCAACCAGCGAACACTTCACTGGACAACCCTCCTACACCACCTTACACGCTCACACTGCATCCCCACCATCGACTTTTACCAACTCGTCACGGGAACATGAATTTTACCCCCATGACGGTGGTGAAATACCCGAGCGGCGGGATGAACCCGACACCACCACCCCAGGAGGATAGTATGAGGTGGTGATACCACCCCACAAGGGGATGACGGAGAGGCTGGCTTACCTGGCTCACTGTCCAGGCAAAAGCGACATATCTCTCCCGTGACCCAACGCCCCTCTTCCCCACAGCCAGACCATCCGGTAGTGTACAGGAAAAGTACACTATTCTTCAGCAGAAGGAATGCTCGCCAGAATCAGGGTGGGACTTGCAGTGGCAAAGTCCCAAGCAAATCCAAGGACATCGAGTCACCTGGATCGGCCTCCTATTTAACAGAGGACTCAGGAGGAGCCTCAAGGGTTGCTATCCCCCTACCCTGATGGAAAGAGGGCACGCTCCACCGGAGCTGTGACAAAAGCCAAGAGAGGTCACCCGACCTCTTCCTCCCAACATCACCAGGACAGATCCTTCCACGATTGAAGGAAGGCACGCTCCACAGGAGCTGTGGTGTAAGCCAAGAGAGTTCATCTGACCTCTTGCTCCCGACGTCGCAAGGACCGGAATCCCTACCCCAACAGGAGGGCACGGTCCACCAGAGCTGTGGCGTGAGCTGAGAGAGTTCAACCAACCTCTTCCTCCCAGCGTTGCTGGGGCAGAAGTCCCAGGCCCTACTGCCAGAGTGCAGACTCCATCGGATCCGTGGCTGTGGCCGGGAGAACCTGATGGACACCCATTCTCAGCCACCAGGGTTGGTGGTGTCCGGAAGAGTCTCCCCCAAATCCTTCCACACTCCTGTGTTCCGTAGGAGCACAGGCAGTGCCCAGCAGGGCTGCCCGATGGAGGGAAATTCCCCCGGACCTCCCCCGCACACCCTGGATCAGAGTTTCGGCAGGGTCTCATGGGCCCGCCAAGTAGGAGGGTCGGCCCTCGGCCACTCTCCCTCCGCTAGTCCCCAAGCTCCTGCAGGGGAAGGCACCTTTTGCCCCGGCCATCCCTCCTGCGACGGAGCGAGGCGCCCCTCTCCCCGTCTCTCTCCTCGAGAGGGCGAGACTTGCTCCCCTACAGGAACCCCACCAGAGACCAGATCGGGCGTGATGTCCCAGAGGCCAGGTGTCCTGTCCCTGCAGCCCCGCCCTCCCCAGGTGCTGATGGACTCTGCCAGGACAAGGGCTGCAGTCCAGTCCTGATGGCCTCCCTCCGCAGATGAGGCCGCAGCCTCTGGAGTCAGCAGGCCTCCCCTGATGCCTGCTGCAGTAGCCGGATCTCCCCCAGAGCAGGTGACCGCAGTTCCTCCCTGACGGCCGCCCTTGTCAAATGAGACGGCAGCTTGGCCTGGGCGCTGCCCTCCCCACAGCTGACCCTAGGCCCAGGCCTCTCTAGGTCTTGCCCCCAGTCCCCCGATGACGACTAAAGGCCAGCGCTCTGCGGTGCACCTCCTGGCCCTCTTCTGCCCTAGTACAGAGAGCCCTGCATCACCCAAGGCCTCTACAGAGAGACAGCCGCCCACCATGCCACCCACCAATTCCTACGTGACTCGTGGCGACCCCACAGGCTACCTACCCCTGGAATACATTCTGGACGGCCCACCTCCAACACCCAGTCTCTGCCTGGGTTCCTGGCACAGGCCCTCCTGCCACTCGTGACTCGAGCACTCCCCTCCGCCTGTTCCGTGAGTAAAAGACTCTGAAGTTGGTTGTCCCCTAGAGTCTGGGAAGCCCCTACCCCAGTGGACCCTCCCCCTCGTCCCAGTGTCCCCCTCCCCCCAGTGTTACCTTCCCGTGTGGAATAGTGAACTCCCCACCAATAAGCTCACATGTGGAGTACGTGGTGCTAGGCCACAGGCCGCCCCCAAGTGTGACTATCCCCCCCCCCCCAGTATTACATATGGACAGACAGCATCAGTGCCACGTCCCCTCCCCCTGTTCTTTTGCTTTGTCCATATGAAGTGAATAGAAAGTGATATATGAGGTGTACTCCCAACTCCCTGTCTCGTAAGGAAGTCTATATCACCACTCCCCCCCTTCCCCCTTCCCCCCCCTCTGCCCCACGAATGGATAGATCATGAATGGTATATTCTCTCATCCTATGTAACGCACACGTCTCATAAGGCTAGCTAGGATGTCGTCTGTGTCACGTGGGTGCATATAACTAGCATAGGAGGCCATTTATGTTACGCGAATATGTATACAAGGACTTGAGTATATACTATCGTCTATGTCACGCGTTTGGGTATATTGGGATATACCTGACTGTCTCTGTTATATATAGTGCACCTGGTGTATTGTGTGAACCATATGTATGACACTGTGTGGATGTTATTACATGTAAGGTATATGACACTGTGTGAAAGTTATCATATGTAAGGAAAGGTAGAATACTGTACAAAGGTCAAACTCGCTGAACTAGGTAGAGATATTTATTGTAAGAGCTAGCCTTCTGAGATTATCGGATTATGTCCCATGGTTTTGATCACGGGCGTGTATGTATTTGTCTATTGTTAATATATAAGTGTGCCTTCGACCAGTTGTGTTTGGACTTTCCTTCCTTGCCTGTGACTGACCTGGTCAAGAACAGAGAACCCAAGGTCGCACCGTACCTGAACCCGAGAGGTTGGGACTCAGAATACGCTGCATAACAGTGAGCTACTCTGAAAACTGACTTCGAGGAGAATTGGGCCCTTCTTATTTACCCCTCGTACCCAAAATCATCCTGGGTCTACTTGCATCATTATATACCATTCTACATCTTCATGGTAGTTCTGCATTCTTTCTGTTATCTACATGTTTCCCTCTTCATCTCATACAGCCATTGCAACTCATTGAGCCTAGTTGCTTTGTCGCATAGCTGTTCGTTCTTACTCTTCTCTGCTTCTACGATTACCAATGACAGTTGTTCTTCCTCACTGCGCATCGTGTCAAGTTGTCCTACCACCACTCTTGTCTTCTCCGTTCTCTCCTCGAACCAGAGCCACAACGGAAAGCGGTGATCTTAACAACGAAGCGTTAAGATTCACAAAGAATTACAAAGAATTGCAAAGAAGAAGGACCACATGTGAATACACAACATCAATGGGCAAATGTGATTAAATCATTGTGGTGCAATGACACCAATCTGTGCGATGCGCAAGGAAAGTTTAACAGAACAAGAAAGAACTTAACCCGCCACGTGGCAGTGCCATTTTTTAAAACGGTCTGACATAATTCTGTGGCCAGTCCCAGTGCCGTTTTAAAATGGTTTAAAATATAAAAATTCACTGTGACCGCATTTTTCAAGATTCGCGGGTAAAAATTGGCAGGCATGTATGGTAACTGTTCCTCTACCATCCCCCAGGGTGTCAAGGCCATACACTCATTCACTCCCCCCCCTCACGCTCGCTCTGCCTCACTCTGCTTTTGTGCCTCACCCAGTGCTGTACATAGTGAAGGCATTTTGTAAATATTTTCATGTATATGTGGGTGTAAATATTTTCTTGTAAGAGTAAGGACTATATAGTGGTCAAGTTGTAAATTCCTTCTTGTAAGTGCCAGGACTGTACATAATGAAGTCAGGTTGTACCTATCTTCAAGTAGGTGTAAGATAATGCATTCATAGTGGGAAAAACATGCAAATTGTGATGGATGCTGAAGTAATAAGTAATCAGAAAAGTGTACCAAACATTGCTATACCTTCCTAGCATAACTACCTGAGTATACCTTACATAGAAAACAGCTTTCACTCACGTACATGATGAGTGTGAGAGAGCGGCTATACCTGTACACGAGTATGCAGGACTCAATAAAACCCATATCCGAGCCTTGGTGAGCATTTTAATGGCGAAATTCTTTGTTTCCACATCAAAATCTATCATTTTAGCCAAAAAAAAAAAATTGAAAAATGGCCAGCACTGGGGTGACCCATAGGGCTAAAAATAGCTGGCACATGGCAGGTTAAAAGAATTAGAACGTCCAAAGCGATTTTCTCCACTATTGCCAGATAGTTGTGGTTTGCAGAATAAATCTCCATAGTGGGACTGGAGCTTAACCTACTGTATATATGCTAATTTATTGAATCCAGTGGAGTATTCTTTATTTTCCACGTTCTTGCTTGAAAGTCAAATTCAGCTTAAGGGAGACCTTTCAACCTGAAGTGCCTGTTTTGTTTTTTTCTTTTAGCCTGAACAATATCGTCAAACATTGGCAAGGACTGATGAATTTGTGTCCTCGAGTTACAGAGGTTAACAGATCAGCAGTTACCCATGTGTACGAGATGCACAGATTAAGTCCTTTCAAGCTACATATTAATATGCATTTGTGTGTCTTGTATCAGTGCCGTCAGTGTAAGGTGGGTGAATTTTACTTACTAAAACTTCCCACATAACTGTGGGAAGCTTTATTGTTTTGTCATTATTATTACTACTACTGTATTATTTTTATTATTATTATTGTTATTATTATTATTAAAATGCCGGCTGTGGCAACTCAGGTCACCACCACACCCCCAGGAGGAGGACATGGAGGGCTAGATGGTGCACGGAACGTGTCCGTGCAATACGGACATAAGTTCACCCAGGCTGCGTGCCCCTATTCCCCAGAACTCTCCCGCCGCCACCACCTTAGTCAAAGTACACTACCTTTCGGGTGAGCTGACCACTGACAGGATCGGGGAGGAACTGGCCTAACAGTTCTGGGCAGCACCCCAGCCACAGCCTGTAGCCTTGCACCTGAGACGGCCTGTAGTAGCTCACTTTTTAAAGAGATGGCCTGTAGCTGCTCACCAAGAGAAAGGGCCATGGCCTGTAGCCAGGCACCAGAGATGGCCTGTAGCCGCTTACCAAAACAAAGGGCGATGGCCTGTAGCCGCTCACAAAATAGATCACGGCCTGTAGCCGGACCATTAATTAGGAGACGGCCTGTAGCCGCTCCATCTAGTGCTGCTGATACCCCCTACAGAAACCAGTGACGGCCTGTAGCCGCTCTGGGGAGAGCTGCTACAGGCTCTCTCCTTCTGTAGTTGCCTTGGAGGGCACGCCACCAGTGACGGCCTGTAGCCGTGCCTGTAGGGAGGAGATGGCCTGTAGCTGTTCCTCTCCTGCATGACGCCCTCCTTGCAGGACCTCAGTGACGGCAGGTAGCCGCACCGGCAGACAGGCGAAGGCCAGTAGCCAGACCTTGCCTGAGTGCCCATTGGGGAGTTAGTCCCCAGCGACAGCCTGTAGCCACGCCGACAGCGAAGGGACGGCCAGTAGCCGCCCTCAGTCTGTTGGCCAAGGGAACCTAGTGACGGCCTGTAGCTGCGCCGGGGGGAGTCGCAAAAGTCTCTCACCCCCTGTGACTCCGCAATGAAACAGTGAGCTGTGCTCAGTCCTGCCCTCCGGCAGGAACACAGGTCACCCACCTGTCTACCCAGACTGAGGCAACTTCCAGGAGGAGGACCACTGCTTGGAGGATTGGTGGAATGGCCCTGTAATGTCCCTGGGGTTGTTCTCCCTCCGTCCAGAGGAAGAGGATGCCTACCTGATGTACTCAGTCGAGAGTGATGCTGCAGCCTAGACCTGACGGCAGCACCCCCAGCAGCAGACTGCAGCCAGCGGCCCTCCAAGTACATCCCCCGGACCCCCGGTCGGGCCCACTCCCCACCCCCAAGGAAGGCGATCCCCGTCCTCCACCAGGCACTTGAGTGAGCGCCTCGAATGCATATTCGGCCCCAGTCCCGAGGGGCAGACCCCAGTCCCCAACCCCGACAGTGAGGGGCCTTTTGCCACACAGCCCGATCCCTACCAGATAGACGACGCCCCTGAGAGTGGTCCCGTGTTCGTGGGACGAAGGGACTACCCAGGGCCTCTGCCCACTCCGGGCCAAGAGTTGTGAGCCTTGGACCTTCCCTTCCCCCAGTGAAACGAAGTGTACACAAAAAGACAGTGAATCTATAGTGAACAGTGAGACTGACACTTAAGGCACGAAAGTGATTTTACAGTGAATACAATGACGCCAGAAAAGACCGAGACAAGTGAATATAGATGAACAGGCGCCCTAGTGAATTCCAGTGTACAGTGGGACCAAGTAAACATAGGCAGTGAATATTGCAAACAGTGATATTACCCTCGCCCCTTATAACGGCACCTGTAACTATTCCCCTCCCTTGTGCAAGTTAATAATACCCTCCCCTGTACTCGGCCTGTAAATTCAAAGTCAGGGCAGTAAATGCCTCACGATAGTGCCTCACCACCACGAACAGTGCAATAGTGCCTTGCTCTCCTGAACCAGACTTAGACTCCTGTGCATACAGTATCCTGTGCGTTACTAGACCCATTGATGCCAGTCTATGTATTGATTTTTTCCTATGAGATTGTGTAAGATTGCCTACCTGTTTCACAGCAGTTGAATTTGTCAATATACGTGTAAGGTTGTTGCCCTGTGTTTTTATGCCCTGGCCCTCTCTTATTTGTCTAAGCTCCGGTCTAGAAAGAGAACCCGGCTACACTCTAGGCGTTCTGGGGACGGGAAGCCGCCTCCTAAACACCTAGCATAACAATTATTATTATTATTATCATTATTATTATTATTATTATTATTATTATTATTATTACTTATTTTAAAATCGCGGTATCTCAAAGGCCATTTGGCCTAGAGCCGTCAAACTTGGTCATCTTAATTGGACAGCTGGCCACTTGTTTTGGCCAAATATAGTGACACTCTGTCAACAGAATCTCAGGATAATATCTGGAACACAGAAAAATGAGTCAGCCACGCTATCCCAAGAACCGCTTCAGCTAGGGAGTTGAAATTTTACTACAACTGTTACGCTGTGTGTTCTTAGGTCGATGTCTCGTCCTTAGAACGCTGGCTACTGAGCTGGGGTTCTTTTTCGAGACCGGATCTAGAATACACAACAAGAGGAACAGGGCATAAAAACTAGGGTCGACCAACCTTACATGTATATAACCTATATTACATGCAGAACAGATACAATGTTAATATGATACCCAGGTCAGGTTAAGGGGACACAATTATACTATATTATAGTTGACTCTGGCCCGGGCTGCTGTGGACTTGGGCTGCTTACAGGTGTCGCCCGGGTGTGGGAGGTAGCTTGTCAGGTGTTTCCTCCCACAGGGGACACAGGACTACTGCCGGGGGCTTGGTCATCCGGAGTGGGCTGCTGGTCGGCGTGGAGGGAGGCCCTTCCCTAGTGGGGCCTCGGTGGGGAAAGGGCCCTCTGGACTGGGGCCGAACAGGGCAAGCAGGTGTGCTTGCCTCTGCCTGCTCCTGGAAGAAGACTGCCTGCTGGTGGGGCTGGGGAGGCCATGCCCCAGAGTCTTAGGGGTGCCCCTTGGCATCTTGGGGCTGCACTCTTGGCTGGGTTGAATTGCCATCAGGAGCTGCCTGCGGTGTCCCTTCCCCATAGAGTCTGACAACGGGGGGCATCGCCTGGGTGCTGGCTGCAGGGCACTGACTCCCAGACTCGTAATGGGCCCTCGCCAGAGCTCCTCCAGCTGCAAGTCCTCTGGGGAACTGCACCTGTGGAAGAGAGAAAGGCATCCCGCTCAGCCTCTGGGTGGGTGGTGAGCCGAGCAAAGGACTTCCTCCAGAGGGGTAGTCCCAAGGACAGGGGACAAGGGGTGTATGGTGGCCATCCCCTCCTTCCTGGTGTGGACGGTGGCTGTCACCGCGGTTCCATTGGCCCTTGGGACAGCAGGCAAAAGGGGTATGGTGGCTGTCTCTTCCTTCCTGGTGCAGACGGTGGCCATCACCGCGGTTCTGCCTTTCTCTGGGGTGTCAGCCGAAGGGCATACGGTGGCTGTCCCTTCCTTCCCGGTGCGGACGGTGGCCGTCACCATGGTGCTGCTCCCAGGAGAGGCTGCTGGCAAAGGGTGTATGGTGGCTGTCCCTTTCTTCCCAGTGCGAACGGTGGTCATCACTGCGGTCCTGCAGGAGGTAGCAGCAGAAGAGTGTACGGTGGCTGTCTCTTCCTTCCCGGTGCAGACAGTGGCCGTCACTGCGGTGCTGCCTGGGACTGTACTAGGAAAAGTCCCACCCCAATCCTGGCGAGGGCTGGTCCAGCTGCAGAGTAGTCTGTTGGGGTAGCGTTCTTGCTCGTGGCCGTGTTGAGGGGAAGAGGGGCGCCAGGTCGTGGGGGACATAGGCCCGTCTTGCCTGGGCCTTACGCACGCCCTATGCACCTCCCTGTGGTCTCCCCCTGGGGTGGGTGTTGGGCTGTGGGTCCTCCATGGGGTGGGTGTTGCGACACCCATACCAGGGTTTCCCATGGGGGTGGGCAATTCACCACCATCAATGGAGAAAAAGTCACGTCCCCATGGCTGGAGGTGGTAGGTGTCCAAGGTGGTGATCTGGTGTGTCGGTGTGAGGTGGCAGAGGAGAGTGGTCCAGTGATGGGTGGGTGGGTTGGGTTCCTGGTGCAAAGAATAGGTGATGTGGAGGGTGGAGGTGTGCAGTGTATGCAGGAGAAGGCGGAAGAGGTGAGGTGTCCCTTGGATCCGGTGGCGTTTCCCCTGGGCAAGGAACCAGATCACGCAGTATATCATCATCTCTGGTGGTGGTGAGTGGCCGAGTTCTCCTGGCTGAATGCTGGCGATGGGTGAGGTGACCTGGGTTTCATGGGAGTTCAGAGGGCAGGTGCAAATCCTCTCCCTGGAGGATTGGTTTGGTGGAAATTTCCATTGCACCTGGTGTATTCTCAGTGTGATGGGGGTTGTGTTGGGTGTGGTGGGATCAGTTGGGGGTGGTTGTGGTGATGTTGGGGGTGTGGGTGAGGGTGTGACTGCATACCTGGCTGGCGGACGGGAGAGGAGGACGGATCTGGTGGTG
Organism: Coenobita brevimanus; assembly: GCF_032717465.1. Taxonomy (NCBI): domain Eukaryota; kingdom Metazoa; phylum Arthropoda; class Malacostraca; order Decapoda; family Coenobitidae; genus Coenobita; species Coenobita brevimanus. Next base: position 6,023,749 of record NC_137024.1, on the reverse strand, counting down.
GTGGTAGTGAGGACGGGCGTGGGTGGCGAGGTGGTGGGGCCACGTGGTGGTTCAGCTTGTCGTGGGTGGGTGGTTGATTGTCTTGGTTGTGGAGTACGTGGAGTGGTGGTGGTGGTGGTGGGTGAGGGGCTGGTGCATCGGGTGTGTGTGGGGGGAAACTGTGTGGGTGTAGGGGTGGAGGTGGGTGGTGATGTGGTAGGGCCACGTGGTGCATCGGCTGGGCATGGGCAGTTGACTGATTGCCTTGGTGGTGGAGGACGTGAAGTTATGGTGGTGGTGGTGGGTGAGGGGCTGGTGCGTGGTTGGGCATCAGAGGTGTCTGGGGAGTGGCTGTGTGTGAGGGAAAATTGTGTGGGTGTAGGGGTGGTGGTGGGTGTTGTGCGGTGTTGGTGACGTGGTGGGGTGACTGGGGGTGGGTGGGGGTCTCTGAGGGTGAGGGTCTGCGTGTCTGGTGGTGGCGGCGTGGCGGTGGGAGGTGAGGTGTCAGGTGAGGTCACTGGTGATGCGTCGAGAGACCATGGGGGTGGTGTTCAGCGGGTGGAATGTGGGGTGGGGGAGATGGTGGTGAACCGGGGGGTAGGTGAGGGTGAGGAGGAGGAGGAGAGTGTAAAGTAGCAGGCGTATAAGTCAGGGGAGTGTTCTGGGATGGTGGGTGGTCATGGGGTGGTATGATGGGGAGTGGAGTGGGTGCAGCATAGTTTGGCGTTGTCTGGTGGGGCACGAAACAGTCGTACATGATGGTTTCGATATGAGCATTTGGTGTTGTGGTACTGGAGATTGACTTGATAGGGATTGGGGACGTTGATGATGGTGTAGGGCCCTTCGAATCGTGGTGAGCTTTGTTTGGGATTGGTAGTTGTGCCACTACTACTGAGTCTCCTTTCTTGGGGTTGGCTGGGGTAACATCTGATAGCAGATCTTGGTGTCATTGCAAGTGGTGTAGTCGCCTCTTGAGGTGGTGATGGGGGTCGGATGTGGGAGATGGGGAGGGTGGCTGGAGGTGATGTCGGAGGGGTAGGAGGAGGGGGTTTCCCCAAACACCCGTTCATGGGGGGTGATTCCGTCTTCTCTTGGGCAGGTGTTCATTCCCCACTGTATAATTTTTACATGCGCCGGCCAATCTTCGTTCTTTGTTTCCTGTATTCAAGCCCGCTCTTGGTTTAGAAGGGTGTGGTGGTTCCTTTCACACATTCCGTTCCCTTGGGGCCAGTAGGGAGAGGAGTGGGAGATCTGGTAACCAAAAATGGTGGCGAGTTCTTTCCAGATCTTGCTAGTAAATCTAGGGCGTTGTCTGAGTGAAGGGCTTGGGGAATACTAAAGTAAGGGAAGACATGACGGACAAGTGCATCAGCCATGGCCACGGAGTGATGCTCCTTAGCTGGGCAGGCGATGAGGAATTTTGAATAGATGTCTAGAAATATTATGATGTATTTGTAGCCGGCTTTGGGTAGTAGGGGCCCGACTACATCCATGGACAACAGTTGCCATGGTTTGTGGGTGGTGATACTTCCTGACGTCTCAGGTGCACGGGTGATGTCCTTGTCTAGTGTGCAGGCCTGGCAGGCTTGGATGATTTGTTTGGCCAGGTTGGAGGGGCTGGGCATCCAGTAGATATCACTGACTACTTGTAAGAGTTTTTTGGTGCCGAGATGGATGCCATTTTTGGAATGTAGGTGGGTCATTGCATCAAGAGCGGTGTCTGGATTGAGGACTATATGCCCGGCCTGGGTAAACAGGTGATCGCTGTGCCTGTGAAGCTAAGAGAACACCTGGGGTGGTATCCAGTGAGTGCACTCCTTATTCTGCCACTGGTGTAGGAGGTTGGAGGTGGCATTGATGGAGTTGATTGGCAGGCAGGACAAGACATCGGCGTTGGTGTGTAGGTTTCCTGGTCTATAAGTGATTTCAAAATCAAACTCTTCAAGGGTCCCTCTCCACCTGATCAGTTGGGCATTGTGGGTGTTGGACTGTCATAGCCATTGGAGGGACTGGTGGTCCGTGATGATAGTGACATGAAAGCCGGAGACGTAGGCTCAGAAATGCTCCAAGGTCCATATAATACCCAGGCATTCACATTAGGTAGCGGCATAATTCTTCTCGGCTTGGTTGAGGGTATGGCTGGCACAGGCGATTATGTGTTCTTGTCCCTCTTGGACTTGCGCTAGGACGGTGCTGATCGCCACTAGGGACACATCAACGTACAGGCAAAAGGGCAGGGTATAGTTGGGGAATGCGACGACCAGGGTGGTGATGAGTTTGGTTTTGAGGGTGTGAAATGCACTGACCCGGTCATCAGTCCAGATGAAAGGCTCACCCTTTTTAGTCAGGTCATGGAGGGGTTTTGCGATGTTGGCAAAACCCTTTTCAAAGTGCTGGTAGTAGGATGTGAGTCCGAGAAAGGCGTGCAAGTCATGGACATCTCGTGGTAGGGCTGGGTCTGCGATGGCCTGCAGCTTGACGGGATCAGGTGATATGCCTTCCGATGAGATAATGTGGCCCAGGAAGGAGATGGACCGTTCAGCCAGTGTGCACTGTGGTGGTTTGAGTTTAAGTCCTGCCTGGTGGATGCACAGGAAGCCTTGCTTGAGGCACTGGAGATGGTCGGCCCATGTCCGCCTGAAAATGATCACATTGTCCAGGTACACCAGGCAGATTTCCCAGGTGTGGCCGCTGAGGACTGACTCCATTAGTTGGGAAAACGCGGCGGGGGTGATGCAGAGTCCGAATGGGAGAACACTGAACTCGTAGTGTTTACCATTACTGGTGGAAAAGGCTGTTTTTCCTTGGTCCTCAGGGTGTACAGGGACTTGCCAATATCCTGATTGAAGGTCTAATGTGGAGAACAAGGATGCCTCATATAAGGAGTCAAGAGAATCGTCTATCCTGGGTAGAGGGGTGGCATCCTTGGTGGTCAAGTCATTTAATTGTCTGTAGTCCACACAGAAGTGCATGGTGCCATCTTTCTTTTGACCAGGATGACTGGCGAGAACTACAAGGCTTGGCCTCCTCCATTTCTCCAACCACTAATCCTCTGGGGTGGGTGAGGGTGTGGTGGAGAGGTTGACGATGCACATTGCTCCAAGGCTGGGGGGGAGAAAGGTGGGTGACAATAGGGAGGAGAAGGCCCCAGGTAGTAGGTTAGGCGAGAACAGGACAGAGGTTCCAGTAGGTCTGTTCAGGTGTAGCCAGGCCTCGTGCTGGGGGGGAATGGTCAGGGCGGATGTGATAGTTGCGGGGAAGGTGGGGTGTGGAGGAGCAGGATGGGCAGGGGGGGTTGGGGGCAGGGTGGAGGACATGGTAGGAGGGGGGTAGGATGAGGGGAGGGATGGGGGTGTGCATGTGCAGAGTGGCTGGCATGGGGGTCTGGAGACTTCTGAAAATGTAGGCGACGTTTGTGGCAGTTGATGCTGGTGTGCAGCTTCTGTAGAGGGTCCAGTCCCAAGTAGCCATCATAGGTATGGCAGGTCGAGTCGAAGATGATGGACTTGTGTTTGGCGGATGGTTGCTGGTGGGTATCAGATCATAGGGCCTGGGTTTCCCCACGTATTGGCAGGGGGCCATCCCTCACATCTACGAGGTGAGATGAGGTGGGGAGAAGTGGGCTGAAGGCCGAGGTGCGGAGGGAGAAGAAATGAGTGTAGTGGCAAGATCTGGCTGCTCCCGTGTTGACCAGTAGCCTTGCTTTTACCCAATTCAGTCTCATCTTGTTGTAGACTGGGGGGCGATATTTCTGAGAGATGGCCTCCACCACCGTGGGAAGGTGCAGAGGTGGTCCTAAAAATTCAGCTGTTGTGGGGAGTCTTCTTCCTCGGGCTCCATCTCCCAGGGATCGGCGTAATCGGTGAGTGAGGTTTCATTCTTGTTGCCCTCGTCTTCTAGTGAGGAGACTTTGCGACGCCCTTGGGTGGTTGTTTTGTGTCGGGCAGCCTTAAGTTGTTCACAGATGTCGTGGAGAGGGCAGCTGCAGCTACAGACAGAGAATTCCCATGGATTGGTAGATATCAAATTCATATTCTCCTTGAAGTTGAGGCGTCTCTTGGTAGGGTGCACCCTGGGTACAGAGGGTGTTGTTGAAGTGCTTGGGTGGGTGGAAGGCATCCAATGTTTTTGGTGTTGTGCTGTCCTCTGGGTGGGGCACTTGTCCACTGCACTGATGTGCTGGGGGGTGGAGCGGGAGACTAGGAGGCGCCGCACGAGCTGTACATCCTTGTTGAGGTCTCCTGAAGGGTCATATATGGTAAAGTGCTCCCTAATGATGCTGGGGAGGATCCTCAACAATGTACTAAATATGTGTTGCTCCCAGGTGGCTGCGTTGGTCTCTGGGTATGCGGCAGTGATGAGGTGCCTTGCCTGGATAATTGTGTTGTCCAGGTTGCCATTTGTAGGTGAGGGCATTGAGCTGGGATAGAGCTATGACTTTCCCCAAAGATGGCGTGGCTGCCTGCATCACGATTTGGGTAAATTGCTCCCATGTTAATTTCAGGATAATCTTGGAGGCAATACTTGATACTGCCTTGCCCGGGTGCAGCAGGGTAACTGCTATTTTCTGCCTGTTGTGGTAAAAACCTATGTTCAGTACTGGGTCAACCATGGACAGGTATATATTGATATCGTACTGTTTGGAGTCAAACTTTGGTAAATGCACGTGCGGTTTAGCCGCCATTTTGCTAGATTTCTTACTTTTTGTTCCTCTTTGCACTCTGATGAGGCCAAGAACCACAGCTGGCCACCAGTGTTATGCTATGTGTTCTTAGGTCGACTTCTTGTCCTTAGAACACTAACTACTGAGCTGGGGTTCTCTTTTAAGACCGGATCTAGAATACACAACAAGAGGAACAGGGCATAAAAGCTCGGGTCAACCAACCTTACATGTATATGACCTTAATTACACACAGAACAGATACAATATTAATATGATACACAGGTCAGGTTAAGGGAACACAATTGGACTATGTCATAGTTGACTCTGGTCCGGGCTGCTGTTGACTTGGGCTGCTTACAGGCGTTGCCCGGGTATGGGAGGTAGCTCGTCAGGTGTGCCCTCCCGCAGGGGGCATGGGACTACTGCCGGGGGCTGGGTTTTCTGGAGTGGGCTGCTGGTTGGCGTGGAGGGAGGCCCTTCCCTGGTGGGGCCTCGGTGGGGAAAGGGCCCTCTGGACTGGGGCCAAACAGGGCAAGCAGGCATGCTTGTCTCTGCCTGCTCCTGGAAGAAGACTGCCTGCTGGTGGGGCTGGAGAGGTCACGCCCCGGAGTCCTAGAGATGCCTCTGGGGGTCTGGGGGCTGCAGTCTCGGCTGGGTCGAGTCACCATCAGGAGCTGCCTGCGGCATCCCTTCCCAATAGAGTCTGACAACGGGGGACGCCACCCTGGTGCTGGCTGCAGGGCACTGACTCCAGGACTGATGATGGGCCCTCACAAGAGCTCCTCCAGCTGCAACTCCTCTGGGGAACTGCACCTGTGGGGAGAGAGAGAAAGGCATCCCGCTCGGCCTCTGGGTGGGTGGTGAGCCGAACAAGGGAATTCCTCTGGAGGGGTAGTCACAAGGGCAGGGGATGAGGGGCGTACGGTGGCTGTCCCCTCCTTCCCTGTGAGGACGGTGGGTGGCACCGCGGTTCCACTGGCCCTTGGGACAGCAGGCAAGAGGGCGTACGGTGGCCGTCTCTTCCTTCCCGATGCAGACAGTGGCCGTCACTGCGGTCCTGCTCCCTGAGGAGGTGGCAGACGAAGGGCGTACGGTGCAATCCCTTCCTTCCCGGTGTGAACGATGGCCGTCATCATGGTTCTGCCTTTCTCCGGGCTCTCAGCTGAAGGGCGTATGGTGGGGGTCCCTTCCTTCCTGGTGTGGATGGCGGCCATCACAGCGGCGCTGCTCCCAGGAGCGGCTGCAAGTGAAGGGCATCCGGTGCCTGTCCCTTCCTTCCCAATGTGGACGGTGGCCAACACCGCGGTCCTGCAGGGGGTAGCAGCAGAAGAGTGTACGGTGGCCGTCTCTTCCTTCCCGGTGCAGATGGTGGCCATCACTGCAGTGCTGCCTGGGACTGTACTAGGACAAGTCCCACCCCGATCCTGGCGAGGGCTGGCCCGGCTGCAGAGTAGTCTACCAGGGAGGCGTTCCTGCTCGTGGCCGTGTTGAGGGGAAGAGGGGCACAAGGTCATGGGAGACAGAGGCCCGTCTCGCCTGGGCCTTACGCGCACCCAATGCACCTCCCCCTGGTTTCCCCCTAGGGTGGGTGTTGGGCCATGGGTCCTCCATGGGGTGGGTGTTGCGACACCCCTACCGGGGTTTCCTGTGGGGGTGGACACTTCAACATTTCCTTAAGGTGGACGCAGTGCGGAAAGGAGTATGGTTTCAGTCGATTGATTATTCTCTGAGATCGGGTGGGGTAAAAAACTGGGACTTTTCCTGATAATCCGGATGTCATATAGTTTTCTATGAAGGATTAAAGCTAGAGCCACCAAGCTTGATGGACTTAGAGACTGTGATGACCTAAGGTGACATACACAAGATCAGTGACCTTGACCACATGATCCCTTTGTACCTCGACTTCTAGTAGACAATGGCTGTGAGAAGTTATTCTTTATCAGAACTGTCCTTGGACAATTTTACGTGTTTTAGTTGTTGTTATTATTATTATTATTATTATCATTATTATTATTATTTTCGTTATTATTATTATTATTATTATTATTATTATTATTATTATTATTATTAGCTGTTGTATTTGGGGATGCAATATTTTGGCCCCACTGTTGTACATCCTCACCATAGACACATTATCATTGTGTGGGTATAATTTTGTTGTATGTAATGGAACCATTCATTCGCCCGTATTATAGTTGACTCAGGAAATTTCACAACGTCTCTTTCTCAGAGATTTATTTACCATACTACACCTTGATATCCTCTTGTATGGTAGCTACTGGTGGAAACTATGTCGAATGTAAGGACAACTGGAGAGAGAGAGAGAGAGAGAGAGAGAGAGAGAGAGAGAGAGAGAGAGAACGTTCTCCGAAATTAACTATTCACCAGAATAAAGTACAGTAGTTTCACTTTAGTTTGTACCGTCAGTTTATATATATATATATATATATATATATATATATATATATATATATATATACCCCCTGGGGGTAGGGGGGTTTCAAGAATACTCCACCAGTATCCCTGCTTGTCGTACGAGGCGACTAAAAGGGTTGGTGGTGGGTCAGTGCCCCACCCCGTAAAAAGAACTAACTAAAAAAGCGAATAAAGCGCCTCGGACCCGGACGGACCATACGTTGACGACTAAGGAACGGACAAAGGACATTCTGAGGGTGGGAACATGGAATGTGAGAGGAGTGAATGATGAAGTGAAAGAGAGAGAGATTGTTCAGGTGCTTGAGGATGCAAAAGTGGATATATGTGGATTGACTGAAACTAAATGAAAAGGTGAAAGGGTGAGAGAATCGGAATATGGTGTAAGTATATGTGCGGGAGTCAGTGAGAATGAGAGGGCAAGAGAGGGAGTATGTCTGATGATAAGGAAGAAGTGGAAGGAGAATATAAGAGAGTATGGAACAGTGGGTGCAAGGATTGTATGGGTGAGGATGAAAGTAGGTATACAAGCATGGGCGATTGTATGTGTGTATGCTCCAACAGAGGATCGAGTGGCAAGAGTGAAAGATGAGTTTTGGGCGAGAGTAGAAGCATGTATGGACAAGTTTGAGAGGAGCGAGAGAGTGCTGTTGATTGGAGACATGAATGGCAAAGTTGGGAATGTACGAGTGGATGGAGTGGTTGGTCAGTGGGGTGTGCCAGCTGAAGTAGATGGGAATGGTAGTGCTTTGGTGGACATCTGTGCTAGTAAGGGGTTGGCAATAGCCAACACCTACTTTCGTCATAAGATGATCCACCGGTATACATGAAGAGTAATGAGGAGGATGGATGGTGAACTTGTTGAACGAAAGGCAATGATAGACTACGAGTGTGTGGATGAGCGAATGAGAAGACAAGTGTTGGATGCAAGAGTGTGGAGAGGGTGGGGGAATGGAGTCTCGGACCATCACTTAGTGATGGCCAAGATAGAGCTGCAAAGAAAGTGGTTGAGGAGACGAAGGGGAAGACAGGAGGAAGCAGCTCCTGTGAGAAGAGTGGAGAAATTGCAAGATAGTGAGAAAATGACAGAGTATAAGAGCATAGTGGAAGAAAGATTGGGAAGGTATGAGCTAGAGCAGATGGAAGGGGTGGAAGACGTTTGCAAGATATTCACGGAAGAGATAGGCGCAGCGTGTGAGGCGGTTTGTGGAGTGAGGAGGAGATGCAAGGGTGTGCAAGGGACAGCATGGTGGAATGATGAGGTGAAACGAGCTGTGGAACAAAAGAAGAAGGCATATAGTGAATGGTTAGCGAGTAGAGGTAGGGGAGAAGATGAGAGAGAGAAGAGAGAGGTATATGTGAGCAGGAGAAGGGAGGTTAAGAGACTGGTGAAGGAGAGTAAGAAGAAAGTGGATGAAGAGTTTGGGAGGAATCTGAGTGTGAAATGGAGGGAGAGTAAGAAATTGTTTTGGAATGAGGTAAAGAAAGTAAGGCAGTGTGAAAGGGGAAATAGTAGGGGAGTGAAAGATAGGAATAATAGATTGTTGGTGGATATGAGAGAGAAATTGAGGAGATGGAAGGAGCACTTTGAGGATTTGTTGAATGTAGAGAGTGAGAGCAGTGTGAGTATAAGTGGTTGGGGTTGGCTGGGAGAAGAAGAGATGAGAGGAGGGAGGAAGAGATCAGTAAGTCGGAAGTAGTGGAAGCGATGAAGAAGATTAAGCTGGGAAAGGCCCCAGGAATTGATGGAGTGTGTGGTGAAATGCTTAGGTATGGGGGTGAGATTGTTGTGGAGTGGATATGGAAGTTGTGTAGATTGGCTTGGGAAGAGGGATGGGTTCCAGAGGACTGGAAATCAGGTATAATTGTTCCTCTGTACAAAGGAAAAGGGGAGAGAGAAGTATGCGGTAACAATAGGGGTATTTGCCTTCTTAGTGTGACTGGTAAAATATATGGTAGAATACTCATTGATAGGGTTAGGCATATGACAGAGGAGCTAGTTGGAGAAGAACAAGGGGGATTTAGGAAGGGAAAAGGGTGTGTAGATCAGATATTTGTTCTAAGATGTTTAGTGGAGAAGTATCTAGAGAAGGGAAGTGTATGCTGCCTTCATGGACTTGGAGAAAGCTTATGACAGAATAGATAGGCAAGGTATGTGGAAGGTATTAAGAATATATGGAGTGGAGGGGAAATTGTTGAGTGCTGTGAAGAGTATGTACGAGGGAGCTAGGGCTACGGTGCGAGTGGATGGTGAGCTGAGTGAGTTCTTTGATCTCAATGTGGGACTGAAACAGGGGTGTGTGATGTCTCCATGGCTGTTTAATATATATATGGATGGGGTTGTAATGGAGATGCAAGGTAGGGCAGTGGATGTGGGGCTCTCCCTAATGAATGAGGGTGAGATTTGGAAGCTTCCGGTGTTGCTGTTTGCTGATGATACAGTATTGTTGAGTGAAGATGAATGGGAGTTGCAAGGTTTGGTGAATGAATTTGGGACAGTGTGTAGGAGGAGGAAGCTGAAAGTTAATGTAAACAAAAGTAAAGTTATGGTGTTTGAGAGGAATGAAGTCACAGAGAGTGCAGTGAGGTTGGATGGTGAGGATATGGAGAATGTGAGTGCATTCAAGTACTTGGGTAGTGTGATGAGTAAGGATGAAACTTTGGGGGATGAAGTACGTGAAAGGGTACAGCAGGGAAGAAAGGTTGTTGGTACACTGAAAGCAGTGATGAGAAATAGGGAGGTGAGTATGGAAGTTAAGAAGTCACTGCATGATGGTATTGTGATCCCTACCCTGACGTATGGAAGCGAGGCGTGGACCTTGCAAGAGGGGAACAAGTCAAGAGTGAGAGCAGTGGAAATGAGTTACTTGAAAGGAGCATGTGGAGTGACGTGGAGGGACAGGTTGACGAATGAAGAAGTGAAGGAACGTTGTGGGGTAGATGTGGATGTGGTTGAAAAGATTCGGAGAAATACACTGAGGTGGTTTGGACATGTGGAGAGAATGGAGAATGAAAGACTGACTAAGAGGGAGGGAGAGGGAGGGGTACACCGAGGATGAGGTGGAGGGATGGAGTTGAGAGGTATATGAGGGAGGGGGGGGGTGATTTGGGGGGAGGGTAATCAAATGGTGGGTGACAGAGTGACTTGGAGGCGTTTTATCAGGCGTTTGAGTGTCCACTGCAGGACCGGCTTATCCCGACCGAAGTAGGGACGGTACAGCCAATGCATCTACCAAGTGGCTTAGGCTGTCTGGTAGAGACTGTGTAGGGTAAGAAGTGCTTGTAAGTGTAACTGTAGTGTTGGAGTGGCTTTGGATGTGTGTGTAGTCTGTGAACCAAGTGTAATCGGGTCGCGCAAGCCGACTGTGTGCAAGCATACTTTATAGTATGCGACACTGGTTCAACCACAGCACCCCTTGTGTCCCCCAATGCAGTACGTGACCAGAAGAACGCTCCCAGAGTTTATTACCCTGGCGAGGCGCGAACCCTCGTTCCTCATTGTACGAAAACGCACACTTTACCACTGTACCACAGAGACTCCATATATATATATATATATATATATATATATATATATATATATATATATATATATATATATATCCCCAGCAGACATAGGATAAGTAGGTTAAGTTGAGTCCTTGGGTGAGATTCGCCAACTCCTTGTCGTATCTGTGGCTTCTTTACCCAGGATGGACGAGGACGGGGGAATGCAGAATCTACCCATGTTTATAGTTTTTCCTAAGAAAATAAAATAGTTGATAAATGAATCCATAATAATTATACTACTACTACTACTACTAGCTTACTACCACCACTACCACTACTACTACTGATGATGATGATGATGATAATAATAATAATAATAATAATAATAATAATAACTAGCAGGAGTAGTAGTGGTAGTAGTAACAATTATTTATATAACTACTGTAGTTAATTGTTAAGGATTCTTAATTTCAACCCATTTTATTTTTCTGCATCCAATAGCACCTTAAGGGCGAATCGAGGGGGACAGGGCATCAGGAAGTCCGGACACTTTCTTTTTTTAATGTAATTCTCTTCCCCCTCTCGCAACAAGTGTACACCATTACTGAATGAAAAATATAAACACAGTATTTAAAATTCCCAATATTTTAACTTTGACCTTATCGCTGAAGCTTTGTGGTTCAAAGCTGTAAAACAAAATGTGATAATGAATATATAGTTTTTATTATTATTTTATTATAGTTTTTATTATCATTCTTAATGCACGGCTGTCATCAATAGATATAAAGTTAAAAGTTCCGATTACCCTCCCCCCCTCCACTTCCTCTCACAAATGCTGGGTCCACCTTTGCACAGGTCATCAGAACTATGCAGAGCTGTCACCCCTTCTCCTTTGCTAACTCCCCGATGCATAAAGCATTCATTATTTCACACACAGCATAATTGATCACAGTGCAGACGCTGGTGCATGAGTTATGGTAGGGCCATTTCGTTCCGGGAGAACCAAGGATACGTTCTCGGGCCGGTAAGACTTTTGAACGAAGTTTGCTTCTTCCTTGTTCCTCTTCACCCAACAATATAATCAGGGACTTCGATGTAACATCGGCTACTGCTTGTCGTATTCCAGGGGAGGACTGAGACTAGGCAAAAACCTAACTGTCTGCGTTAGTAACTTCCTTGTAATTGATAGGCACTAGGAGTGTATTTGTTTTGATGATTTCGTGACATCTCGACAATTTACTGTATTCTGCACATTACACCTCAGTACCCTTTTGTACAGTGTGAATGCAAACTATATCAATATTAAAATGATATAAATAACATGCAAGGGTATGATTAGGTGGAATACGAAAAATAAATCGCTTAGGAAGGAGGCCTATACGAAACTTCCAATGCTACCTACAATACGGCAGCAGTCCTAACAGACTTCACCAAATATATTTACTTCCTTCAGAATGAACCTCAGTTTAGCATCAACATTAAATGTGTTAACTGTTTCATGATCAGGATTATGTTAAGATTCTGTTCCAGCTAACGTAAGACTATTTTTTCAGAGAGTGAGTAATGGGAACCTGAGAGTTAATAATTTGGTTTTAAAAACGCAGTACAAAGCTACCCTCCGTCCTCTCTGTCCGATATCAACTACTCGAAACACACACACACACACACAGGGAGTCAATCAATGCAGACGTACGACATCGGCGCTCCGTACCGAACCAACACGGCCAGTGGCATTACCTAAATTAGTATCTTTGTATGAGTCAAGCTCTGTACCAGGTTAGACTAAATGATTTTTCATTATTAAAAGAAAAAAAAAAGTTTAAACAAGATTTGTTCAAACAGAAAAGAGAACCAAGACGAAAGAATGCGCTGAGTCAGCTGAGGTTTGTTTAGACTACAGCAGCACGGGGAATGTAAGTACATACTCTGTACTTTTAGTATTGCAAAATGGATACATACTTTAGTAAAGCAAATTTGGAAAAGAAAAGGGATAAAGGTAGAAAGCAAAATGATGATTTCTACCAAGAACTGGTTGAAGTGGAGACTCACAATAGACTGGTTGAACGTGTACACAAACTAGAAATGGCTTTCAAAAATGAAATTGATGAAATAAAGAAGCAGATGCACTTGCAAAAGGAAGAAATAGAAAAACTAGGAAGGGAGGCCAACAAGAAAGACACAACCATCAGTGAACTAACAGTGGAATTGAGTGCACTTAGGAAGAAAATGAGTGAAATGGCAAGTACAGTAGTCAATCATGAGAGTGTTATGGAAGAGTTCAAAAATGACACAGAGACAATTAGGCAAGTAAGCAGTCTTATAGACCAGAGCAGTGATATTGAGGAGAAGATAACACAGGTGAATGAAGCTGTGCAAAGCTACAAAAATGATGTGGAAACCACGTATGCTGAAATGGTGAAAGTAAAGAAAGACTTAGAAACAAGGGTGGAGGAAAAAAGCATTAAAAAGGAAGTGAAAAGAATAATCCAAAACAATCCAAAGTTAGTCAGAGATTCAGTAGATATAAACAGATCTATAATAATCACTGGTATAGAAGAGGAAGAAGTAAAAAACAAGATCACAAGAGACAAAAAGGAGATGGCAAATGTAATGAGCTTACCGAAAGAAGTATCAGAGGAAATCTGTAGTAAAGACATAGAGGAACACAGAAGGTTAGGGAAATACGAGAAAAGCAAGACAAGACCTCTAAAGGTGACTTTCCAGAGTGTAAACACTGTGGAAGAGATACTAAAAAATGCAAAGAATCTTATGGAAAAAGAGGAGTTAAAAAATGTATGGATAAAAAGATGCCTAACCCAAGAGGAACTGGAATTATTGAAACAGAAAAGGGAGGAAGCAAAAACAAAAGATGAGGGAAGATCAGAAGAGAAGAAGAAATTTTTTTTACAAAGTAATAGGATTGCAGGTACGAAAGTGGTACACAAACAGGATGGAATAAAAAGGAGGAAGGTAGTAAAACCATGTCATGACAAGTATATAGACAAGATGATAAAGTTGATGTACTCAAATGTGGATGGAATGGTATCTAAATTACTAGAGATGAATGATTATGTCAGAGAAAATGAACCACAAATAATATGCCTAACTGAAACAAAATTAACACCAAGGATATCCAATGACATACTAAACTTAGAGGAATACAATATATGGAGGAGAGACAGAAATGTAAAAAAAGGAGGAGGAATTATAATATTAACTAAGAAAAATCTAAAAGTCAATGAAATAAAACTAGATATACCATCACAAGTAGAACTGATTGCAGTAGAGATCAACACATCTGAAGGGAAAGTAATTGTAGCCAATTTGTACATGCCACCCAGATCAAACACATGGGAAAGAGATGAATATGAGGACCTGGCAGAGAGTACAATTCAGAGTTTAAGATCATTACTACATAAAATGGAAGAGAAATCGGAAAGAATTATACTAACTGGGGATTTTAATACAAATATAAATTGGAATACTTTAGATATAATTAGCCAAGAAAGCTGTTGGGACCAAAAGCTCCTGGATGTCGTGCATGAGTTTTTCCTAACGCAACATGTGAGGGAAACCACCAGAAAAAGAGGACTTGATGTACCTTCAGTGCTAGATCTAATATTTACTAGGCAAGAAAATGATATTGACAGTTTAATATATCACCCTCCACTCGGCAAAAGCGATCATGCAGTACTAAATTATAACTTCAGGATAGCATATGACATAGTTAACAGCAATGACAGTTACAAAAAGAGCCTAAACTATAAAAAGGGAAATTATCAAGACATAAAGAAGTATATCTTAGAAGTTGATTGGGAAAATGAGCTTAGAGGACAAGATTTAAATGCTGTATATAAAAAATTCTGTGAATTTTATGAAATAGGAGTCCAGAAGTACATCCCAAAGCACGAAGAAGCAGATAAGAAAATACAGGAATGGTTCAATAAAGAATGTAAAAAATCAAAAGAAAGAAGAGATTTGTTGTGGAATAGATACAGAAGACACAATAGTGAAAGGGTGTATAATAATTACAAACAGGCAAGAAACGTTTATACAAGAATAAGGAGGGGAGCCCAAAAACAGCTTGAGGAGGATATAATAAATAAAAGTAATGAACAACCAAAGCTGTTTTACAGCCACATCAGAAGCAAAACCAAAGTAAAAGATATAATACAATCCATTACGGACGAGGGAATCACTTATACACAAGAGAAAGATATTTGTGAAGCACTAAATAAGAATTTCCAATTAGTTTTTACAGAAGAAAAAATTTTTGAGAAGGACTATGTGGAACATGCATGTCCACACATACTACCAGATATACAAATAGCAGAAAAAGTAATACAGGAGGAGTTAAGTAGATTAGACAGAGGAAAAGCAAGTGGTCCTGATGAAATTTCATGTTGGGTACTATGAGAATGTGCAAAGGAGTTAAATAAACCATTATCTTTAATTTTCAAGAAATCCTTGAGTCAAGGTAAACTACCTGATATTTGGAAAAAAGCAAATATTGTCCCCTTATTCAAGAAAGGAAATAGACAAAATCCTCTCAACTACCGACCAGTATCACTGACCAGTGTTGTAAGCAAGGTATTAGAAAAGCTTATAAGAAAAGCTTGGGTAAATCATCTAGAAGAACACAGTATGATAACAGAAAGACAGTTTGGTTTCAGAAAAGGAAAATCATGTGTTACTAATCTGTTGAGCTACTATGACAGAGTAACAAACACAATACAGGAAAGGAAAGGATGGGTGGACAGTATCTAATTAGATTTCAAGAAAGCTTTTGACACAGTACCACACCAAAGACTTTTATGGAAACTGTACCATCAAGGAGGAATTCGAGGCAAACTGTTTTGTTGGATGCAAGACTTTCTCATAAAAAGAGAAATGAGAACAGTACTAAGAGGAAACTACTCATCATGGAAAGAAGTGACTAGTGGAGTACCACAGGGTTCAGTGCTGGCACCAATCATGTTTTTAGTGTATATAAATGATATAAACAGTAACACTGGAAATGAGAGCTATTTGAATATGTTTGCAGATGATGCAAAAATACAAAGGAGAATTACTAACACAGACTCTTGTAAAGAGCTACAAGAAGAATTAAATAAACTTCATGAATGGAGTAGTACATGGCAAATGGAATTCAATGTGGACAAGTGTCATGTAATCAAGTTTGGTAAAAGTGGAAAAAGACCTGATTGGGATTATAAGTTAGGAAACAAAACCCTATATACATCAGAAAGAGAGAAAGACCTAGGTGTGATTATCAATAACAGACTAGCTCCGGTTGACCACATCAGCGAGAAGGTACGGAACATGTATACACTGCTTGCAAATATGAGAATAGCATTCACATACATAAATGAAGACATGCTAAGAAGGATAATAACATCATTCATTAGACCAACCCTGGAATATGCATCAGTAGCCTGGAGTCCTCATCTCAAAAAACACATAGACAAGATTGAAAAAGTTCAAAGAGCCGCAACAAGATGGATACCAAGCTTAAGGGACGTAAGCTACGAAGAAAGACTAAATAAACTGAATCTACCAACACTACAGGAGAGAAGGAAAAGAGGTGACATGATAATGCTATATAAGTGCATATCAGGGAAGAAGAAAATAGACATAAATGATTACTTAACATATGGAGAAGCATCAGCAAGAGGACACTGCAAAAAACTGCATAAGAAGAGAGGTGATAAAGACATAAGGAAATTCAGTTTCCCAAACAGAGCAATTGATCAATGGAATGCACAACCGAATGAAATAGTATGTGCCAAAACAATTCACAAATTTAAGGATATGTACGATAAATATGGTTTAAGACACGGGACAGTACGAGCTTGACTCATTCCTGTAAAGATACAATTAGGTAAGGTAAGAACACACACACAGTCTCGTATGATCACTCTTGGCTGAATAAATTTGTCTGGTGGTAGATGGAACAGAATACTAAAAATTTCCTGGGCATGAGAGTTAGTGTGCTAAATTTACCGTAATAAAAAGCAGCATTCATGTATCGTGCAGATGGATCCAAAGCAGAATTACAGTACATGGATTACAGTCTTCATGTATTACAAAATTACATAAAAGAACCAATAATCCATCTATCCATCATCCAGTCCTGTGTTGCCTCATGAGGAGCGTAGGAGCCCAGGGCTAGACAAATCTTTACTGACATTTATGATGAGTGACCAGCTTCATTCACCCCTGAGTGGCATTACGTGAGCAATAAACCCCAACCATCTCTTGGATATAAACCTACACAGGCTCAGTCCGATTAGAGCGCCACTAAACTACCAGGTGCCATAGTTTGGTTCTCTGGTTACCATCCAGCATTTCCTGGTGTACAGTAAACCATTAGGCTTGTCACTCAGTGTAGAGTCACCCATAGAAGGAAGAGGAAAATATGAAGGAAAGAAAGACAGAAGGGGGATTGTAAAGTCACACCAATAATTGTTAGCTTAATCCAAGAAGCATCCCTTTTTAACCCTTTCAAGCAGTTTATATATATATATATATATATATATATATATATATATATATATATATATATATAATATATATATATATAATCACCAGACGAGCTTGTTCAGCTTGAGAGATATTTTTCGAACTCCTGGGATAGACACTTTTTAACCCTTTCACTAAAAAATCTCAAAACTAAAAAAAAAAAAAAAAAGAAATCTTCAGGTAGCAACAAAATGAAATAAATAGGTCAATCGATTGAGTGTGTTAAGAAGAAAACAAAACACTGACAAGAACGTACAGTGCAGGAAATTCAAAGCCACTTGCGTAATACCGTGCAAGCAATATAGGAAAACATGCTACGGAGATCATGCAGTGTTTATGTGCAGACCCAGATACATACTTGAAAATGATGGCAGGATTTTATCGGTGTCTCTACCTTATTGCTGAAATGGCTACTAAAATCT
>NC_137024.1:5896241-6001241 GCF_032717465.1 Coenobita brevimanus | reverse complement strand
CTCTCGTGTGTGTGTGTGTGTGTGTGTGTGTGTGTGTGCAATCATTATCATGACTAATGGTATGCTTTGTATTGGAAAGTAAAGATGAGGAGAAATATTGTGGAATCTATGGCGAATATTGTGGCAGAAGAGTGTAGACATGTATGAAGGTGAACGTTAATTGGCCCACAGGGAATTAATGACAGTTCCACATGCTGACGTCTCGAGGGGACTTCTTGTAGTTGTTCTCAATAAATATATTCCAATGTTTTATTTATTTTATAATACTTATATCACAGTTAAGTTATAATTTGCATTGGCATTATTATTCACTACTACAGAACCCTGAGAGAGAGAGAGAGAGAGAGAGAGAGAGAGAGAGAGAGAGAGAGGGAGAGAGAGAGAGAGGGGGGGGGGCTGGTCATTCCCAGGGGACAGGTGGTCACTCCTCACCTCTCTCTCTCTCTCTCTCTAGCATCACAAGAAATGCAGTGAGGAAAGTGACACCAGAAAACTGGCAAAAATGTATGGAGCATACGAGAAAGCTAGAACAGGAATATATCAGAAATGACATTGTGCGCAATCACATGGTCGAAGAATTCGTCATTAACGTGGCGAATGATTCCACCAGTGAAGAAGAAGGTTTAGATGAGGGAGACATGAATATCGAGAGAGAGAGAGAGAGAGAGAGAGAGAGAGAGAGAGAGAGAGAGAGATTGTATTTTCAAGGGAAATTTTAGAGTATAATGAATATTTATTAAGGAAATGCTACTGTTGATCATTCGATCAGTAAAACTATTGTAAATCAGTTTATGTTTTTTCATAACATTTTTTTTTTCATAAAGAATAGTAATAAAACAATAAAATTAAATAAAATAATTTTTCTTCATCTTTCATGGCTATTTCATTGGCTTACCCTAACCCTCCCCACATTCTGACCCGGGCCACTCCCATCCTCCATCCCTCCTCATATGGACCGATATCTGGGCACACCACCCCCCCTGAACTCAAAACATCATCCTTCCTGCCTTCCTATCCATCCCCATCTCCTCTCTTCACCTAGCTTTTTGCCCACATACACAACATTTGCACACACACACACACACACACACACACACACACACACACCTGAGCTGGAATCGGCAATCCGTTTCCCATTGTGACCTCTATTTCCTTACCCAAAATTCCTTCCCTATCCCTAAAGACTTCCCACTTCACCTGTCCCTTGTTTCTCTCCGTCTTTTTGCCGTGATTAGAAATCTGGACAGAATAGGGTTGAGACTGAATGGCTTGTTCTTTGTTACTTTGTTAAAACGATATATATAAACAAACACGTTTTTTTAAATAATTGACGACCTACCAAAAAATCTATCATTCTATCAGAATATATATATATATATATATATATATATATATATATATATATATATATATATATATATATACATATAACTTAGAACTATAAAACTTATATGTAAACTTCAGGAAACTGGCAAATGGGGACCCCCCTTAGAAAATTCCTTGGTGCGCCCCTGCTGGGCACTGATAGATAAATAGAGGCTTCACATTGTTTTATTAATTAAGCGTCGTGTGTGTGTGTGTGTGTGTGTGTGTGTGTGTTTTCATAGTGATAGCTGAGTAACCTATAGGGAAGAGGAGGGATCGGATTAACGGGATGGGGGGAGGGGGATTCCACCAGTGAAGAAGAAGGTTTAGATGAGGGAGACATGAATATCGAGTGATAGAGAGAGAGAGAGAGAGAGATTGTATTTTCAATGTAAATTTTAGAATATAATGAATATTTATAAAGGAAATGCTACTGTTGATCCTTCGATCAGTAATACTATTGTAAAGCACTTTATGTTTTTTCATAAAGAATAGTAATAAAACAATAAAATAAAATAAAATAATTTTTCTTCATCTTTCATGGCTTCCCAACCCCTCCCCACATTCCGACCCGGGCCACTCCCATCCTCCATCCCTCCTCATATGGACCGATATCAGGACACTGACAGATAAACAGAGGCTACACATTGTTTTATTATTTAAGCGTCGTGTGTGTGTGTGTGTGTGTGTGTGTGTGTGTGTGTGTGTGTGTGTAGAGGAAAGAAAACGGAAGAGGGAAGGAGGAAGGTCCAGAATCCCGAGGGGACCTCTTAATCCTTCACACGGTCACTCGTGTTCCGATTTTGGCAAAGGCTTTGTAAAATTCTCGCATTCATGTTTCCTGAGAAAGGGTATAGTGCCCATCCCCATCAAACAAATAACTCAGAATCAAATGGCCACCCCTTACGGGATTATGGCGTATGACAAGAGAGAGAGAGAGAGAGAGAGAGAGCAAACCTGAAATACTACAGAAGAATGTGAAATCTTTCTGTAAGTCACAGTACATAATCTTGCCACACACCTTCTTCAGCAAACAAAGTTATACACAGTCTCTGCTAGCCTTTGAAACATTCTAGCATCCCTCATTTGACTCGCTACCTGAGTTTTCGAGCCGAAGATCTATACGGCTAATAAATGAATGAAAACCAACAAGTTTGAGCGTGAAATGCCGCGCCATGATGGTACTACCAAGAAAACGTAGTACCACTACGCTACACACAAAAACGTGCGGTGTCGTGTGACGTATATGTGACGTCACGGAGTTCGCCAGGTTGCAGCTTGTCCGTAGCTAGGTTGTTTCTGTCGAATGTGGTATTTTTTGGAAACTTTGGAGCACCAGGCACCATTTTAACAACATGGCTAAAGCAAGTATACATAAAGTGCGTCCTCTACGTTCTCTAAAGGACAGTACAAACATTTTATAATGCATATTGAGTACTGAGTCCCACCATCACGACAAACACTGACTCAGCGTCTCCAAGTCACCAGCTGGTTACACCTCGTAATGGACTATGACCGCCAGACGTACGATACTCTTAGCTGATACGAAATATAACAATAAATAGAGGAAAGTGATGGTTAATCGTAGTGTATAGAAAGTAATAAAAGTGAACATTTGATTTACAGTGAATGCCATTCACCAGGTATTCTAAGATTCTTATCGATGAACACAACTGGCTTATGTAAGAACGTACCTGTATCTCTAACAATTTACCTTTCTTTATGTCTACCTATCAATCTGTCTACCTGCCTATCTATCTATTTGCCTAAGTAGAATATCCACAAGGAAAAGGAAAACAAAATTGCCCTCGATACGTGAATAAAGGGAAGCGCTCTGGAAATGTTATCTTTTCGCTTGCGAATATCAGTATGTGTATGGATCACGGGGCCAGACATGGGATAATCGTAATCGATTGTAGTCGATTACAGACTTTTGTGTAATCGTAATCGTAATCGATTACTCTGGCATTTTTTCAAAGTAATCGCAATCGTAATCGATTACTCTCATATTGTAATCGTAATCATGATTACTTTTACAAGACCCCAGATAAGTTATTCTTCCACAAATACTCGTCAAGAATAAAATACTGTAGTTCAGTGCCAAACAGTCAGATATACACCATAAAAGTCCATAAATAATATGAAAAAAGTGAATTGTAGGTTATCACTTAGAAGCTTCCATATAATATCTTACCTAAGCTACTGTAGAATAATATCATCTGGGAAGATCTCAGTTGATAGAAAAGTTAATAGAATGAAAGGGTCAAGGACAAAGTGAAGAAAAGTCTCGGTGCTTGAATTATTAAAACATTTGTGTTGTAAATTGGCAAAAAAATAAAGGAACAACTTACTGGACATAGCACTGTGCAGTGTATTTTTATCCAGAATAACAGTCGCCATAGGTTCTGCAAAGCTTAACCCTATGTTCTTCCTTAAGCAGGCAATTCTTATGAATATGATTTGCATATAAGATATATATCCCTAGAAAATATCAGTTTTATATTACTGGATTATGTTTTTGCTTTTAAAAACTAACTTCAGCTGTTTACGTAATCAGTGTCAAGTATAAAAGAAAACGTGCTCATAATTATATAGTGCATAACAGTAGGCTACATGTAATCGTGATTATAATCATGATTACTTCTTATGTAATCGTAATGGTAATCGATTACTCTTACTTTTACTGTAATCATAACCATAATCGTAATCTGAAGTTTGCAAAGTAATCGTCATCGTAATCGATTACAATACCCCTGTAATCGCCTCATGCCCGTCACGGGCAGTCAGGTGATTCTCTCTCTCTCTCTCTCTCTCTCTCTCTCTCTCTCTGTGTCTGTCTGTCTGTCTGTCTGTCTGTCTGTCTGTCTCTCTCTCTCTCTAGTAAATACAGGCACAAGGAGGTACTTCCCCAAAGAGGTTACGCTAGAGGAGTCCGTAAGTTTGTTTTTATATTCAAACAAGTTTCTTCTTTCACTTTCTTTTAAACTGACAGGGATTCAGAGGGAGGGGGGTCAAGGAAGCTCGAGCACCACTTTAAATTAAGGATTTTTTTTTTTTTCCCATGGAAGAGGTATTCAGAGTCGCTGAATGAAAAACAACACTACAGTTTTCAGAATTCCTAGCATAATGAATTTGATCTTACTGATGAAGAACTGTAGTTTATGGTTGTCAGAATAGGTCAAGTTCTCCTTTATGAAGGTGGGAACGTGGGACTCAGCGCTGCTTGCAACATTCTTTGATTTGTCATTTATGTCTAATATTTCTCGAGTCCGGTGAAAAAAAGGTTTAAATACACTTGATTCGAGGCATCTCAATCGTTTATTGTAAAATTAACATGAACTCACTCAGATTTCCTCAGACAGGCAAAATTTAGGCAATCCTGGTCATTACAATATATTTCAGCAATCTTTGTGTAAAAATCGTAAGGTGAATAACAGGTTCAACTTGAGCGAATTGGCTCAAATCGGCTCGAATTGAATCGTCTTGGCCTTTACTGTCTACACGCACAGTATCAGAATGATAGATTAACTATGTTTAAAAATGGCACCTTACCATCATTATAATAGTTGTGGAAACTTTGATCATATAATGGTGGGATTCCGGATTCCCAGTAAAATATGATAATGCCTGTGTAGCGTAGTTTTTATTATTACTTTGAATATCAAATACATAATTGCCGTCAGTGGGTTTTAAAACTAACAATTTTTGGGCCCCACTCCTTAAATTAGTCCTGGATCTGCCCCTGCAGGTGGCTCTAGCTTGTCGAAGTGCCTTCCCCCTCTTGTTGACCCATGAGCTTGTTCTTCATTATTTCTCACACATTTCTACAAAGGGCATGTGCATGGATACAAAGCCAATCTGGAAGGATGAGAATTCAGTTCTCTTGCCGGTCAACCTCTTGGACAAAGTTTGCCTTGTCACTGCCTCTGTTCACCCAGCAGTACAGGCAGGGACCTGGCTGTAACATCAACTATTGCAAGTTGTCTTCTGGGAGAATAATGTGACTTAACAAGAACACTGTTAACAACCTTCTTGCAGTCGATAAACGCTAATACTAACAGTCTTTTTCAAACATGTTTATTCCCTTCAGAATGCAGTGCATATCTACTCTCGGTTTTCTCTGAAAAAAAAAAAAACACACACAAAAAAAGGAGCGGTGCCAAAGCACAGCAAACCCGTCCCCAGCAGTCATTTTAGTGCTGATGTATGAAAACCACAGGATATCTAGTCAAAGATGTCACATCAAATTTGAAGTAAATCTGGTGAAAAATTACTATTTTATGTCCATTTGTCACTTTAGGCCCGACCCACCTGACACTGACCCCCCTATCACTAACTAGGGGTTGACCCCCCTGTTGTAAAGAGGCATGTTACAGGGTGCAGATTTGAAGATGCATCTTTAGGTTTTGGTTTCATGTCGATATGCCGAATTTGAAAGGAGTAATGGCGAGAAAACGATTTTTACCTGTCTCCGATTTTTTACATTATGGGGGGCCTACAGCCTGGGCCTTGTCCCAGTTTGGCCCCCAAATTAATCAGATGATCAGAAAGTCACAGCCCCTCATCTCTGTAATTTTAGGCAAAATTGCACCAGTAGATTTCGCGTTAAGCTGTTAACAAACAGACAGACAGACAAGCAGGCAAACAAACAAACAAACAAACAGAGTGAAAACAATACCCGATCTCCGAGCCCCTCCGGGAGGGGGAGGGGTAACACCAAGGTTCCTATGATTACTCTGAACTTAGTTAATTTGTCTGACACTAGCTGGAATAAAATACTAGAGTTGTCTCAGACATGACAGTTAATGTCTTAGAAATTGTCGCCATTAAAAAACAAACCGTACGTCTATAGTGCAAACAGTACAAAGGTAGATCTGAAACTGCGTGGAATGTATAGTCTTCATCTATTACAGAATGTACACAACAGAATAAAACGTGAGTTTAATCCAAGAAGCTTCGTTAGTTACCCAATCAGTTCGAAAATGTTTTTGTTATTATTTTTATCACCAGGAGTTTTTTTTTTTTTTTTTTTCAGCTCAGGAGAGGTTTCTCAAACTCAGGAGGGGGGGGGGTATTAGGTAAATATTTCGTAACCCTTTCTTGATCAAGTTTGTCCTAAAGTTGAATAAAGTCACCAGATAAAAACAAGAAGAATTATAATAAAATTGCTTGAAGATCTGAAAAACAAAACTAACAAGGACAGAATTTTATGGTGTAGGTTGGACACGCCAAACAACATGGCGCAACATTATGCAAACGAAGTACGAAAACGTCAGGCGGAGGCGGAAATACTACATGAATTATATACTCAGGAGTAAGATCCGTAAGTACAAATAGTGACAAGCTTCTATTGGTGTATCTACCTTATTACATAAAGGCCTACAAAAGGATCCTAACTGAAATGCTTGCAGAGATATTGACTTCATAACTAAGCAGGTGTAATTGCACCATATGAAGCAAAATCACATTTATTTCCAGAAGACCGTAAGGAAAACTGAATAACAACTACATAGCACAGTAACTGAAATATACAATACTATATGGTTTCTACAACAGAATGCTTGAGGAGAAGGATTAGACGGAGATATCTGGCGACTGAGAGAAAGGTTAGTATTTAGTGTTTTTACTTGTTAGCCTCAGATTTTTTCATTTAACGACTGTTTCTTACAAAATTTAGCGTCAAGATATCTAGCAATATTCTGGAGATTTAAATGAGCTTCGCAGCGACATTTCGGAGATTTAAACAAACTTCTAACGCAATTTTCGTGTTTTAAACCAAGATGTAGCATTATTCTAACTTAGGAATTTTTTCTGAACATTATTTTAGATGTTCTAACTTTCAACGACAGCTATGGATAAGATCAAGTTTCATTGCGATATTACAGAGGTTTCAACATGCAGTGACATTCTAGCGTCTTTTGGGGGAAACCATAGCGATGTTTGTGAAATGGGGCTTGGCAACTCTGTGAGGGAGGCTGGACTGCTGCAGAGAGGATATAACCAGCAGAGGATGGCAGTATCGTAACATACCGCGCTCAGGCTCCGGTTCGAGCGTTTCATATACGTACACTGTGCCTCAGCATTCCTTATCACCATGTTCCACTTGCTTGGCTCACCCGCCTTTGGTAAGTCAGGTATCCCAGACAGGTAACTGTTTTCGTTAGGGATTTGCGGCTTGTGTCGTTACTTTCCTTGTAATTATAAAATATTGACGCATGGATATTCTACGTGTGTGCAGGCATAATATGAATTTGTTACAATTTTGACGTAAATTTTTTTTTTTGGGCATATGAGAGCTCTTAGCACTTCTTTATTAATGATTCGTTTGGCACATCCTAAATTACTGTTCAGTACATGCACTGTGCTGTACATTATTTTTGATATCGACTGAGGAACATATACAAAATAAACAGCGGGAGAAGGGGCGATATGTAGCTTTCCCCCAGTCAACAAGAATATAACCGAAAAAAAAAAAAAATCGTATTACCTTTTTGTCAGATAAACATAAAATTTTAACATTTCATATTCTTATTAAAAATTACCATTTCGCATCCTTTTAAAAATTATCATATCTTCCACGCCTTGGATTTGTAAACTTGCTATGTGTTTCCTGGTGCATTTATATTTTCGCAGGAAGAAAAGGAGGAGAGTGCTCATTTTTTGTTGACCTTTTGTTCGTCCTTCAAATATAAATCATAGCCACGACATGGATACTATAAAAATTATAAATATTTTCATGCTTTTTCATCTTCATGCAAACATTAGTCATAGTTTTAAAAAGAAAATGATCATCAGTGTGTTTGTGAATCTGACGCCAGCACATCTACACATATAATTCCTTGTTGTGACCGTGATTTATACACCTGCAGAAGGACAAGAAATTAAGACTGCACAATCATTTCACACCTCTTATTCTTTCAAAAACAAATAATCATGACAGAGAACTGACCTTGTGTTTGTTGGTAAATCTGGAATCATTTTAAAAACAAATATCCTAGCCAATTCGTAAAGGATACATGTCTTCATTGCCAGCAAATCATTATCAGGAATAATTCTGGTGTCATATGTCTTACTTTAATTTTCACTCTATCTTGTTATGAAATGGTTTAAAAGTCGTGCAAGTGACGACAACAGTAAACACAGAGGTGAGCACTGTCCTGTATTCTAGTTAGTAACCCCTAACCCCTCTTCCTTCTTGATTTATTTTGTATGTCACACATGCTCATGCATAACTAATATATATATATCATCATCATCAGCCGTTTTGAGTATCCACTGCAGGACCGGCCTATCCCGACCGAAGTCGGGACGATACAGCCAATGTATCTCTACCAAGTGGCTTAGGCTGTCTGGTACAGATTGTATGTAGGGTGAGAAGTGCTTGTAAGTGTAATTGTAGTGTTGGAGTGGCTTTGGATGTTTGTGTAGTCTGTGAACCAAGTGTAATCGGCCCGCGCAAGCCGACTGAGTGCAAGCATACTTTACAGTAAGCGACACTGGTTCAACCACAGCACCCCTTGTGTCCGCCAATGCAGTACGTGGCCGGGTGAACACTCCCAAAGTTTATTACCCTGGCGGGGCGCGAAACCTGGTCCACCCGTGTACAAAACGCACACTCTACCACAGAGGCTCATATATATATATATATATATATATATATATATATATATATATTGTCAACCTAGATAGTGTAAGTAACATGCAAGAACATTACTTATGTACTAGACAGCGAAATAAACCAGTGTGGAAGAGGGTGTAGAAAACCTCCAACGTAGAAGAAAATAATCTTAGGAAAGGTTATGACTGTCCGTGCCCATTGACACTGAGAACAAACAAGGATACAGAGCGACGTAAAGCCATACCGGTATCACGGACAACCAAACTTTGTCATTTCACGCGTTTGAACTTCAGGAATTCGTCGTATCCTTTGATAACTACGGAGATTTTTACTTGTCTTCCTCCCGCTCTCCTTCCCCTCTCCTTCCACTCTGTTTCCCTTCAACCCCGCTTTACCCCGCTTTCTTAACACGCAATCCCATTCTCTTAGGTAACGTGGAGTGAGTATCTGAGATTAAAAAGGGGAAAATGGGGTTAAATTGGGTTGTTGTTGTGAATAAGTGTAATACAACCAGAATATGATCCTGTTTTCTCCAGTGACCCAGAACGACCCTAGAGTGTGACTTCGCCTAGTCCGTATACTGGAGTGCATCCTATTACAGTGTTAAACTCTTGAGTGCTTTATGTGGTTGTGCATTAAGAACCAAATGACCCACTGTCAGTAATTTATATAGATGTAGGGTATATACGATACTTAAGAATAGATACTGCTACTTACTTGAAAAAGCATTGCTTGGTTGGATGTCCACAACATTAATTATAATAACCTTTTTCTCCTCAGAGAAGGACGGCGGTGATCTGTACTGGGGCGAAAAGAAACCCAAGTCCGACGCCCCGCCACGCCCACCATCACAGAGCATTCTGGTGGCTCAGGTGCTGTACTCTCCAGTCCACTACCATCCAGTCTACGTCCAGCCGCCACAGTACCCACAGGGCCAGACACAATACTCACATCTCCAAGCACTCCGCACCTCTGCTGCATCAGCGCTTTACTGAACACATCTCAACCTGTCCCTCATGGCTGCCGCCGAAGAAAATAACTTCAGATGAAGCAAAGAACGGTGCTGTTATAGTCATAATCGTGTGCTCTGTGATTCTGTGTGACTGGTTAACTCAGCCCTGGTATGATGTCATTAGGATGCAGCTCTCTGTACATCAGCAAAGTTTGTGCACATTCAGTCAGTCATGCACTACTTCCATCCTTTGTAGGATGAAGATGTGTTAGTGCAACATTCTTGAAATTATGAGTACGGTACTGCATAGATGCGCACTGGGTTACTCATGTGTTTATGAGTGCCAGTCACGCACCAATTAGTCGGTCATATACTGTACTGCTACCTGAATAGTTTTAAGGTGTAGGTCGTATACCATATTTGATCTTGTTCATCATTCTTTATTTTTATAAATGTATAGTTTATATATTGTGGGATCACCGGGCCTTGGCACTAACGTGTATCCTGCTGCTGATCTAGTCATGTTTTTATAATAAAAGATCGTATAATGTCCTGAGTTTTTAATACACCATGACTTGATAAACAAAGTACACATTGTATACTTAGGAGGAACGTGTTCCTGCTGCGGATAAATTTTTAACACACTCGTTCAGACCGGGAAATACGTGAGAATCTAAAATGAAAAGTAAAGTGTGAATCAATCATTGAGATTTTTAGTTTTTATTTGATAAGAAAAATAGACGAAGTACTAATTAAACGCTGCAAGTTTTTAAGAGTACATGAATGAGGGTAAGTGTCACAGACTGGCATCTATTTACTGGAGTACCACCGTGATGGGTCTTCGTAAATCAGCCATCTGGAACGTCAGTCAGTATTCCCAGCAAACTTGCAATAAAGCAAATTAATATAAAAACTTAACTCCCGAAGACTGAGAAGCTGTGGCATTATAATCTCACTTCCACTCCGCAGTTAGTGTCAAGTGTGATATTTTTTGGTGTTGCATTTTCCTGTGCATTCGGTGGGGTTCTGTGTAGGGTGTCACATGATGCATTCCGTCAGTACTTTTTCCCCATATGTTCAACTCTGATCATGGACTTGATAACCCTTTCCCTGAGACCCAGCTGTCCTCCTGCATACAACACACCTTGATGAGTCACCACTTTTGCACTTGCACTCAAAATCCAGACCGAATACATGCTATGACTCTCATTCAGAACGGGTAAAATTATATTAGCGGAAGTGTGTGTGTGTGTGTGTGTGTGTTTATGACATGTCAGTGAGATGTGTGGAAGATAAATAGTCTGCTTTAAAAAATCATAATACATGAAGCAATAAATAAAGCCTGGGATCGAATTCGTATCCTACCAAAACAGCAGACAACTTCTCTTACTACTTGACCACCACGTCCCCCTTTCGACGGTAAAGCCACGTAATAGTATATATAAAGGGCATTTTCTTGTGTGCCACCTGAGGAGACGTATATTGTGCGATCTGGCGTCAAGAGATTACCCCCCTCCCTCCAACACCTTCTCTCTAAGTCTCTCAGATGCTACATACTTGTGGGCATGACGTTACTGGGGATATCCATCTGTGTGTGTGTGTGTGTGTGTGTGTGTGTGTGTGTGTGTAAATACATTCCTCAATGCGATGGCATATTTTTTAGTATATTACCATCACTATTGTATTATGCAGCTTAGAGGAGCAATCAAGTAATGAAGGGGTTAAAGAAGGTTATACTGAATCCCTCTAGCATGAAAAACTGGAGATGGCAAGAAAATAATTATAAACTTACGTCATCGGTCTGTACTTTTCTTTAGAGAGATGCCGTGTTTATAATTTTATTCTTGGTACTTTCCGACGATTTTACTCGGTATTAATAGACTTGTCAAAGTGGAGGGGTTAGGTCAAGCCTTCAAAAACCTCATCGCTCCAGGAGGTCTCCCCAAAGCTGGAAAAAAAAAAAAATCGTCTGGAGGGAGCAAAACAAAATATAAACACTCTTTCATTTGTCTAGGGTGCCATATGCCTCCTGTTGGTTTAGGGTGGTACTATCCTAATATTAGTATTGGGGTGGAAATGGGAGTTGATATATGATGCAGGGTAAACACTAATCAACACCGAGCCGTCCCCTAAACACACGAGAAAATCACCCAGAGGAGTGGAAGAGGAGAGTTACTGTATCTATGGGCCACCCTGTACTGAATGAACTTCCCCGGCCTAGACCCCTGCAGAATACACTAAAATAATACTTCTTCAGTTCCCTCCTTAGGTCTGCCATATCTCTCTCTCTCTCTCTCTCTTTCTCTCTTTCTCTCTCTCTCTCTCCCCTGGGATTTCCAAAATGTGCATGCACGTTTTATACGCCAAGGAATTATAATGTCAGTTTTCCTTTAATTTTAGTGCGTAATGAGAGAGAGAGAGAGAGAGAGAGAGAGAGAGAGAGAGAGAGAGAGAAAGAGAGAGAGAGAGAGAGAGAGAGAGAGATGTGCATATATGAATGATGATGAACATACTATATATTGGTTAAAGTACACATGTAAGGTATACGTTTAAACAGTTTAATTAGATCATCTGACCAAGTTGTCCTTGTGTTAACTATGAGAATAATATTCTTATCGTCTTAAGTAGTAGTAGTAGTAGTATAGCAGTAGTAGTAGTATCATGTTTTTCTATGAATTTATAGATATCCCAGCTTATTGTACCAGAATAATGTAATGCATGCTTATAAACCACATATACGAAAATCCTTAGCCCAGTCTTAGTGGAAATACTCTCAATTTTACCCTGGATAAAGCCATGTGATTTTATTCGCAAAGGGAAATCTTCCTACATCTGACTGTAGACCCGGCAATACAATCAGCATCATAACAAATGATCACTGTGGCACTGCGCTTCACAACAAACAAATTAAGATAACCCAACAAGCTTGTACAGGCCAGCGCGCCACAACGTCACACATGGGACTTAACACTGTGACGTCACGGAGGTGCCAATTACCTCATGTCTTCTGCCTGAATCTTTTTGTTGCCGTTGGTATGAATCAACAGTGTTTGAATGCAAGTCAGTCAAACAAAATTACACGTCAGTGCATTAATTAATGTCAACTGAAGCATCAGTGTTGTGCTACCTCAAATGAACACTGTTCTGGTAACACCGTGGCAACAAATATTACAGCTCATCACATGCCGGGTTGCGCTGCCAGCCACATGATTGTCCAGAGAAAAACATGTCCAACCTCTCATGGATGTGAACATTTTAATCATTAATTATTTTACCATTGTATAAAAAACCCTGGACTTGGATCGAGTACCTGCAAAATGGAATCCCAAGACGGTGCATCCTATGGAGGGACTGAGGTATTTGCTGTTCGTAATTCGATCTGACTCGACGCGCGTAAGCCAAAAATACTGTATAATTATGTACACACAGTTCTCTCTATACTGGATGTCAAGGATGCGTTCCACAATATCAAAACTTTCTCATACAACCGATTTTGTAAATTAGGAGAAATTGTCAAATTTTACAGGTAGGCTGTAGCTCTTTCACCTAAACTCTGGTTCAGATTTTCGTCCTTTTGTGGCTTATTTTACTACCCTCTGGCAGAAAAACAAGAATGTTTCGATATATATATATATATATATATATATATATATATATATATATATATATATATATATATATATATGTGTTTGTGTGTGTGTGTGTGTGTGTGTGTGTGTGTGTGTGTGTGTGTGTGTGTGTAGGCCTATTTCGTTTCTTTGTGACTAGTATCGTATTGTAGTGTTAATCTAGTGTTATCACTTAGCACTAAAGGTGGAGAGATTACAGTTTCATACCAAATAAGAGTAAAATGAACATAACTATCCAGTTTACAACAGATTTTTACCTACTGATTGCAAAAGTGTCATTAAGGCAGATTTACTATGGATTTTAGAAAAGGAAGGGAGGTTCTACACCAGCCACCCACCCTTCCGTAGCAACGAATTTTCACTGGGCAGCCATTGTGTAATTTGCTGTGCATTTGAAGTCCTTTAATCCGGTGACGTATCTTCTGCTATAGTCTTGCTACTGCCAGACGATTTTATTCAGCTCTGGACAGACCTCTAGAAGTGAAGAGGGTTTATGAGGGCTGTATTTAACTCCTCCAGTGCTAAGTCTCTGCAAAACTGAATAAAAATCGTCTGGTGGTTGCAGTAATAGATAAAATGCGTTGTCATAGTGAAGAGGTCAAGAGTAAAAAACGAGTAACAGTCTGCTTGAGCTGTGCACCTCGTTTGCCGAAAAACAAAAACATTGAGTGACTGACGGAAAATCTCGATCGTTCCTAGAGTTGCTCATGCATTTAAACAGAGCAAAAATTAAGGCAAAATATAATGAGAACTTAATGCTTACTGTATCTGTAGCATACTCATAAGCAAGCTATATAACGTTAGGAACTGACTTAACTCCTACCTTTCCTTCTGTTTCTCTTCCATTATCCCTTCAGTCTCAGGACATCATTAGCAAAGCCTTCGAGGTGTTTCCACATGATTTTATTCAGCTTAGGGAAGACATTTCAAACTGGGAGGGTTAGATACGGCTTTAATCATCTCCTTTAACTTTTACAGACGTTTAAATAAAATAAAATTGTCTGAAAACTGTACGAGCAATGAAAAATGTCCATGGGCAGAAGGGATTAATATAAACCTGAATATTTGAAAATGTTGTAATAATGTAATCATGGAAACTTCATCGTGTATCTCAATCACCTTTAACGTCTTCAGCCAGAGGACGTCATATCTGATAGTTCAAGTCTTTCAAGTTCTTTCAAGCCTCATCAAGTTCATTAGATACATTCAGATCAGTAAAGATTCCCAAGTTATGCATACGAAGGTGTGTAACAAAAATCAGCCATGTTGATGCACTGGTGATCGAGACACAAATACTTGGAAAAAGAGAGAGAGAGAAAAGAATTAGTTAAATCCAATGGGTCAAGCATCATTTAGTGTGCAGGTAATCCGGCTATGATCCCGTGAGCAAAACCGCAGTTAGATTGGCCCTGTGGTGAGCGAAAAATGTTATGCTCTCTGGAGGAGCAAAAGGACAGCGGGGTCAGAGAAGAGTGGGTGGGACAGGTTGAGATGGTGTTTGATGATGAGGCAGGAAGGGACTAGTATACCCTGTGAAGACGGACTTTGTATAAGGGGTGGCGTTGTTGAAGAGGTGATTTTTCGTAGTAGTTCCGTGTGGGGGGAGGGGAGGGTTTGCAGAAAGGAAGTATGATTTTGGGGACGGTAAGAGGTGGATTAGAGGGGCTGGGATGATGAGTGGTGGTGTTGGGGTTGGACAGCCAGTGAAGATGGAGGTAGGAAAAACAATAGTACAGTTGGCCACACATGACCCTGGGACAGTGTCTGTGTGAAGTGGAGCCCTAGGTACACTTTCCGACGTTCATCCATCACAGTAATTTGGTCATTTCTGTCAGTATTAAACACTTCCGTTCATTCATGTCAGTGCCACCAACAAACATGTGAATATGTCAAGGCTGTGAAGTGTACTAAATGCACTTCTGCTACACACTGATGCTGTGCCAGGGTCATATATTGGCACGGCGAACATTTAAACTCAGGTGTTCTCCAGGCAGAAAAAAAGAACTAGGAAAGAGTAAGCACACGTTGCTCTCATACTCCTGTCATTTCACGGTGCAAATAAAAAGTAGTAAATTTCGAGTATGGAACAAGAGAAGAGCGAGAACCTCCCAGTGACGAGAGAACAATGGTAACATGTAGAACAGCTATCCTTTACAAGACATAATAATAAAGAAGCATATCCGAGAGAAACCACAAAAAATAATAACAGAGCTTTAACACTCAGGCTCCCATAACCCACTCCTTTGAATAAAAGCATCTTCTATCGAAAGCTGTAAGAATACTGGAGTTGTCCCAGCCAAGAAAGAGCTGTAGAATTAATACAGAATAAGTGGTAAGTAGTTAGTAATAGGGTCTATCTTTCCTACTTAGTCCCGTGATCCAACAACACGCCACAACGTGCAACTGAGGGCCCGTGATATAGGTTAGTCGCCTAGGGAGCCGGCAACCAGTCACTCCGCACTCCGCGCTCAACCATCACACGGGTCACTTCTTCCCAGTCCCTCTCAGTTCGCTGCCACTCCCCTACCTTACCGTCATGTTCCACCTGCTTGGCCATCCCGCCCATGGTGAGCTAGGCTACACTGGCCACTGTGTACTAATTTGTAACTTGTTAAGTCGCGTTACATTAGGAATCTTTGTAGCACATCTTAGTTAATTCATTTCCATATTGCACATTATACATATATATATATATATATATATATATATATATATATATATATATATAGAGAGAGAGAGAGAGAGAGAGAGAGAGAGAGAGAGAGAGAGATAGATAGATATCAACACTACTAAATCCAGAACTGTAGATGTGTGTTGGAAAATCTAATTCAGTAAGTCGCAGATTCCAGTCACGTGCACTACCTCATGTATACAATTATTTTATCTGATACTTATCAACACAAATACCGATGCTTATTATTAAACACACTGAATTTTTTAATGTGTGTAGGTGATAATTATAATATCATTCTGTTGTTCAGAGAAGAACGATGCTGATGTGTACTGGGATGGTAAGAGACCCAGGTCCAACATCCCACAACGACCACCAACACAGAGCATCCTGGTGGCTCAGGTGCTGTACTGTCGGATCCTCTACCGTCCAGTCTATGTTCAGCCGCTACAGTACCCACACCGTTCACACCCTCAGCCACTCCGCACCTCTGTTGTATCTGCACTTTACTGAACACACATCAACACGTCCCTCTGGCTGCCAGAAAAGAACGTAACTCGCTTCTGCTGAAGCAAACAATGGACCTGTTATAATAGGTCCATAATTGTGCGTACTAAACATACCAAGTCGTAGGGACTGCTTAACTCAGCCCTGACATGACCACATTATGGACATTAGAGGCATGTCCTCACACGTGTACCTAAGTAAAGTGTGTGCATTCAGTCAGTCATGCACTTCTTTCATCCCTTGTAGGATGAAGGTGCGTTAGTGCAACGTTCTTGAGTTTTATGAGTGGAGCAGTGCATAGGTGCACATTGGGTAGCCTATGTATTGTTGAGTGCCAATCCTGTAGCACTTGTTGAATCATGTACAGTATTGAAGTGCAACCTGAATAGTTTTAAAGCGTAGGTTGCATAGCAGTTGTGTTGTTCCTCAGCTTTCATTATATATGAATATATATAAAAATATAATATATATGCATGTATAGATAGATAGATATAGA
The DNA here is from genome assembly GCF_032717465.1 of Coenobita brevimanus. Taxonomy (NCBI): domain Eukaryota; kingdom Metazoa; phylum Arthropoda; class Malacostraca; order Decapoda; family Coenobitidae; genus Coenobita; species Coenobita brevimanus. The sequence continues at coordinate 5,984,003 of NC_137024.1, read as the reverse complement.
TAGATACACGCAGACTAGATATAGATATATAGAGATACTGTGGGATCGCCGGATCTTGCATCAGTATTGTTTATCCTGTCGCTGCTCTAGTCATTTATGTATAATAAAGGATTACTTAATAAACAGATATTTTAATACACCATGTCCTGACAGACTTACGAGGAAAGTGTGGCTATGGATGATTATTCTCTAAATAATAGAGCTTTACGAGATATATGCATTTTAACACATTTCCAAGTACATGTGTTCATATAGAAAAATAAGTGCTAATACGAAATGAGTCACGTAAACATGAAACAAACATCATGAGCTTCAGTTGTTTTACAAGAGAAAGAAACCCAAGCACCTATTTCAGTAAATGTTGAAAGCTTTCAAAAATACTATGTATATAAGTGTACCGTACGTGCTGGTCTGATGTCTGTTGACGAGTGCCGAATGTCCACGGCAGCTTGCATCGAAATTCCAATGGTGAGATAAGAAGTGGGAGATTGCTGGGGTCCGTCCACAATTGAATACAGGGATCATGTGTATAAACTCTCCTAAGTCTGTGTATAGGATTACCTATATATACGGTTGTCTTCATGGACACAGCTGCTACACATAACATGATAATGCTTAAGAAAAAAAAAAAGTCGATGACCACCATGCGTCTTGTGTTTTCCGGGGCACGTCCTCCTTTTTGGTATTTTTGTCCCCAAGGAACTTCCAAATAATTAAACTTGTCTAGGATTTGCCTTTTTTACATTTCATCAGTATTTTCCAAGCAGAACTGATAATACTTTGTTGTAAAAAGAGAAAAAATACCTACATTTAACCTCGAAAGAGGGTAAGAGAGTCTTCACAGTGGTATAAAATAAAACTTGAATAATTAGGCTAAACCACTTACTTGAGCACAAAACTGCTTCAGATATTCAACAAAAACAACGATTCATTCAGAACATTTATTAATACACTCCAGAGACTTGGTCCTTAAAATACTTGATGTTGTAAAAAGCCAGAGACAATGAAAGAACGAGAAGAGGGGGAGGGAGGAAGGAGGGGTTGTTGAAGAGGGGGCTGGAGAGAGGGGGTAGGGGGAGGGAGGAGGTAAGGGGGAAGCAGGGAGGGGGATAGAGGGGGTAAGTGGGGAAGGAGGGAGGGGGATGGGGAAGGTAAGGGGGAAGGAGGAGGGGGGGGATGGAGGAGGAAGGGATGAGGTAAAAGGGGAAGGAGGGAGGGGCATTGAGGGGGTGGGAAGAGGTAAGGGGGGAGGGGGGGAGAGAGGAGGAAAGGGGGGGATGGAGGAAGAATGCTTTTAAGGGAGAAGGAAGAGGTGGAGGGAAGAAGGAAAATAAGAGGTGGAAAAACAAGCTGGAAAGGAAGGAAAGATGAGAGATAGGAGGGGGGAGGGGTGACGGGAGGGAGGTAATGGAAACAGGCAAGTTAGTACAGGGGGAGGGAACTAGGGGAGGGAGGGAGGAGGTGGAGGGACAGGTGGAAGGAATCTTGGGGGTGGGGAGGAAGAATCTGCCGGCGTTTGGTCAGTTTGGCTTGAACTGTGAATGGTGAAGGGTAGGTGCGATTTGGGTAAGATATTTTCCATTTTCTTCCTCTTAATTGCTTTTGTGATGTTACTGATTTTAGTTTGCAACGTAAACACTCCTGGGTATTGCTACAGCTTACTCAGATAGATGAAATCGTAATAACTGAAAATAGAAGAATAACAGAGCTGTGTGTGGACTTCGTGGGTGTGGGTGTGGGTGTGGGTGTGTGGATGTGGGTGTGGGTGTGGGTGTGGGTGTGAGGGTGTGGACTGTAGGTGTTTATAGTTTTTAGTCTGATGGCTTATAAGGATTTTCTTTTTCATGTGTGGACTGGGGGAGAAGGCAGCATGATGGCGAAGAGCAGAATGACATGGAGGCGAATTAGTGCCCACCCTTTCCTGTTTCAAGGCATTTAGTTGCAGAGGACTACCACTACCACAGCTACCACTACTACCACCACAGCTACCAGTACTACCACTACCACAGCTACCAGTACTACCACTACCACAGCTACCAGTACTACCACTACCACAGCTACCAGTACTACCACCACCACAGCTACCAAAACTACCACCACCACAGCCACCAGTACTACCACCACCACCACAGCCACCAGTACTACCACCACCACCACAGCCACCAGTACTACCACCACCACCACAGCTACCAGAACTACCACCACTACCACAGCTACCAGAACTACCACCACCACCACAGCTACCAGAACTACCACCACCACCACAGCTACCAGAACTACCACCACCACAGCTACCTGAACTACCACCACCACCACCACCACCACCACCACCACAGCTACCTGAACTACCACCACCACAGCTACCTGAACTACCACCACCACAGCTACCTGAACTACCACTACCACAGATACCAGAACTACCACAAGAACAATACCACAACCAGTACTTTAGAGGGGTAACTGAACTGGATACTAATTTGGTGAGTATGCGAAAGTTTGTTCATTAAGTTCATTATTATTATTATTATTATTATTATTTTATGCTTGCTACTTCTACATGGCTTTTCTGGAGAGGTTGGGTGTATTCTTTCACAACTAAATATTAATTTTTCTCATCTGACAAGGATCGCTAGCCCCTTTTCAGTGATTTGATGGCCATGTGTAGTTAGGTTGGAAAGGTTTTGACTAGTAACCAAGGACACATTTCTTAAGGCTTACTACATTCCATGCTACAACCCCCAGCCTCTTTTCAGTTTATGGCCAAGCGTAGTCAGACTGGGAAGGGAATTTTGACTAGTAACAAAGGAGACTCAAAACCTGGCCTAGATTTTTATTTTTTATTTTCACATTGCTTATGGGCAGAAAGACAAAGATATGGCTCTACATTCATCCCTTAGCACTTCATGACTAATTTCATATTCCAGTATTAATCTTGTAGTACAATTTGGCACTCAGTGTGGATGGCAGTTAGGCCAGTTAGAACAAGAGCTGCATAGTAACCAAGAAGATTCAGTAGCTAATATGTTACTGGAAATCATCATCCAGACCTTTCTCACCCCAAGGTAGGGCGAGGTAGCCTTTTTTTTTTTTTTTTTTTTTAATGCAAGAAAGAAGGAACCAAAGGCCAGGAGCCTGCAAACCGTTCCTTCCAGGAAAAAAACAAAAAAAACAAAAGCGAGCCAAATTCAAGATCCGTTCATTTTGAGATGCCCGGACACACTGCGTTTGAAAGACTGGAGATCATAGAAAGTAAGAAATACAGACAGAGGGAGACAGTTCCAGAGCTGACGTGTTGCATAAATGAAGGACTGGGAGTAACGGTTAACTCTTGCATTAGAGAGTTGGACAGAAAAGGGATGAGAGTTTGTTGCTAGACGGGTGCTACGCACCCGTTGTCGAGGTGAAGTTATGCAGCAGACAGTTCAGAGAAGCAGTGACCATTGAAGTAGAGACAGAAAAGAGATAAAGATGCAACAGTGCCGCGAAGAGACGGGGGTTGAAGGGAGCCAGTAAAAGGAGGAGAGTTAGAGACAAAAAGCCTTTGACTCCACCCTGCTGAGGAGAGCTGTATGTGGGGAGCCTTCCCACACATGAGAGTTGCATTCTACACAGGGGCGAATAACACCCGTGTATACTGTAAAGTCAACAACTGTGCAGGGGTAAAGAAGGCACGGAGTCGGCTTAGCACACCTAATCTCTTGGAAGCAGATTCTACAAGAGATGTAATAATTATGATCTTTCCAAGATAAGTCCCGAGTGAATGAAACCCCAAGCATGTTCAAGGATGATGCAGGAATCAGCTGGATATTATTAAACGTTAGTGGGTACTCCTGTGGATGATTGTGTCGGGTTGATAGTTGTAAAAACTGAGTTTTTGATGCATTAAAAACTGTAAGATTATTTTTACCCCAGTCAGATTTACGAGCCAAGTCAGACATTAGGTGTGCCATAGCCTCGTCCCTTGAATGTTGAAGTAACTGCTGAGATGGACGTTGCGGGAACCGAATGGAAAGGTGAAGGGTAGAATCTTCAGGGGTACAAGTGGATAGTGTTAGATGTACAGCTTAGGTCACTGATGAATAAAAGGAAGAGAGCTGGTGATAGGACAGAGAGTTGGTAGGATCCAGAGGGTCAGAAAGTGCTTTCGAATAACCAGAGTTTGCCCAGCTGAATGAGCCGCACTCCCATTCACTCACCATTCAAGTCCTTGGAATCCTGGAAATGAGTCATAGTTAAAAAGTGCTATGGATATGATGAAGCATAGTTTTAATGACATTTGACCTGTTTTACCCACACATGACCTAAAATTGCTTTCTTTCTGTCTCTGTCTGTCTGTCTGTCTGTCTGTCTGTCTGTCTATCTGCCTCTCTGTCTGTCTGTCTGTCTGTCTGTCTGTCTCTCTCTCTCTCTCTCTCTCTCTCTCTCATCTGTAAAGAGATTAACACTAGAAAATGATGCTAGTCATGGAGAAGTGCTGTGAATAAGATGCATAATATTGTCTTTCTGCCATAGAGCCACAGGAAATAAGCTGCACAAGGACAAATTTAGGCTTATCAAACCAGGCGGACATCCTCTTTCCTTTAAAATGACCAAAAATGCCGTCTGTCTTGAAAATGGACTTGTAAGGATAAACACTAGAATATAAGACTTTACCTCTTTCATTTTAATTTGTTCTGAAAGTGACAACTCCTCATCTTGAAAACCGAGCTGTAATAAAAGCCTCTTAAAATAGAGTACTACGCTCTTTTTGGTTTAAAATGTCTCGGCATCTTTAATTTTGAGTTTTAACAGTAGAGGAACACTAGAATACGGTTACAATTTTAGGGTTTCGTTGATACGTTGAGAACTTGTAGACAGGCCAGGCAGTTGATCAAAGACAACCGAACACTTCTGGGTTTTATTCTTTTTAGAGTCAGCTGGGGTACAGTTGGAAAAGACTTTTCTCTCCCACGTTCTGCCCTTCACTCATTATTACTAGTTCACTGTCCATTCACTGGTTGACTAACTCTGACTAACTACTCCGTTCTTCACAGATTAGCTCTTACTGCCTGACGACTCACTGACTGTTCACTGATGAAAAACTGAACTGCCGCACACTCAACTCACTCCGTCCGTTGCACTTGGCCAACTCAAATGAACTGGCATACTACCTGAACCAAACTGAATTCCTTCGGATGAGGGACACTAGCTTTACTACCCCTTCCCTTGATTCCACCCACCAGTACAGCCCAGAACATTCCAGGACCCAGGAGAGAACTCGCATTTTCTCACGCAACAGTGCACTTAACAATCCACAACATTAATGACAAGAACTTCTTCCTACAGTTCTGTGGTATGGAGGGGCTTTCTCGAGGGTAGCGCCGCGTAGTTTGTATGTCCGCTGCCAGGGCAGTGCTAGTGTAGTGGCAGCCACGTTGCACCACGCCTGACGCTCGTGACTTTATAAAGCAGCCGATGATTCCGGAAAATATAGTGCCAATGTCCACTGTGCAGCATACGGATTAAAAAATGGGCACAGGAATTCATCGAAGAGATGGTATTACATTTCACAGGTAAGAAATGTATCTTCTTGCTACTTTTATAAGATTACTACCCCCTGGGGAGAGATGGGAAGATTCTTCTCCAGTATCCCAGCTTGTATGAGGGGACTAAAAAGGGCCCATTTATCACCAGTCTTTCTCTCCACGCCTCTTCTCTTCTGTTCACACCCATGTAGATATTTCCATGTTTCTTCCAGCCTTTATCAATTTGGGCATTCGGTTTCATGACATGAATAGTCTGACTTCCCACACCAATTCAACACCACTACTTCGACGTAAAACAGCTTCAACATCACGATTACTTCAACGTTGACCATACTATAGTTTCCATTTCTGCCATTATCTTTCCCTGCCTTTTTTTTTTGTGTGTGTGTGTGTGTGTGTGTGTTCGACTCTGGGCAAAGGCTTCAGGGCCTATATCTCGAGGGCAGTAACCTATCCCAAGGCCCAGTAGTCCTCCTACACCTCTACATGTCTGGTGTCACTTTGGCACTGACACCCACCGTCCATATTGAATACATGCTAGGGCTGTCTCATACTTGACTGGTGTAATGGTATTAGCGGGAGTATTTTTACGACATTTCGGCGGGTCATCTGGTAGATCAGGAAAGTCTGCTTTTTATGAAATTCAAATCCTTAAACTGTTCCCTGCCCCAGCCGGGATTCGAACCTGGGTCCATCAGGACTGCAGGCCGCCTCTCTACCGATTCAGCCACCGCCTTGGTGCCATATGACCTTTGTTGCCTGTTGTCAAATATTGTCACTCAACCTATAAGATTACAAACAATAAACTAGTTTAGGCCTATATGTGCGCAGAATCATTAAAAAAAATATAATCCAGTTGATTTTGTATTATGATACAATTGTGTATACATTGAAGCAGCACTGGGAGAGAAAGCAAACTAAGAACAATATTCCAGTTACCTTACTATGGTGGAGGTGATGGGTGTGGGAGTTTCAATACAGCAACCCTAAGTAGACTGTGGAGTAGACTGTAGCACCAGTTGAGCAGGGCAGTACTCCCGAGGTGGATGGAAAGCTGATGACAGGGAGTGCTGGAGCTCCCGTTTCATCAGCCCTCAGGACTAGTTCCTGACCATCCCCCTTTGCTGAACTTTCAGTGTCTCAGTTACACAGAGAGTAGGCCAGCATGCTCTCCAGTACAAATTTCTCTATCTATCTTCACCAAACTACATGCACAGTACACACTACACTTCCTATTCAAAATTTACCAAAATGGCGTCAATTCACCCAGCCTCGGAGTCCCCAGGGAGGGGGACCATAAATGCCCCCGCCATCTGCCCCTCTCCCGGTGACGACTCGAGGTGCCTGGAACCACTGTCTGACTCTCTTCTTCTTCATTTCTGCAACATTCGCGGCCTTTCATCTAACTTTCGCTCTGTAGAGCACCACCTCTCGTCCTCTAAACCTCACCTTCTTTTTCTAACGGAGACTCAGCTGTCTGAGGCAACTGACAGCAAACCCTTTTCTGTATCCTCCTACTTTCTCTATACTCATTTCAAAGCCAAAGGTGGCTGTTGTGTATACATACGCAACGACTTATCTTGCTCTCGTGTTCCTGAACTTGATTCTTCTGAATTCTCCACTCTCTGGCTTCGGCTTTCCTGTCATTCTCTGACTAAATATATCTGTGCTGTTTACTTATCCCCTAATTCTACTGACTATCAAAAATTCTTCGACTATCTTACTTCTACGATGGAACACATTCTGTCCATTTCTCCTTTCTCTGAAATCTCCATTCTTGGAGATTTCAATGTTCACCACCACCTTTGGCTCTCCTCTCCTTTCACGGATCCACCTGGTGAACAAGCCTACATCTTTTCTATCCTTAATGACCTAGAGCAGCTTGTACAGCACCCTACCCGTATCCCTGACCGCCTTGGAGAGAGCTCCAACATACTTGACCTCTTCCTCACAACTAATCCTTCTGCTTACTCTGTTAATCTTTTCTCTCCGTTGGGCTCCTCCGATCACAACCTTATTACCTTAACCTGTCCTATCGCTCCAGTATGGCCTGCTGACCCTCCAGGGAAACGTCGTCTCTGGCATTTTGGAGCTGCGGACTGGGAGGCCCTCAGGCAGTACCTCTTTGATTTTCCCTGGAATGATTATTGCTTCCATGGCTGTGAGCCATCTGAGTGTGCCTTGCGCATTACGGAGGTTATTCTCTCGGGCATGGAAGCATACATTCCTTTCTCATATCCTTTGACTAACGCAAGAAAGCCTTGGTTTAATCACGCTTGTTCTAATGCTGTCCGCAACAAGGAGAAGGCCTACAAAAGGTACCGGAGCCAACCCACCCCTGAATCACATAATCTTTACGTTTCTGCCCGGAATCGTGCTAAGTCTGTTCTTCGCTCTACTAAAAATAATTTCATCCATACTAAATGCTCTCAACTCTCCAACTCGAATTCTTCCCACTCCTTCTGGCACCTTGCCAAAAATCTTTCTAACAACTTTACCTCATCATCCTTCCCTCCTCTTTTCTACTCTGATGGTTCTGTAGCTATTTCTTCTACTGATAAAGCAGATCTCTTCGCACAGACTTTCTCCTCCAATTCCACCTTAGACGATTCCGGTGCTGTTCCTCCATCACTTCCCCCTCTGACTTCCTCATGGCTGACATTAAAATTTCTTCAGTTGATGTATTTTCTGCCATTACTGGCCTCAGTACTAACAAGGCATATGGGCCTGATGGGGTCCCTCCTGTTGTTCTCAAAAACTGTGCTTCTGTGCTTACACCCTGCCTAGGCAAACTATTTTGCCTTTGTCTGTCAACTTGTACCTTTCCTTCTTGCTGGAAGTTTGCTCTCATTCAGCCAGTCCCAAAGAAGGGTGACCACTCCCAACCCTCCAACTATCGTCCAATTGCTTTAACGTCCTGTATTTCAAAAGTTTTCGAGTCAATTCTTAATAAAAAAAATTTTAAGGCATCTTTCCTATCACAACCTTCTTTCCGATCGTCAGTATGGGTTCCGTCAGGGACGCTCCACTGGCGATCTTCTCACCTACCTTTCAGACTCCTGGTCATCCTCCTTTCGGGACTTTGGCGAAAGCTTTGCCATTGCACTTGGCATCTCAAAGGCTTTCGATCGAGTCTGGCATAAATCTTTAATTTCCAAACTGCCCTCCTACGGTTTCTATCCTTCTATCTGTACCTTCATCGCTAGCTTCCTTTCTGGTCGTTCTATAGCTGCTGTTGTAGAAGGCCATCGTTCTTCTCCTAGATCTATCAACAGTGGTGTTCCTCAGGGCTCTGTCCTATCACCAACTCTCTTCCTTTTATTCATCAATGATCTTCTAAGCTGTACATCTAACCCTATCCACTCATACGCTGATGACTCCACCCTTCACCTTTCCATTCGGTTCCCGCAACGCCCATCTCAACAGTTACTTCAAGAAACAAGGGATGAGGCTATGGCACACCTAATGTCTGACTTGGCTCATATCTCTGACTGGGGTAAAAATAATATGGTTGTCTTTAATGCTTCTAAGACTCAGTTCTTACACCTATCAACCCGACAAAATCTTCCACAGGTATACCCACTAATGTTTAATAATATTCAGATTAATCCTGCATCATCCTTGAACATGCTGGGGGTTTCATTTACTCGGGACTTATCTTGGAAAGATCATATTGCATCTCTTGTAAAATCTGCTTCCAAGAGATTGGGTGTGCTAAGCCGACTCCGCTCTTTCTTTACCCCTGCACAATTGTTGACTCTATACAGGGGTTTTATCCGCCCCTGTGTGGAGTACAACTCTCATGTGTAGGGAAGCTCCCCACATACAGCTCTTCTCAATAGGGTGGAGTCAAAGGCTTTTCGTCTCATTAACTCTCCTCCTCTTACTGACTCCCTTCAACCTCTGTCTCTTCGCCGCACTGTTGCATCTTTATCTCTTTTCTATCGCTACTTTAATGGTCACTGCTCCTCTGAACTGTCTGCTTGCATTCCTCCACCTCTACGACGGGCGCGTAGCACCCGTCTGGCAGCAAACTCTCATCCCTTTTCTGTCCAACTCTCTAATGCAAGAGTTAACCGTTACTCCCAGTCTTTCATTCATGCAACAGGTCAGCTCTGGAACTGTCTCCCTCTGTCTGTATTTCCTCCTGCCTATGATCTCCAGTCTTTCAAACGCAGTGTGTCCAGGCATCTCAAAATGATCGGATCTTGAATTTGGCTCTCTATTGTATTTTGTTTTTCTCTTGGAGGGAACTGTTACTGCGGGCTCATGGCCTTTGGTTCCTTCTTCCTCGCATAAAAAAAAAAAAAAAAAAAAGTCACAAGTTCGCTGCTGATATAGCTCCTCCTCAATAGAGCTCGGTGGGCAAGACAGAAAGTAAACAAAACACATATGCCGAAATCTCCGTAATGTTCCTCACATCTCCAAATACAAACACCAACCCAATCCTATGGCACAACACACACTTTCCAGGGTGTTCCCCACGTCTTCAGATATAAAACACCACCCTAATCCTACCGACATAACAATGTTTCTAGTTATGAAGTGCTGTGGAAAGCATAAATAACTACAGCATTATCTTATGCCACTGAACTGTAAAATGGCAAAATCTAGGGTAAGCAGAAGGTAGAAATAGTAGTGTCTTCTATTGTATAATTGTCTACTCTAAATGTAAATAATTTGTAGTATATTTCTACGGTCATTGCAGTGGAGTTTTTATGGTGGTCTTGGGTTTGTGTGGATGTAAACGAATTATCAAGATAGTCTGGTTCCAAAGAGAGGGCTGCCTGATTACTTGCTTCAGGAGGAGTGATGAGAGACTCACTGGAGATATCAAGTCGGGAGGGGCCTTGACTGCTTTGGAGGAGAGTGGTAGAAGTCTGTTCAGATAAGTACAGTACAGTATTACAGCACATTTGTTTTAACCTGATAACTTCCCGAAGCATTTTCAGCTGGTAGTCAGGTAATTGTGAAAAGTTGAACTGACCAAGGGCACTCATTCCTACATTATAACCAAAGATGAGATGGACGGATGGAGTAGGGAAAGATGGAAGTGCAGGTGAGAGTTGGAGGGAGGGCAGTCAAATGGCAGACAACAGGGTAGTGTGGAGGCAGTTTGTGGCCACCCCTACGGGATTAAGGTGTCTGGCAGTAGATAGATAACAAGATAGTTAGATAATTAATTTCAAGCAGCCACACAATATAGTGGGTTCTGTCCAGTGAAAACAGACTGATAGTAAGCAAAGGAGGCTCATTCCTACATCCATAAGAGTAGTTGGTGAGTTTTGTGTAGTCACTTAAGTGCTAAATTTGAGTGGGCCAGGTCCATCAGGTGAAGAACAGACTACAAAAGAATTTTCTTATGCCAAGATAATTTTTCTCAGTTAAGAAATTGAAATGAGATGGAGGTAGTTTTTTAGCTATAAACTTGTAGTAGAGTTTTGTCTTTTGGTAGTTAAGTTCAGCTTATATACAAGAATGACATTACCTTGCTTATATATCTTTGCCGTAGCACTTCTGAGTAGTATTTTAATTGTTAATATAATTTAAATCCTGATGTTAAAATAAGTTTTAGAGCATACAGTAGACTATTCAAGAAATATTAGAGAACAGTCGTGATTGAAACTTTGAGGCCTAACAGTTATATCCAGTGTTTGTGAAAGCAGAGATAAAATGCGGATGTCTATGTAGGTGTAGTTATAAAGATGTAATGTGGTCCATTTCACTGTGAAGAAGATGGAGGAGAACTGAATGTGGAGGGCGGAGATGTGAATGTTGAGGGTAGAGTTGAGAGGCAGACTGATAAAGATCTGGGATGAAGTCAGTGTGACCTCAGGGATAAGGTCTGAATAGAAAAGGTGCTAGAGATCAAGCAGCATGGCGAGCTGCCATTCGGTGATCAAGGCCGATGTATGCAAGCATTTTGTAGCCTTTATAAGGGAACGAATGAAGGAATTTTGGTCAGTTATCTTTTTCTGAGTCTATGTGGGTACAGAGGTTGAGATATAAATTTAAGTACTTTCTCTATTTGCGTTTCCCCAGTCTTTGTTTTCTGCACCCTGCCTCACCCCATCATTAGATGGAAAAGATCAGGATGAAGGAAAATCAAGATTAACTAGCTAACTCATTTTTTGCATTGGCTTAACTCACTTTCTGCATTGGCTTAACTTGAATAGGGAAGTAACATCATACAGTATGGAAATATATGCACTGTTTACCACACAAATTTTGATGTGAATATTTTTCATAGAGGTTTATTTATTAGCGCCCTTAACAGTTGTGGATTCATGCTTACCTGTTCGTGATTCTGGGGGACTTTAGGCTGAAATTAGGGATAGGTACAGAATATTAATTACTAGACTCCTGGAGATGGATGGATTATATAAAGCCTTCAGTTATGTCCTTCAGCATAAGATTTAACTTGTGTAAAAGTAGCACTGCCATTGTAGTTAGAGTTTGAGAGTTCTAAAGCAAATTTGTACTTCAGGGCAGTTGGAGGAGGGACAACTTAATAGCAAAGGAGGCCGCCCCTACCACCACCACCACCACCACCACACCTTCAATATAGTGGAGCAACTGGGCTGGATACTAAAATGGTGAATACTCTTAAATGTGTTATAGCTACAACACTTAATCATTTACATGCCAGTCTGTTGAAATGACCATTGATGGGCCTAGAGGAAAGTACTGTACATCAACTTGTATAGTTTTCTTTAAATCTTACCACGGTACTAGCTGTTGCTAATTTCCAGTTGGCTGCAAAACTTGCCTCGGTATCGTATTGTTCGTTTATAAAGGCTCCAGTGTGTTTGCATGTATTGGCCTTAGTCACCTAATGGAGAATCTCCACGCTGCTCAATCTCTGGTAGCCTCTCAATGCAGTCCTTTATCCCTGAGGTCACATTCTATGCATTTGTTCCAGGTCTTTTTCAGTCTACCTCTCATAAACCTGCCCTCGACGTTCACACTTGAAGCTTGCCATGATACCAGCTTTTACTGATTGCTAGTTGGGTGCAAAACGTGCCTCAAAAGGTTCCAAAGTAGAAATGCACTAAAACTTGTGTTAAATAGCTGGTAAAGCTAAGGCTGCAAGAGTTTGCCGAATCTGTTGAAAACTTTTTACTTTTGCTAAGTGACATTATCTGCAGTAGGTGTGTAGCAGTTAAAATAGCAATGCTAACAACCATATCTCTGTAAATGATCGTTGTCACCCCTTCTGTCTTAGGCTTCATTCTTAATTTGTGACAGGTTAGATATAGCCATTATAACCCCTTCACTACAGAAAACTTTCCCTAAGCTGGATAAAACCACTGAATGTAGGCATGAGAGAATTAAAACCAGTGACAGGAAGCTCCCTATCACCGCCTCGTTAATGATATTCTAGAGGTTAAACCAGAAACAGCTTGAGCCCCCTTCATTTGTAAGGGACAGCAGTATTGTGATCGTAAAGCCTTGCCTTTAATGAGTGATTGTCTAAGTTGCGTTGGTACCTTTAACTACTTTACTCAAAAATCTGGGTTTTATTTTGTTGTTTCAAGAATGTATTATATACATTTTGCACTGGAAGCTGTAGCTATTATTCATCCCTAACACTTTTTCCTAAGCAATTTATGCTTAATATACCCTACTGTCCTAGTCTTTTACTGTATATAAATCCTTCCAATATCAAAGCCATAGGTCTTTCCTTTTATGAAATTCACTGGTGGTAGCAAGAATAAATCTAAAAATAAATCACTAAGGAAGAGGTGCTAGGGGAGTTAAGGAAGTAAAGTATACTCGGCTTGAATTCATCCCTGTGACTGTTTTTTCTTCTGCCTGTGACCGTTTTTTCTTCTGCCTGTGACTGTTTTTTCTTCTGCCAGTGACTGTTTTTTCTTCTGCCAGTGACTGTTTTTTCTTCTGCCCGTGACTTTTTTCTTCTGCCCGTGACTGTTTTTTCTTCTGCCTGTGACTGTTTTTTCTTCTGCCTGTGACTGTTTTTTCTTCTGTCTGTGACTGTGCTTTTTCTGCTGCCTGTGTCTGTTTTTTCTTCTGTCTGTGACTGTTTTTCCTTCTGCCAGTGACTTTTTCCTTCTGCCGGTGAATGTTTTCCTTCTGTCAGTGACCTTTTCCCTCTGCCGGTGACTGTTTTTGCTTCTGCCGGTGACAGTCTTTTAAATGCAGTGTCCAGGCATCTTGCAGTGAGTAGATCTTGACTTGTATCAATATTTGTTTGGAAAGATTTTTAAAAACTGTTCTAGCTTTTTTCATGTAACCCAAACATTAAAATACTGTCAGGGATTACTTCTTTTTCTTAATTATTTTAGTTTATGCACATCTAGAAATGTACAGGGCAGTAGACAGATAGGTAGATTGATAGATAAAGCACACAGGAAATATGGTGGATTATCTTTAGGTGCTTTAGCAATGTTTAAAGTTTTTGCCCTCGGTAAAAGTCTTGACAAACTTATCTTATACGTATGAAACCCACCTGTTATTTGACCATCACCACCACCACACAACCATCATCATCATGCCTCCGTACCCTGTCAGGAGGGTTACAAGGGCTACCTCCCAGAGCGCCTTAACACTGTACGTGACCCACCATCATACGCCCACTGATAGGGCAGCCTCCTGGGGCACTACTCCCAGGTTTGGGCCACTCTCGATTGGGCGGAAGCTGCAGCCTGGGAACCACATTGCCCTGTACCCTCTACAACAGAACTGAGTCCCATCCCATTCCATACCCCATCCCCATCCCATCCCATTCCCCATCTCATCCCATCCCTATCCCCATCGCATCCCATCCCTATCCCCATCGCATCCCATCCGTATCCCCATCGCATCCCATCCCATCCCGGCCCCATCCCATCCCGGCCCCATCCCATCCCCATCCCCATCCCCATCCCCAGCCCAGCCCAGCCCAGCCCAGCCCAACCCAATTCCATCCCATCCCATGCTATCCCATCCCATCCCATCCCGGCCCCCAAACTGCAGCGACACAGCCCTCTCCACACCTCTCATCAAGTCCACAACTATTGTCAGTTTATTTTCATTTGTGAAAACTGGGCCACTTCTTCAACTTGAATATTGTCATGATTGTATGAAATTCGAAGAGCAATAAGTTTTAGCCAGGAATGAGTCCTTGGTTACTAGTGAAATTTATACTCCATTCTGACTACACCTGGCCTACAACCGAGCTGAAGGAGGTTACGGATTATTGTCAGGGGAAACTAAACGGACTACAGGTGGCGGGGGCGATGTGTTCTGGCCATATTCCCTTGCTGGCGTCAACCCGTGGCATTGTAGGTGCAGTGTGTGGTGTGTCGAGAGAAAAGTTTTCCCCTAATGTCCATTTTCCTCCACAGAAACCGATGGAACCGCAACATCAACCCCAGCATATGAAAAAGAACGGCAACCAAAGACAACAAGATGGCAACCCCAGTAGACAAGTCAACCTTAATGGGATGGCAATATGGCAACGAAACGACTGCAGACTACGAGATGGCACCCTAGGATGACGAGATGGCACCCTAGGATGACGAGATGGCACCCTAGGATGACGAGATGGCATCCTGGGATGACGAGATGGCATCCTGGGATGACGAGATGGCAATACAGGAGAGCAAGAATGGCAACCCAGTCAAGCCATCAGCGTCTGGGTCAACAGTGGCGTAGGAGGCTTGGTTAGCATCTTTCCCTTGGCAATTTATTTTCCCCTTAATATCGATAGTTTGCATCACCAACGAGATTAAAGTGAAATATGTGGACAAAATCGCAAAGGAAGAGTTGTTAAGAAGCCTCCAAAGCTACATAGGAGCCTGTAGTGTGTATCTGTAGGTGATATAGTAGGGATGACAGCAGTTACGGCGGCACTTGTATACCGTTACTCTGGTAGGTAATCCAGTCCATAGACACCTTAAATACTGTATTTTGTATTTCCTCAGGCGATAGAGAAGTGGATGTGATAGAGTTAGGAAAAATACACTGAGGTGGTTTGGCCATGTGGAGAGGATGGAGAGCGAGAGACTAACAAGGAGTGTTTGTGAGTGAGGTGGAGGGGGGGACAGGGAAGGGGAGACCGAGAATGAGCTGGAGAGATGGAATAGAAAGGTATAATTATGAGAGAGGGGGTGTGAGCTGGGAGGAGGGTAGCTAAATGGCAGGGGACAGGACTACATGGAGGCTGTTTGTTTGTTGCCACCCCTTGCGGGATAAAGGCGATTGACTATAGATAGGTAGATAGATCGACGGATAGATGCTAGAGAGGAGAGACAATCGGAGCCGGTTGAGACTATTCCTGTATTTCCCCATAGAGAGACTGACGGTAGGGAGGGAGGAGAGACTGACGGTAGGGAGGGAGGAGAGACTGATGGTAGGGAGGGAGGAGAGACTGACGGTAGGGAGGGAGAAAAGACTGATGCCAGGGAGAGAGTAAAGTTCCTGTATTTCCCCAGGCGATAGAGAGACAGATGCTAGGGAGAGGGGAGAGAGTCGACAGACAGGAGAGACAGAACCGATAGAGAAAGAGAGAGAGAGAGAGAGAGAATCGACTGAAAGGAAGCACCGGACTGAACAGGTTACAAGTTGTATTTTTTTGTATTTTTCTTTTATGGTGTGATGTGTGTTGTTCAAGTGTGCAGGGTAAGAAAGGAGGAGAGCGAGCGAGCTGGAGATGGAGATAGCTTACTGCACTAATATCACTGATATACTCTGGTAATACCTTAAGTATTTTGACATACTTTTTGCGATATACTTATAATTTTAGATAACACTACCTCCTGTCGGTACTTAATATGCTGTTGTAACTACTAATGTTCTGTAAATATACTAGTAAGAAAACTGAAGACAATAAAAGATGTATATCAAATTAATTTAACCTTTCGTGGCATGGTTAATATTTAGACCATAGGGAACTGGTTTAAAAAATCTACGGATATAACAACCCACGTTTCAACTTCGAATATTTAGGATAGCAACACTAGACATTCCATCACTTATGCTTTATTACTGGATATCTCCCTCAATTTTCTACTTAATGGTAGGCGATAGTATTTTTTAAATTTGATAGCTTGGTTCGTATTCTCTTTCCTTTAGCTCCCTGACATCTCTTCCTTAGCGATTTATTTTTGGATGTGGCTGGTTAATATCCTTTTGTACGCTATTTATGTATAGTATGGCCACATTGGATTTATGTAACATAACAGGACAGTAAGGTGTAATAAGCAGAATAAATCGCTTAGGAAAAGGTGTTGGGGAGCTTCCTTAACCAACCAAACTACCGGCCCTTGAGTCCCAGGTGCTATTTACTGCCATATTCGGTGACTAGCCCTAATAGCCTCATCTTGGCTTTATCATCCTCCACAATGCTAGTTTCACAGAGTATGGCAGTGTTCCTTGCTACTGCCAGACTTCCTTGCTACATCCAGACTATTTCTTGCTATTGGCAGGCTATTTCTTGCTACTTCCAGGCTATTTCTTGCTACTTCCAGGCTATTTCCTGCTACTTCCAGGCTATTTCATACAGCATAGGGAAGTTGCTTGTGATGCTTCTGTAAACTAGTCCTCCAGGTCCTCTTTTATCTCACTGTTACTTTTATGTCAGTTATTATCTGTTACTTTTGTCTCTTGGTTACTTAGGTTTATGCTTTATATAACTACTGCCACATCTGTCTGTATAGCCAGATGCCTTAATCCCGTGAGGAATGGCCACAAAAAAATCGCCTCCATGTCGCCCTGTCTTATGCCATGTCGCTGCCCTCCCCTCAACTTACACTCCCCTCCCTCATACCAGCACTATTTATACCGTGCTTTATACCAATATTATTTAGTTATACAAACTCTGCAAGTTTCATATAGTATCAAAACTCTTATTCAAAGCTGTTCTGTTACCAGTTTATACAGAAAGTCCTCATAACGTAAACCTTCAGCGGAGCAAAAATACTATTAAAAGCTTCATTGCTACCTGCGGAACAGATTTGCCAGATATGTGATAGAAAGCACTGGAAGAAATAGAGAAGTGGTTTGGCCTTGTGGAGAGGATGGAGAGTGAGAGATTAACGAGGAGAGTGTATGTGAGTGAGGTGGAGGGGCGTAAACGAGATGGAGTAGAGAGGTATATGTGGGAGGAGATGTAACTTGGGGGAAGGGCATCGAAATGGCAGAGGACACAACGACATGGAGGTGATCTGTCTGTGGCCAAGGAGACTGAGAATGAGTTGGAGTGATGGAGTAGAGAGGTATCTGAGAGACAGGAGGAGGGCAACAAAATGGCTGGGGACAGGATGACATGGAGGCGATTTGTTTGTTGTCACCCCTCACGGGATTGAGGCGTATGGCTACAGACAGATAAATAAATGCAGATTTGCCAGCTTTCCCCAGTTTAGTTAGTTATAAATTATGAGTGTATACGGAAAGTCCTCAAAACTTAGGTCTCTCATGGAGCAAAAAATACCATTAAAACTTCCCTTGCTACCTATGGAACGATGGAGATACACTGAGGCGGTTTGGCCATGTGTGGAGGATGGAACGTGAGGGACTAACTAGGAAAGTGTATGAGGTGGAGAGGAGGAGAACGAGGACGAGGTGGAGGGATAATTATGAAGACGGCTACCTGCGTTATCAAACCCACTGTAGGTAGTTTACAAGTGGTACACTTTTGTCCAAGTCATTATCAGTGAGGTTAATTGTTATTCCTTTGACTGATGCCTTAAAGGAGATCTAAATACCTATTCCTTTTGCTCCGTTTTCACTGTTATCAAAGCCGTTCTAAGTTCCAAGCTTATTCCACAGTCATCCTTACCAAAGTCCATCTGGGTTTTCCTATTAGGTAGACACTACCCTCGTATCAAAGCTTATTACTAGCTCTGAATGTGGCCCAGATACATGATACTCCACTTCTTCGTGACTAGCATTGCATTAAATTAGTCTTAAATATTCTAAATGGCTCTGGAGATATTGTAACAACTCCTCCTTAGCGACTTAATAAATGCAATACAGTTCAGTCTCCCCTTCTTTATTACTGACACCAAATAACTAAATTACAGTACCATTTACGACCGCAACTCTACTGGGGGCGTGGTGGCAGAGTGAGTAGAAAGGTGGCCTGTCACCAAAAAGACTTGGGTTCAATTCCCGGGATATAGAAAAATGTTTAAAAATGTGCCAGTGTCCGTAGTGACCTGTCATTTGGACTCGGGTTCGACTCCCGGTTAACATAGAGGTTAATTGAGGTAGTTTGGCAGGTATTTAGTGACCTGCCCGGTGGCGGGGGTGTGGACAGTCACATAGCTGAACTGCCGGTGGAGAATGTAAAAGTCTACACTTACACACACACTCACACAAGACACATCACACACACATATCCACCAGGACAGAGGCACTCACACAAGACACACACACACACACACATTAAGACAGACACGCCCACCTACAGTAGAACATGTGCATAAGGGTAGGGTGTGGAAGGCAGGGGGGTTTTATTTCAAAGTGCAAAAAAGGGTATACCTTTTTGGGACTTTGAAATAAAACCCCTTTACTTTCCACGCCCTGCTCTTATGCACTGTGTGTGTCTGTAGACATGTGTAGCTGAGTGCTTTAATGTGTGTGTGTACATGTCTATGTGTGTATATTAATGTACGTGTGTCTAAGACGTTGTACAGGTGTGCGTAGCCGGTCACTACGGACCGCCTACAGTAGTTTTTAAACATTTTCCTCTATCCTCCCGGGGATCGAACCCAGGTCACGTCATTTAGCAAGCCAAGCCTATATAGACTCACCCATCATGACCACATTATTATAAGATCGGGAACTTCTACAGTATTTTCCTAAGTTGTTATCTGCAAAAAAACAAGGTAATATTAAGTTGTAACATGCAGAAAAAGTTGTTAAGGAAGAGCTGTTACGATCTAGAACAACTTAGAATACATAGGACTGTAATTTATTGCTAATCACGAGGAAGTAAGGAGTATCGTATATGTACTTATATACAGTATAGGAAACAAATAAAATAGGTTTATTTATTTTCTTTTATTTTGAATATTTTACAATGCTTTTCTTACCTTCCTTGTATTATTTTTATTACCGTATCTGTCAGGCTCCTCTTGTGACACTCGCCTGGACCAAATCGCCTGTTGTCAGCTGTAAAGAAATGTTAGGGTTATTCCAATCATGCGGGGGTTAATGCTGACAGTGTATGAACTCCCTAAGGCTCCCACGACTCAGTCTCAGCTCGGCAAAATCGTCTGGTTTAACTGAAATGTCATTAGAATTGTCCCGAGCATTAGAGGGTTAATTAATACCTAAGCTATCCCTCTAGTGCTAGGGAGTACTCTATGTCCAGCTGACCGGGGGGGACTATGCTGTTCGGCTGAGAGATTCATAGGAGCCTGGGAGAGACAATTCGATACTTTGCTCTCACTTTAACATGGCTAAATATGCGCTTGCCATGTCCCCGTCTCGATTTCTGACCTGTAGCAATATATCAACACTAGAATACGATGCTAGTCACGAAGAAATGCTATGAAATGGATGCAGGGCCGTAGTATTGTCTCACTCTGCCTCTGAGCTACGAGAAATAACCTACAAAAGAACGAAAAATTCAACCCAGTTTATCTATACTTACGACTTAGCATTCAAAATAGAGACGGCAATTCAAGGCCAAGTTAGGGTAAAAAGAGGTGTCGATCGCTTGACCCCTTCCCGACACAGCAAGGCAGCGGTGGCGCCATCTAATGCGTGGAATGCGAGAGTTCCAGGCAATTCAGCACGAGGACGCATGAAAGTTTTTTCGAAATGGAGGGGTTAGATATAAATTTCACTGAGCCCTTCCATAAGACAAGGTTACCCAAAGCTAAACAACATCATCTGGAGATATCAAAAATTTAATATAAAATGTCTACATGATGTAAAAACATCTATCCACCTCAAGGGCTCGATCCGTGGCGTCAAGAACAGCGCAATCCATCTGTTGACGTCATTTTTAACTCCCACTCTTTGCTAGGCTTCAGACAATTTCCTACAGTTTAAGAAAAAAAAAACAGCATGATGGGACAGAAACAGATTTCACTAAAACCCAGACTGGGAACGACTTATTTGCTTTGTTCAAATTATCACACCCCATCCAACCCCATTCCAACCCCACTGCACCCCACCCAACCTCGATCCTACCCAACTGCATGTCACCCATCCCCTATCCTACCCCATTCCACCCCACCCAACCACGATCTCACCTCAATGCACCCCACCCGACCCCGATCCTACCCCACTGCACCCCACCCCAACCTTATCCAACTGTACCCCACCCCAATCCTATCCCATTGCACCCCACCTAACCCCATTCCTACCCCGCTGCACCCCATCCCTACCCAACAGCGCCCCATCCAATCCCGATCCTACTGTACTTCACCCAACTCCGATCCTACCTCACTGCACCCCACGCAACCCGATCCTACCCACTTGCACACCTTCCAACGCCAATCCTACCCCACTGCACCCAACGTAACCTAGATCCTATCCCACTGCACCCCACCCAACCCCGATCCTGCCCCACCGCACCCCACCCAACCCCGATCCTACACACTTGCACACCTTCCAACGCCAATCCTACCCCACTGCACCCAACGTAACCTAGATCCTATCCCACTGCACCCCACCCAACCCCGATCCTACCCCACCGCACCCCACCCAACCCTGATCCTACCTCACTGTACCCCACGCAACCGTGATCCTACTCCATTGTGCCCCAGCCAACCCCGCCCCTAACCCACTGCACCCCACGCAACCCCAATCGTACCCCACTGCACCCCACCCAACCCCGATCCTACCCCATTGCATCCCACCCAACCCCGATCCTACCTCATTGCACCCCTCCCAACCCCGTTCCTACCTCATTGCACCCCGCCCAACCCCGATCGTACCTCACTGCACCCTTTCCAACCCCGTTCCTACCCCATTGCACCCCTCCCAACACCGATCGTACCCTACTGCACCCCTCCCAACCCCGTTCCTACCTCACTACACCCCTCCCAACACCGATCGTACCCCACTGCACCCCTTCAAACCCCGTTCCTACCTCATTGCGCCCCACCCAACCCCGATCTTACTCCACTGCACCCCTCCCAACCCTGTTTCTACCTCATTGCACCCCTCCCAACCCCATTCCTACCCCCATTGCACCCCACGCAACCTCTATCCTATCCCACTGCACCCCACACAACCCCAGTCCTACCCCATTGCACCCCACCCAACCCCGACCATATCCCAATGCACCCCACCCAACCCCGATCCGATCTCAATGCACCCAACCTAACCCTGATCCTGCATGCAACCTTGATCCTACCCCTCTGCACTCTACCTTCCCCGATCTTACCCCACTGAATCCCACCCAACCCCGATCCTTCCCCATTGCACCCCACCCAACCCCAATCCTATCCCACTGCACCCCGCGCTACCCCAATCCTATCCCAGTGCACCCCATCCAACCCCTATCTCACCCCATTGCATGCCACACAATCCCTATTCTACCCCAGTGCAACTCACCCTACCCTGATTCCATTCCACTGCACCCCATCTAACCCCAATCGTACCCCACTGCACCCCAGCAAACTCCACTCCTACCCCACTGCACCCCACCCAACTCCGCCCCTAACCCATTTCACTACACCCCGATCGTACCCCACTGTACCCTGCCCAACCCAATCCTACCCTATTGCACCCCACCCAACCATGATCCTACCCTATTACACCTCACCCAACCGTGAGTCTACTCCACTGCACCCCACCCAACCCCGATCCAACTTCAATGCACCCCATCCAACCCCATTTCGACCTCGCTGCACGCCACCCAATTGTGATCCTATCCCACTGCACCCAACCCAACCCCGATCCTTCCCCACTGCACCCCACCCAATCCCACTGCTACCCCACTGCACCCCACCCAACACCCAATTCTATCTCTCTGCACCCCACGCAACCCCGATCCTTCCCCATTGCACCCCACCCAACCCCGATCCTACCCTACTGCACCCCACTCAATCCCCATCCTACCCAATTACACCCAACCCAACCCCGTTCCTACCTCACTGCACCCCACCCAGTCCTGATCCTACTCACCTGCACACCTTCCAACCCCAATCCTACCCTACTGCACCCCACCCAACTCCGATCCTACTCACCTGCACACCTTCCAACCCCAATCCTACCCTACTGCACCCCACCCAACTCCGATCCTACTCCACTGCACCCCACCCAGCTCCGATCCTACCCACCTGCACGCCTTAGAAGGCAAATCCTACCCCACTGCACCCAACCTAACCCCGATCCTACCCCATTGCACCCCACGCAACCTCGATCCTATCCCACTGCACCCCACCGAACTCCAATCCTACCCCACGGCCCCCCACCCAACCCCAATCCTAGCCCACTGCATCCCATCAAACCCCACCCGTAACCCAATGCACCCCACCCCGATTGTACCCCAGTGCATCCCACCCATCCCTCTTCCTACCCCACTGCACCCAACGCAACTCTGATCCTACCCCTCTGCACCCCACCAAACCCCGATCCTATCCCACTGCATCCCATCCAACCCAGCTCTTACCCCATTGCACCCAACCTAACCTCGATCATACCCCACTGCACCCCAGCAAGCTCCACCCCTACCCTACCCAACACCGCCCCTAACTCGTTTCATAACATACCGATCCTACCCCACTGAACCCCACCCAACCCCGATCCTACTCCACAGCACCCCACCGAACCTCAATCCTACCCCACTGTACCTCACCCAACCCCACCCCTACCCCAGGTCACTACACAACCCCGCTCCTACCCCACAGCACCCCACCCAACCCTGATCCTATCCCACTGCACCCCACCCAACCCCGCTCCTACCCCACTGCACCCCACCCAACCCCAATCCTACCCCATTGCACCCCACCTAAGCCTGATCCTTCCCCACTGCACCCCAGCCAACCCTGCCCCTAACCCATTGTACCCCACCCCTATCGTACCCCACTGCACCCCCCCAAACCCCGATTGTAACCAACTGCAACCCACCCAACACCGATCCTTCCTCACTGCACCCCACCCAACCCCGATCCTACCCCACTGCATCCCATGCAACCCCGATCCTACCCCACTACACCCCACCCAACCCCGATCCTTCCTCACTGCACCTGACCCAACCCAGACCCTTCCCCAGTGCACTCCACCCAACCCCAATTGTAACCCACTGCACCCCACCCATCCCCTAGCATACCCCACTGTACCCCACTCAACCCCTATGCTATCCCACTGGACCCAACGCAACCCTGATCCCACCCCACTGCACCTCACGCAACCCCGATCCTACCCCAGTGCACCCATTCAACCCGGCCCTAACACATTGCATCCCACCCCGATTGTATCCTACTGCACTCAGCCCAACCCCGATCCTACCCTACTGCACCCTACCCAATCCCGATCCTACCTCACCATACTCAACCCAACCCCTATTCTACCGCACTGCACCCCACCCAACCCCAATCCTACCCCACTGCAACCCACCCAACCCCGATCCTATCGCACCGCACCCCACCCAACCCCGATCCTACCCCACTGCACCCCACCCAACCCCGATCCTACCCCATTGCACCCCACCCAACCTTGATCCGACCTCACTGCACCCAACCCAACCCCGATCCTGACACCCTGTACCCCATCCAACTCCGATTCTATCCCACAGCACCCCACCCAGCCCCGATCCTACCCCATTTTACCCCACCTACCCCACTGAATCCCACCAGTCCCCATTCCTACCCCCTGCACCCCATCCAACCCCGCCCTTAATCCATTGCACCCCACCCCGATCGTACCCCACTGCACCCCGCCCATCTCCGATCCTACCCCATTGCACTTCACTCAACCTCGATCCTACCCTACTGCACCCCACCCAACCCCGATCCTACCCCACCTTACTCAACCCAACCCCTATTCTATCCAACTGCACCCCACCCAACCCCAGTCCTACCCCACCAAACACAACCAAACTCCGACTGTAACCAACTGTATCCTACCCAACCCCAATCCTTCCCCACTGCACCCCACCCAACCCCGATCCTACCCCACTGCACCCCACCCAACCCCGATCCTACCCCACTGCACCCCACGCAACCGTTTTTCTACCCCACTACACCCCACCAAACCCCGACCCTTCCCCACTGCACTCCACCCAACTCCAATTGTAACCCATTGCACCCCACCCATCCCCTAGCATACCCCACTGTACCCCACTCAACCCCTATCCTATCCCACTGGACCCCACGCAACCCTGATCCCACCCCACTGCACCCCACGCAACCCCGATCCTACCCCAGTGCACCCATTCAACCCCGCCCCTAACCCATCACATCCCACCCCGATCGTATCCTACTGCACTCATCCCAACCCCGATCCTACCCTACTGCACCCTACCCAACCCCGATCCTACCACACCATACTCAACCCAACCCCTATTCTACCACACTGCACCCCACCCATCCCCGATCGTACCACACTGCACCCCACCCAACCCCAATCCTACCCCACCACACCCCACCCAACCCCAATCCTACCCCACTGGACCCCACCCAACCTTGATCCGACCACACTGCACCCCACCCAACCCCGATCCTAACACGCTGCACCCCATCCAACTCCGATTCTACCCCATAGCACCCCACCCAACCCCGATCCTACCCCATTTTACCCCACCTACCCCACTGCATCCCACCAATCCTCACTCCTATCCCTCGGCACCCCATCCAACCCCACCCTTAATCCATTGCATCCTACCCCGATCATACCCCACTGCACCCCGCCCATCCCCGATCCTACCCCCTTGCACTTCACTCAACCTCGATCTTACCCTGCTGCACCCCACCCAAACCCGATCCTATCCCACCTTACTCAACCTAATCCCTATTCTATCCCCCTGGAACCCACCCAACCCCGGTCCTACCCCACTACCAAACCCCGACTGTAATCCACTGCACCCCATCCAACCCCTATCCTACCCCACTGCACCCCACCCAACCCCAATCCTACCCCACTGCACCCCACCCAACCTCACCCCTACCTCACTGCACTCCACCCAGCCCAGATCCTACCCAACTGCATCCCATTCAACCCCGATTCTACCCCACTGCACTCCAACCAACACCGATGGGTTGCAGGGTGGTGGTGGTAGTGGTGGTAGGGTGGGTTGCGGGGTGGTCGTTGTGGTGGTAGTGTGGGTTGCAGGGTGGTGGTGGTGGCAGGGTGGGTTGCAGGGTGGTGGTGGTGGTAAGGTGGGTTGCAGGGTGGTGGTAAGGTGGGTTGCAGGGTGGTGGTAGGGTGAATTGCAGAGTGGTTGTGGTGGTAGGGTGGGTTGCAGGGTGGTGGTGGTAGTAGGGTAGGTTAGAGGGTGGTGGTGATAGTAGTGGTGGTGGTAGGGTGGGTTGCAGGTGGTGTGGTGGTGGTAGAGTGGGTTGCAGGGTGGTGGTGATGGTGGTAGGGTGGGTTGCACTACCACCACCACCACTAAGTGCGTTCTCTTTACCTGTTCTAAGCACAGTTTTAGTAATAAGACTTTAAATAGTACAAAGAAAAGAACATCATACATTTAAATGCCAGAGTTTATCCCAGTCACCAAGAAATACTCCAGTTGCCGCACTGCAGCTGCTCTGAGCCCAAAAACACACCCAGCAAATCTTCAAAATTTTATATTGGAAAATAAGTACGAATAATTGCCAAAATGTCGGTAAATATGTTATAAAATGCCTATTAATACAGTTATTTGCATTCTAAATCAATATTTATCCAAATTAGAAGTTTGTCAAGACGTATTGGCGATCTTTAACCCTTGTAAGGTAATCTTAATTTTGTTATTAGGTAACGTGGGGTCTGACAGACCCCACAAAAAAAAAAAAACTTCCGTTTGAGATATTTCAAAATGCTTCAATGCACAAATAATTCAACCCCTTATCTGTAAATAGGGCCAGAAAAAATAAAGTTTAATCGAAAAAATATATATTTTTTTTAAAGTTTATACAAAAATGGTTAAATTTTAGGTATACAAATTTTAAAATTAAATCTTGCAAAATTGAAAAGTAATATCATGATTCCTTGGGTGGTCTGCAGTAGACCGATGTTGGGACCTTCTGTATACAAAAGGAGAAAGACAGCAAATTGAAATTAAAAAATCACAAGAGGGCTCAGCTGAGGTTACATCATAGGTAATCTGGGGTCTAACATATCCCAATTGCTCTATAGAGCAAAATCAGAGCCAGGTACAGCTATGACCCCATCATCCCCATGAAGAGCATCACTAGGCAGGAAGGTAATGAGACGGACAGATCTGTAGACCTTATGCTCATATTTTTTAACATTAAATTTCGGGGACTGGGGCCTCTGAGACCCCACATTACCTATCTAGGGTTAAGGCAAAACACCCTCTAACTTTAGCATAATTTCACAATCCCGATTGTTTTTAATTATTTTTTTTATTGATTTCGAGATAACTGGGTGTGTATGAACCTATATTATGTAAAAAATTATAATATTTTCCCCATTCGGTAAATGACTGCTGATTCGATCATTCGTCGCACCGCGGCCCAATGCAACTTTAGCTGACGCTTTCACCGCACGTACTGCTTTCGCCATGCTGTTTCTACTGTAATAAGACACATGATCCGATCGAAACAAGATGACAACCAGTTGCAATCAACTACAAGAATAGTAGGTTTAATGTAAACGAATGTATTCATTTCTCTGTTGTTTCATCCTCCAATGATTGTTTAAATATGGCGGCTAGTTCTTTCAACAATAGCCTGTCTTGAACGGTGCAAAATACCCTTAATTTAGACCAATAAGCTCGTAAACATGAACTTTTATTTCACCTTTATCCGCTTCACTTATTTCTAACTTTATAAGTGTTAGCTACTATCAAAAAAATTAATTATTAGGAAAACAGTCCGTAGGTCGATACAAATTGCATAAACAAACTCAGCCGGGCACCTTCTCAGCTCAGCGTTTACACAACCTCACCACTGGTGAGCTTATTTATCATTATTGGCAGACAGCTGAGTTATTGTGATACCCCATGTGACTCCATTTTAACTTGTAATAGCAAGTATTTAAAAAGAAGTATTCAGACATCAGTGTGTTTGGTTTTGGACCATCCACAATTTTTTTTTCTAGGTGAGATTTAGGCCTAAGCTAATGTGTTCCTTGGATTACAGTAGCTGAGATTTCCTTAACGTTGCTGTATAAGCTCTCATATCAGACTTTCCTATGGTAATGACGTTAAACAAGTTTTCATGAGGGAACAGTTCAGGTTAGATAACCTATTACGTTATGTTAGCCATTGTCATAGTCAGTCAGTCATATTGTAAGTTTAATTATAAAGCTGGAGCACTAAATAGCATCTGAATTCTTGTTGAATATTCAGAATTACACCCAAGTAATGGACACTGAAATTAATATGGTCATGGCTGAACTTAAGCAGTTTTAAGCACTTTCATTTCCATAAGCATCTGTTGCAAATACTTTATTACATACTAAGTACGGTAGACAAGGAGGTGAGGGGAGATTTTCCCTGCCCTGTCTTCATCTTTTATTGCATCTGTGTTAATATGAACTAACATAGCCCATCCTAATCTAACTTAGGATAATCCTCAAGGAGACTTTCGTTTTCGTTTTCGTTTTTAAAGGCTCCAACATGCTTGCATGTGTCGGCCTTGGTCACCTAATGGCGGCTCTCCATGCTGCACGATCCATTGCAGCCTCCCTGTTCAGTCCCTTAACCCTAAGGTCACACTTAATGACCTCGTCCCATGTCTTTCTCGGTCTACCCCTCATAACCCCACCCCCAATATTAACACTTCTCACCTTCCTCACCCAACTATCATCCCCCATCCTCTCCACATGTCCAAACCACCTCAATCTACCTCTCCTCATCACAACACCAATACACTCCAGTCCCATCCTACCTCTCAACTCTTCCATTGTAAACCCACCCCCTCCAGGCCTTGGACGCAGGGACGCACTGCACATCCACCTAATCATTGTCATTTCTGTACGTCCGAGCCGGCGAATGTCTTCCTTCTTCACTGCCCAGGTCTCACTGCCATACAGCATTACACTCCTAACACACGCTGCATACAAAGACCCCTTAGCACGTAGGAGAGCCCCTCAATGTCAGGAGAGGCAAGAGCTCCCTGAACTTCTTCCAACCACTTCTCACCCTAGCCACAGAGCTAGCTCCAGCCCCACCTCCAGCACACAACATGTCTCCTAAATAACAAAACTCTTCCACACACTCAAGAGATTCACCAGCAAGTTCAATTCTTTCACGTCTGACGATCTCCACCTGCTCACCCCGGCACGCCGTACACATAAAATCAGCATTATCTCGCAGTCTACCTCTGATACCACTACATCTCTTATGCACCCATTTATCACACACACCGCACAAGATGGAATTACTTCCCACGCCCTTGTGGCAAACTGCACATGGCCACTCTCCCTCGTCTTTGACAGTACCGCCACCAACCCTAGATATCATCACTTTTGTTTTATCTGCATTTACCCTTAAACCCTTTTGCCCCATACCATCTCTCCACTTCCTAAACCTTTCCTCCGCCTCCCTTTCATTCTCTGCAATCAACACCAAATCATCAGCATACAACAACTCCCACGGAGTCCGTTTCTAAAGTCACGTGAAAGGGCTTCAAGTACCATGATAAACAACATGGGACTCAAGACTGACCCCTGATGCACACCAACATTCACGGAAAACTCATCACTCAAATCTCCATTCACTCTCACCTGGGTGTGAGCACCCACATACATGGCCATAACCACCCTAACCAGCCACTCCTCCAAGCCAAGCTTTCTCATTGCCCACTTCACCACCTCTCTAGGGACTCTGTCAAAGGCCTTTTCCAAATCAACAAAAACAAAATAAAGATCCCTTCTCCTACCAATATATTTTTCCTGATGCTGTCGAACAATGAATATGGCATCAGTGGTCCCCCTACCTGGCATAAACCCAAACTGCATCTCATCAATATTCACTCTTTCTCTAATCATACCTTCTAAAACTCTCTCCATTACCTTCATTATCTGATCTAAAAGCTTTATACCTCTATAATTCCCTCTTTCCAGGGCATCACCCTTCCCTTTATACACATTTACAATTACACTCTTCAGCCAATCATCTGGGACAACACACTCATATATAATCCTATTTATCAGGTCAGTGACTAAACTCACCCCTATATCGCCTGAGGCCTTCAACATTTCGGCAGTCAACCCAGACACACCTGCTGCCTTCCCCACCCTCATCCTGCCTATTGCCTCACTCACAGTAGCAGTATCAATCAAAGGCCAAGGGCCAGACACTGGATCTGCTGGCTCCAAACCTTCCCTGTCCCAGTCAAACTCCTCATTCAACAACCGGTTATAATGCTCTCTCCATGCATCTTTAATATCCTCACTGTTCACCACTACCCTTCCTTCATCATTCTTCACACACTGCTCACCTATGATATCCCGATTATCCCTCTTCACCTGACCTGCCACCCTAAATATATTTTTCCTTTCCCCATGATTTAGGTTATCAAGTAATTGTCTCTGTGACTCAGACTTTGCCCTGTATACCTCTCTCCTAGCCCTACGCTTGGCAGCCAAATATTCCTCTTTGCCATGTATTAAATGTTGATAGAAATAATTACCAACCTTTGAATTGATTCAGTGACTGCAAAGTTGTACAGAAGTGCATTGTCGAATGTGAAGGGGAGCTGTCGTTAAACGAGGAAAGTACGGTACAGTTGAGGCGCTGAGTGGAATAACATCTTGTGTGTCAAATATAGAAAATGGAGAAAAATGCTGTTAAAGTTGGTTTACTTTCAAAATGCCTAATCTTTTCAACTGATAAAGATATTCTGGTGATTTTTTTTTTTTAATTTAGCTGAAAACATCTGCTTTCATGTTAGAGTATGTAAATCAATGGCATTTTTAAATAACAATATATTAACAGCATCTTTTAACCTCTCTCCTGATAACAATGAACTACATTTTCCCAAGAATGTGTGTGATTGCAAGCCAACCTTACGATGTATGCATGAACTTTCACAATGTCCATTAATATATCACAAAACTAGCACAAAAAAATAAAATATAGCTGAGAAAATCTGTCCGTGGTGGCCTGTGGTGCTCGAGTCGTTATTACTAGCATTCTGGGACTTCACCCACATGAGGCTAACAATAGATGCGTGTCTGAACGTGAATACATAAGAAAAATCGACCTTAGCACCAGTGGAATAACTGAGCCTGATGTTGGTTTCCAAGGTTCAGGACCTGGGGAAGACAGTGCTAAGCCACAACGAGTTTCTGACTGGATTATTCAGGCAAAAATGGACCTAATGTCCACCTAGCAGAGTATAAACACCTTCGTGTCCAGCATGGTCAGTCAGTACCCTCTATAAAATTGGATTTTCACCCTTGCTGGGTGCATTTTTTCACATGATTCATTACTGTACTAGTAGAAGAGGGTTTGGGGAATACTTTGGTGTACTTAACTCCAAAATGGCCACTGTTGTGGACAAGAGGTTATTCCACTCAGTGCCTCAATTATGTAGGGGATGGATTAGGTTAGGATAAATTTTGTTGGGTTAGGTGAGAAAAAATTAGATTGGGTTAGCTTATGAAAATTAGGTTAGGTTTGGATAAATCAGCACAGGTGAGGATAAATTTTATGCCCAAAATTGAGTTCCAAGATGGCTTCCATCTGTATTCAGACACCATATGATGGCATCCATCAGTCTTCAACACATCACATGGTGGTGTCCATCTGTCTTCAGCATCAATGGAGACTTTTAACAAAGACTGCTTTTAAATGTTCATTACTTTTAAGAGAAAAAAAAAAATTAGACAAAACTTCATATGTCTCTCCATCTATGTATGACCAAACACCATAATCCCATAAGGGGTGGCTGTTGTCTTTGAGTTACCAGTACGGTACCTTAGTTGTTTTATGAGGAGGGGCATTAATCTTTGGCCAACCCACTTGCTGACAAACAGGGGGCACCTATGGGTTGGTTATATGGTTACCACCCAGCATTGTAAATGGTTTCCTGGCTTACAGGAAACCATTTGACTTGTCATTCAATGTAAAGTCACCTGATAAGGAAAGAAGAGTAATGAAAAGTGACAGGAAAAGGAAAGATGGGAGAAGTTGGAAGAGAGGGGAGACCCACATAAAGAATGATAACAGTGAGGGAAGAAGTAGGCAGCACTACATTGAGTGAGTGGATGATGGTCTTCACCACCAACCACCAAAAGTTGAAAATGCACCCAGAAAATATTAAAAGAATTCCATGAAGGATTTTCATGTTTCATTTATAAAGGCTCTAACATGCTTGCATGCATTGGCCTTGGTCACCTAATGGTGGCTTCTCATGCTTCATGATCTCTGGCAGCCTCCTTATTCAATCCCTTATCCCTGAAGTCATACCTGTTCAATCCCTTATCCCTGAAGTCATACCTGTTCCATGACCTCGTCCCAGGTCTTTTTCGGTCAACCTCTTGCAACCCAACCCGCATCATTCACACTTCTCACTTTTTGCACCCATCCTCTCCACATACCAAAACCATCTCAGTCTACCTCTTCTCATCACAGCACCAATACACTTCAGTCCCATCCTTCCTCTTAACTCTTCCATTATAAACCTACCCCCCCCCCAGGCCTCACATTCAAGAATGCACTGCACCTCCACCCGATCATTGTCATTTCTTAATGTTTGAGCCTGAGAATATCCTCTTCCTTTACTGCCCAGGTCTAACTACCATACAGCATTACAGTTCTATCGGAGCATACAAAGATTCCATATCACGAAGGGAGAGCCCTTTCAATGTCAGGAGAGGCAACATCTCCCTGAATTTCTTTCAACCACTCCTCACTCTAGCCACAGAGCTAGCTCCAGCCACACTTTCAGCACATATTATGTCTCCCAAGTAGCTAACAAAACTCTTCCACACACTCGGAAAACTCACCATCAAGATCAGTCGTATCACACCCGACAAAATCCACGTGCTCTCCCCGACACACTGTCCTCATGAAGTCAGCATTATCTTGCAGTCTGCCTCTAATACCATTACATCTCTTATGCATCTGCTTATCATAGACATGACACATGATGGAAATACCTCCCACACCCTTACGGCAAAGCACACATGGCCACTCTTCTCCTTTGACAGCACTGCACCACCACCAACCGTAGATACCATCACCTTCGTTTTATCTGCATTTACTCTCAAGCCCTTGTGCCGTATACCCTCTCTCCACTTCCATAATCTTTAATCTGCCTACTTTTCATTCTCTGCAGTCAACACCAAATCAGTAGCATACAACATCTCCCATGGGAGTGTATTTCTTAAGTCACATGAGAGGGCTTCAGGCACCATGATAAAGGGCTCAAGACTAACTCCTGATGCACACCAACATTCACAAAAAACTCTTCACTGAAATCTCCATGCACTATCACCTGGGTGCGAGCACCCACATACATAACCCTAACCACTCTAACCTGCCACTCCTCGATTTCAAGTTTTCTCATTGTCCACTTCATGACCTCCCTAGGGACTCTGTCAAAGGCCTTCTCCAAATCAACAGAAACAGTGTACAGATCCCTTTTCTTTCCTATGGTATATACTTTTCCTGAAGCTGTTGAACAGTGTATATGGCATCAGTGGTCCCATAAACTGCTGCCTTCCTCACCTGCATCCTGCCCTGCTCAGAGTAACAGCATCCAAAGGTCAAGGACCAAATACTGGATCTGCTGACACCATACCTGTCCTGCTTCAGTCAAACTCCTCATTCAGCAACTGGTTAGCTATATATAATCCATTTTCCGGGCATTTTTTTATATCCTCACCGTTCACCACTACCTCTCCGTCATCATTCTTCACACACTGCTCACCTATGATATCCCAGTTTTCTCCCTTCATCAGATTTTCCACTTAAATATCATATTCTTCCTTTCAACACTGTTTAGGGTTATCCAGTAAAAGTCTCTGAGACTCAGATTTTGTCTCGTATACCTCTTTTCTAGCCCAATGCTTGGCAGCCAAGTACGGTATTCCGTTTTGTTACCACCCCTTTTCCATTCCCAGAAAAGCCTTCTTTTCTCCATAACTGCGGCTTCTACACCCTCATCCCACCACCATGTTACCTTATGTCTTGGAGGACCCCTTTTCTATCCACACAGTGATTCAGTAACTCTGAGGAGATTGTTCTTGAGAGCTCTGTACTGTTCATAAAAATATCTGTCAACAGTTCTCTGTTCAGCCACTACTTTACTCATCTCGCTATAGAAGGCATCCCATCCTGCTTGGTTTTCAGCTTTCATATTTTCCTCCTAGGTGCATAGGTCCTCTTCTTCACCATGTGCTCCTAAGCACCATATCACATATCAGTAATTTGTTTTGCTGCACACACTCTTTGCTTCATATAACTTTAACATCCCTCACCAGCCTCCTATCAGCCCTCCTGACCAGGAAATAGCCTGTCTGGCTACTATTGCCTCCCCATACTCGAATATTTTTTTCTCCATCCACATTCCTCGTACCATACTGTATGTGTATCTCTCATGTACCCCTTCTTATCCTTGAGCTGCTTCACCTACATGACCATTTAAGTCCCCGCCCCCTCAAAAAAAAA
This sequence comes from Coenobita brevimanus, assembly GCF_032717465.1. Lineage (NCBI taxonomy): Eukaryota > Metazoa > Arthropoda > Malacostraca > Decapoda > Coenobitidae > Coenobita > Coenobita brevimanus. Next base: position 5,949,779 of record NC_137024.1, on the reverse strand, counting down.
AAAAAAAAAAAAATCTCATCATCCCCCATACCTCTTACCACATGTACCAGTATTAATTCATGGTAAAGGGGGGGAAAAATGAAGAACACTGCAAATTAAGGTGGTCCTATCTCTTTGAAAATTACCCTTATTTTAACATGGATGCAATAACTGAGAGTTACTAGCTGGGCAAATCCTCCTACTCATTTTTTATGAAGTACCAAATAGCCAGGCAAACCCTCTCACTCATTATTTAAGTACCAAAAAGTGCATCAGCAGCAGATGTGTATAGAAGAGAAATTGCATAAAGCCACATAAACTGAATCATTAACTTGGCAACATTGAGTGAATTGACATCTGCTTTACGGTATTGTGCATTACCGTATTCACTAAATTTCTTTTTACCAGTTTATCTTCTTTTCCTGTCTGTACCATATTTGGTTATGGGCAGCTTGCAGTTTCACAGAGAGTTTTAGGTAAAATCTAGGTTTTTAAATTTAATTGATTAGTGTGTGACCAATTTGATGTTTTAGTCATTTATATTGCCATCAATTCGTTAAAGTTAGCTTAATGTAACCTAACTTAATGTATCATAGTCTAACCTGATCTGGATGTGACAATCTTCCTGCTTCAAACTAATGTCCTTAAATAAGGCCAGCAACCACCATAGTCTAATCAACAAAGGGTTGGTAATTTAGGGGAACCAGTAACACAATGGCAATCTCTGTTTAAGATGCCATTGGCAGTCTAAATTTACACAAATACTGTATTCTAAGGGCATCAGTTCTGAGATGTGAAAGAAGTGGATAGAAACAAGTGGTAGTTTTATCACTGATATGTACTTATGTTACTGTATGTAATATAAAAATTAGACATCATACATTGTACAAAAACTGTGACATTTATATGTGAAATTGCAGATTGTTCAGGATAAGTTGGGTTAGGTTAGGTTAGATGGCCAGATCCATCTGTTTAGTTTGTTATGTTACAGTATTTGTGTAGATGCTGAACCTGGTTATATAATACTGTACAGCTGAATGAAACCTTTAGTCATATTAACTTACTTTTATCTGTGTATGCTGGATTCATTGCTTTTATGCTACACCACCAGACACATTAGCTTACCAGTATCTGTGTACCTGTACTGTACATTTTGTTTCTGCAATCATTCTCAGAAAAAAAAAAAAAATCTCCATTGTGTCGGATTTAAAGTACGGTACAGTACTGCACATACAAAATAACATACTGTACCAGTATCTGTACTGGGTATATGTTTAGTTTTTGTGAGATTTTTCGTAAATAACAACTTGACCATCCTTTTCTCTATATGGTCAGTTTTAAATTACTTGTTTTGCTTTACACTCAGTATATACAGGTATTGTTTTTATGTCTATCCTACTGCTTCTTTCTACAGTACCTTCAAGGCATGCCCACTTTCTTGGGAAGTTACTGTTGTTGAAAAGAAGAAACACACTGAGGTGGTTTGGCCATGTGGAGAGGATGGAGAGTGAGAGACTGACAAGGAAAGTGTATGTGAGTGAGATGGAGGGGGAGAGAGGGAGGGAAAGGCCAACGATGAGATGGAGGGACGGAATAAAGAGGTATATGAGAGAGGGGGTGTGAACTGGGAGCAGGGCAGGTGAAATGGCGGGGGACAGAGTGACATGGAGGTGATATGTTTGTGGCCGCCCCGTATAAGGGATTAAGGCGTCTGGCAATAGATAGATAGATAGATAGAAAAGAAGAGTTATGTGACTGATAATTCATAGCTATTCATTTGTCTTCCATATGTATTTATTCACAGCTTTTTTTTTTTTTTTTTTTTTTTTTTTTTTTTTTTTTTTACAAACGGTTGGGAACATTCCTTCCCAGTCTTGTGATGTTAAATAGGAACCAGTTATTTGTCATTATTCTTTAATTAATGAAATTTTAATTAATGTACTTGTATCATATTTTATACCAGATATGTTGAGTGGAAGAGTTCAAATAATTCCTCTACTATCAAGATTTTCAAGAATTTTGGAAAGTGAAGCACAAGTTGCAGGCCAGCCTCCATGGAGAGGAACCCACACATACACAGCTGCTGCCTGTCAAAGAATTTCCAATGTACAACAGCCATTAGCAACCTGCCATGGGGACTTTGCAGTTTTCACACCAGTACTCTGCCGATCTGCTGTTACCAAGGCAACTCAGGAATCAGGAAGATTTAAGCAGCTGATAAAGAAGATCGGCTGGTTAGATTATTCAAGAAATGTAATTTTTTTGACATTTTTGTACTATTATTTTTGCCATTAAATTATCAGTAAAGATGGTGGCTTAGGGTACCATTACAGTACTCTGACTTTTATGTTGATGAATCATCATCATCATCATCATCATCACAAAAATAACCATCATCATCACCACAAAAATAACCATCATCATTGTCGTCGTCATCATTATCAGTATATCTTGTATTAATAAAATGAGTGGAAAAATCTTGTGGTGGACAGGATTTAGAAATAGAAAAAAAGATAGCACTGGAGAACACTATTAACAGATTCCTCAAAAAAATGAGTTTACTCATTGTTCAGATCTTTCAGATCTTGGCTTCACCTTGTAGGTGGAAGAGAAGAAATACTGTACATTTACCTTTTTAGGTGCACTGTTCAATTGCCTGTGAGATAAAGTCATTCTGTTGACTATCAAGAAAAAAAAAAAAAAAGAAAAAGAAATTAAGAAAAAGCAGCCCATGCCAAATGTATCTGTCTTTTGCCAATTCTTTGCCTCTTCAGCATCTCTAATTAGTTTTCTCACATATTCACTCCTGATATCCAGCCATCTCCTACTCCTTCCACACCTCATCTCACATTCAGTCTCATTCACATATGTTAATATACTTTTGACCAACTTGTCGATATCCATTGACTATGTGACTGATCCATGGAAACACACTGTTTAGACTTCTTTACTGCACATCTTTCATGAATCTTCATGTTTCATGTTCTCTACTACTTTTGCAGCCCACATAATTGTTAATTCAGTAATCCCATCAACACATGCTTCTTTCTGTGTGATAGCCACTTCTCAGCCTTCTTATTTTCTATCTTTGTCAGAACCATCTGCATAGCCCCGGTCTTGTACGCTCCTGATGGGGCAATGTAGGATTGGATGTCATATTCTCAGGCACTGTCTTACTACATATGTCACTCAGTGGAGCTGATTTATCTGCAGGCAATTTATGCATCAACTTTGGTCACTGTGTATCCATATTTTTGTATGTACGGAATAATAGATAACTGGTGAGTAGCTAATGTAGGTATTTACAGTAGCTATACAGGTATCAAGAAGAATTTCCTACAGTGGTAGTGGTACGTACTGTACAGTATATTATTAATTTTCTCCTCATGACCAACATGTTGAATATATTATTTGCACACTGATTTCAGTTATGTGACGTGTGATAAATACTGTTTATCTCGCATGATATGCTTGGACGCATACCAGTAAGTAATTAAGTGGCTAAGAATATACAGTAATACCTCGATATACGACACGCCTAGATGTGATACCCTGGCTTAACGATGGGGGTAGAAATTACACCATACCCCGCCTAACGATGACCAAACTCCGGTTTAACAGTGAGATTTGATTTTTCTTACCGATTTTGATATTTTAAGATTGTGTGTTTAGGTTAATTATAAACTGTTTTTAGACTTCGATTAATGTGTTTTAGCCATGGGTGGGGTGAACATTGTCATTTCGGGGTAGTTTACTAAGCTTGATTATTTCCAGATTTATATTTGACAATACTGTATTCAGATTTGATTTGTTGGCTTCAGTGAGTTATTTACAGGTGTTAGGCTTAGGTTAGCTTCCTTGATAGCTCTTAGGCCATATAGATTGCTTTTAAACCTGTTTTGGGGCTCATCTGGGTGAGTTTTGGACTTGGTTTGGGGGGAAACCCATGGTTGGTAAACGGTCCACATTGAAATACATGTTAAAAGTACCCCGGTATATGATACCCCACCTAACGATAGGGTTTTACCTAACCAATTAGATTGTTAAACTGGGGTATGACTGTAGTTGTTATGATGGATATTTCGTGAATCAGTCATGCTTGTAACTTATGAAGAAGGGACAGTTATTGATAAGGATATAGTGTAAACTTTCAATTATCCGGCATAATTCAGCCAACCCTCTTGCCGGTTATTGCAGAATGCCAGATATTGCATTGTACCTCTCCCATTGGCTTAAGATTCAGCATTGAGCCAGATAATGTGTTACTATCCCTCTTGACCCTGTATCCTAAAAACTTTCCCATGAGTAAAAGATGAAAATTAAACTAAAATATTATACAGTATTGATACAATACAGTAATACAGTACATAATGTACTATGTATTCACCTGGTGTTGGGATCAGTGGAGGGTGGAGGTGTACGCCATGCAGTATGATACAGTCCCAATAGGGCACTATAGTAGGACTCGCGTAAATTTGCGCCTGTGGTGTGGCCGGCTCCTGTGTACAGTGTTGCCACGTTTTCTATACCGTTTTCTCTCTCTCTCTCTCACTCTCTCCTGGCGGGAGATACGAGCCACCCTGAGTACTTTTGATTCTTTTATAAGTTATTTATAATTGTGCATTCATTTGTTAATTTGGTTTTGTTATATATAGTGATATTTATCATTTTTTGTATACGGCGACAGATGACCCGTTATTGCAGTACCATGATTGATTTTCATTCATTCATTCTCTTTCCCCTTCCTCCATCTCTCTCTCAGCCTACAATGCCTCTACCACCACCACCCCCCGTCATGCCGACACATGTATTCAACCTTGTCCCTCTCCTGCCTGCCTCTCTCTCTCTCTCTCTCTCTCTCTCTCTTTTATTGCAAGAGACATTTTGGATATTTTCTTTTATATAATATTGTATATATTGTAAATTTGACCAATTCCACACCACCCTTGAGGTCAAGGCCACCGACTGGGTGTGGAAGTGTTGCCGCTCGTGAGTGAATAATGTTTATTTTTTTTTACTTCGGTATTAGCATATGCCTACTATTTTGTCCTACATATTAGCTTATGATTATAAATGTGATTATTCCTTGCCCTTAAAATTACGGTAAAAGTCAGTAAATGTGAGCATTTTTCCCTAGCAACACCTGTACGAGCTATGCTTAGGTCTATGGAGGTACGTACAGTACTTTACCTTAGGCCAGACTGGGTGTGTCAGTGTTGCCACTCACAAGAATTATATGAATTATTTCTTTTACTTTGGATATTCCCATATTTCTTCTTTTTTCAGGCTCATTATCTTATATCCATAACTGTGATATTATTACCCACCCTAAAACTATGCTAAAAACCATTAAAAGTGACCACAATTTCTTTTAGCAACACTGTACAATATGTATGCCATGTTTCTGTGTTACTGTATAAATATTTTATGCATAATAAGATTACTGTTGATTCATCCATCAAAATACACAAGTGCCTTGTACATAAATAGCTTCCGTTTCACATCGCAAGTTGGGGAAACGTGGCACCATTGTACACAGGTGCGGGCCACACCAAAGCCGCAAATTTACGCGAGTCCTACTATAGGACACAAAGCACTGAGAAGCCACAAGCTTTGCAACAACAAGCGAGGCATGGGAGGCTGCAGTGTAAGTCACAGCACCAGGGTTTTGCCTCCATATGGTCACGAGCAGAGTGCACAGACACGTCTTCACTGTACGAGAATGAGAGAGTGGTGGTAGGCTCACCGTGTGGGGTCGCCCGCTCCTGCAGTGCGTTCTGATTGGGTGGCACATTGCAGGGTTTTCCCGGGCACAGGTTGAGTCCCATATCCGAGCCAGATGATATGCCTTGCCACCAGATATTGCATAGGACTGCTGGTTGCCTCCCATTTCAGTCCTGGTTACTGCTTTAATAGAGCCGAGCAAAAAGCGCTGGAAACTGCGTTGGGAGGGTTATTGCAATGAAGGATAATTGAGAGTTTACCTTATATAGTATCATTACTCTATAAATATGCTCATTAATCAGTTGAAACTGTGCAGCACATTATACAGTACCGTATAGGAAATTGGATATAAGTATCAATTGAGAAACTCATTATGGTCAGTTTTCAAGGTTAGGTTGATGTGTAGAATAAACCACCATTACTGTCATCATCATCATCATCATCATTGTCTTTGTTGTTATCAAAAGCCTTTTCTATGCTTTCCTATGTAGGTTGTGGTTTAATGTTTGGCAGTTCTCCAGGATGCATGCTGTCACTAACTAAACTCTAAACTCCTTCAAAACATATGTTTTTCAATTTTAGAAGGAATTTTTAATACAGTGAACAGGGTTGATGATGGCTATATATTACCTCTCCAATAATGTACCATCAGACATAAGAGGTTAACCATAATACAGTCTCAACACCTCATCCCACATTTTCATGGGACAATCTGTCATACTTCTTTTCACATTCATACTTGTAAACATCTTTACATAATATATTTTTCCCCCAAATCTCTACATATTCAACCCACCTCAGAATATTTGCGTAAGTGAGTGTTGAATTACTTGTAATGGTAAAGGTAAGTTTTTGTTAATGTCACAAGGAATACAGTATTACCTTCTTAAATCCAAAGATGCCTTTCCTGTTTTATTCTTCTTAACACTGGATTATTTTATTAAATTTAGGGGAAATATCTTGTAATGAATGGGTTTATTGAAGATATATTTGCCTCTCCAATTCATAAAATCACTCCTAAAATGAATTAATTGTTCAGTAGCAAGAATAATCTGAAATTGTGAGACTCAAGGAGGTTAATGGTGATAGGTGGTGGCAACCATCATCCACTCACTTCATGTAGTGCTGTCTACTTCTTCCTTCACTTTTATCATTCTTTTTCTCTGTTTGTCCTCCTCTCTTTCTATTTGTCCCATCTTTCCTGTCACTTTTTATTGCTCTTCTTTCCATTTCAGGAGGTTGTACATGAATGACAAGCTTAATGGCTTCTTGTAAGCCAGGAAGCCATTTACAATGCTGGGTGGTAACCATATAGCCAACCCATACGTGTTCCATATGTGTCAACAAGTGGGTTGGCAAAGGGTTAGTGCCCCTCCCCGTAAAACTAACTCAAAGACAAACGGTCACCCCTTACGGGATTATGGCGTCTGGCTTTAGATAGATAGATAGATATAAAGTTAAGAAACAATTGACTGGCAAGGAGTTAATAATTTTCTTGTTATTTTTCAGAAACTGAGGAGGTCTGGATATATTCTGTACAGCAAAGCATGTGATGCATCTCTTATGTCTGATTTTTCTGAAGGTAAATGTCATATACCCAGTGCTTAGCACACTCAGTTTCTTATGACTCACCCTCAGATTATTAAAATTGCTTTATTTTTGCCCAAACGAAATATTAAAGTTGATATGGCCATGAATGAATTATGGAGAGAATACTAGGGCCTGTATGACCCAGTTTAGTAAAATCATCTGATGCTAGCCTAAATAGAACAGTATAGGCTACTAGAGTTGATGTGACCATGAGAGGATTAATGGAGACAGTATCAGCACTCTCAGACTTCCAAATCTCTCATATTTCCTCAACCACTCATCTTCTCTTGCCACTTCACTCACATGTAATAATTTTGTCATCATGGATGCATTTTGGAATTTTACAGGTATATAGGCTGCATCCAGACATATTGCAGGCATTGCAACAGTTAATCAAGATGTTTTCATCCAATTGAGGACAAGAATTACTCTGCAGAATAAAATCTTGTTGTAGCCGGAATAAAGTACCTTCCTGTATCTATAGACAGTGAAAGAGTTTGTCATTCAGCTTTCTTCTGTGTAGTTGGAGATCCCCCAACATCACCTAGTACATCACTTTAAAATTGCACAGTCTCTGGGGAAGTAACTACCCCCCCCATGCTGAGATATGCATATGAGTATAGGTGTGGGAGGCATTTTGGGTGTAGGATGAGAAGTGCATTGGCAAGTTGTTATGTTGGAGTGGCAGTGTATGTGAGTGAGAGTCCATATGTTAACAATTGAACCTCATCAGGGTGACAAAAGATGAGAGAGAGGAGGGAAGCAGGTTGAACCGTAGGATGCAGATGGGAGGTGGAGCACTTGGGGATATTGATGCTATTAAATAATGTATTATTGAGCTATGCATGTAAACATTGTAAAATTTAGTGTAAGCTTAAAGAGAGACAAAGCCATTTCAAGGGAGAAAACTTACAAGTGAATTTGACAGTACCGAATGTATATGTAAGTGCAGAATGCTTAATTTGGAAACAAAGAGAAACCTGCATAAAATTGTATTATTTTTTATTTCACATAGGGATGAAACCTGGGTGGAGTGATAGATAGTGATGTTGGTTACATACTGCAGAAGTGGCTTTTTTATTATATATATATATAGAGAGAGAGAGAGAGATAGAGAGAGATAGATAGATATATATATATATAGATAGATAGATAGATAGATATATATATATATATAGATAGATAGATAGATAGATATATATACATAGAACAGTCGCAGGCATAAGCAGGATGAATAACGTAAGTACTGTAGCTAAGAAGTATCTTACTGCTTTAGAATAGAAGAAAGGGCAATAGAAATGAGATGTAGATTTACTGAATGAGTAAAGAGAAATAAGTTGAGGTGGTGTGGATATACAGTACTGTATTTAATTACTGCACAAACGAGGTTTGTCCAAAAAGAAACCAAATTTTTTAAATACCGCACCAGCTGGTCGGTGTAGCAGATTATGGCAGGAGTGCTGTGTAGCAATGACTTTGAGCTTCTGTCTAACACTAACTGCATCATGCCACATCACTTAGTCATCAAGGTACACGTGCTTGAGTAAACATGTATGTTTACCCGCAGTGCATATGGCAAATTTTCTTCTGTCTCTTTTATCGTCTGAAATTAGCAACCTTTCAGGGTGGATTTCAACTTTGGGAAAATAGATAAATAAAATAAAAACTGCAGGGGCCAAATCGGAGAGTAGGACAGCTAGGGGATGATAGTTGTCTCGTGCTTTATCAAAAAGTCATGGATAAGGAGTGACGTGTGAGCAGGTGCATTGTCATGGTGCATCATCCAGGTTTTGTTGTTTGTGCCAGAGGCCTCTTTCCTTGCTGTGCCTCCCTCAAATGGCTCAGGACATCCAACTAAAACTCTTTATTGACTCTCTGACAGTGTGGAACAAACTCGCAATAAATGATGCCCTATCAATAAAAATAGACGATCAACATCACCTTCACGTTTGAATGATTCTGGTGTTTTTTTTTTGGGTTACGGTGATGATGTTTCAACGCACTGCGACAGATCCTTTTTTTGTTTCAGTATCGTAGTGAACCCACTGCCATGGCTGCCTTTTTTGTTTCTACATTGTAGCCATACGCTCATGTTTCATCACCTATTACGACATTTTTCAGAAAGTTATCATCAGCATTTAAACAATCTAAAGGCTCCTGACTGACTGTAATACTGTTCTCTTTTTGCTCATCTAGTAGCACACACGATACATATTTTGTGGCAGCATGATGCATCTTCAGTGTATCAGTTAAAATTATGTGGTGCAAACTTTTACAGGTGCATACTTCTTTAGAAACTTCTATCTATCTATCTATCTATAGCCCGACGCCCTAATCCCGCAAAGGGTGGCCGCAGACAAAACGGCTCCAAGTTGCTCTGTCACCCACCACTTGACTACCTTCCCCCAACTCACCCCCCCCTCCCTCATATACCTCTCATCTCCATCCCTCCACCTCATCCTCGGTCTACCCCTCCCTCTCCCTCCCTCCCTCCACCTCATCCTCGGTCTACCCCTCCCTCTCCCTCCCTCCCTCCACCTCACCTACATACACCCTCTTAGTCAGTCTTTCATTCTCCATTCTCTTCACATGTCCAAACCACCTCAGTGTATTTCTCCTAATCTTCTCAACAACATCCACATCCACACCACAACGTTCCTTCACTTCTTCATTTGTCAACCTGTCCCTCCACGTCACTCCACATGCTCCTGTCAAGTAACTCATTTCCACTGCTCTCACTCTTGACTTGTTCCCCTCTTGCAAGGTCCACGCCTCGCTTCCATACGTCAGGGTAGGGATCACAATACTATCATGCAGCGACTTCTTAACTTCCATACTCACCTCCCTATTTCTCATCACTGCTTTCAGTGTACAAACAACCTTCCTACCCTGCTGTACCCTTTCACGCACTTCATCCCCCAAAGTTCCATCCTTACTCATCACACTACCCAAGTACTTGAATGCACTCACATTCCCCATATCCTCACCATCCAACCTCACTGCACACTCTGTGACTTCATTCCTCTCAAACACTGTAGCTTTACTTTTGTTTACATTAACTTTCAGATTCCTCCTCCTACACACTGTCCCAAATTCATTCACCAAACCTTGCAACTCTCATTCATCTTCACTCAACAATACTGTATCATCAGCAAACAGCAACACCGGAAGCTTCCAAATCTCACCCTCATTCATTAGAGCCACCCCCATATCCACTGCCCTACCTTGCACCTCCTTTACAACCCCATCCATGTATATATTAAACAGCCATGGAGACATCACACAACCCTGTTTCAGTCCCACGTTGAGATCAAAGAACTCACTCAGCTCACCATCCACTCGCATCGTAGCCCTAGCTCCCTCATACATACTCTTCACAGCAGTCAACAATTTCCCCTCCACTCCATATATTCTTAATACCTTCCACATTCCTTGCCAATCTATTCTGTCATAAGCTTTCTCCAAGTCCATGAAGGCAGCATACACTTTCCTTCCCTTCTGTAGATACTTTTCCACTAAACATCTTAGAACAAATATCTGATCCACACACCCTTTTCCCTTCCTAAATCCCCCTTGTTCTTCTCCAACTAGCTCCTCTGTCATATGCCTAACCCTATCAATGAGTATTCTGCCATATATTTTACCAGTCACACTAAGAAGGCAAATACCCCTTTGGTTACCACATACTTCTCTCTCCCCTTTTCCTTTGTATAAAGGAACAATTATACCTGATTTCCAGTCCTCTGGAACCCTTCCCTCTTCCCAAGCCAATCTACACAACTTCCATATCCACTCCACAACAATCTCACCCCCATACCTAAGCATTTCACCACACACTTTTCCTGGGGCCTTTCCCAATTTAATCTTCTTCATTGCTTCCACTACTTCCGCCCTACTGATCTCGTCCTCCCTCCTCTCATCTCTTCTTCTCCCAGCCATTCCTCAACCACTTATACTCACACTGCTCTCACTCTCTACATTCAACAAATCCTCAAAGTGCTTCTTCCATCTCCTCAATTTCTCTTTCTTCTCCACCAACAATCTATTATTCCTATCTTTCACTCCCCTACTGTTTCCCCTTTCACACTGCCTTACTTTCTTTACCTCCGTCTAAAACAATTTCTTACTCTTCCTCCATTTCGCACTCAGATTCCTCCCAAACTCTTCATCCACTTTCTTCTTACTCTCCTTCACCAGTCTCTTAACCTCCCTTCTCCTGCTCACGTATACCTCTCTCTTCTCTCTCTCATCTTCTCCCCTACCTCTACTCGCTAACCCTTCACTATGTGCCTTCTTCTTTTGTTCAACAGCTCGTTTCACCTCATCATTCCACCATGCTGTCCCTTGCACACCCTTGCATCTCCTCACTTCACAAACCGCCTCACACGCTGCGCCTATCTCTTCCGAGAATATATTACATTTGTCTTCCACCCCTTCCATCTGCTCTAGCACATACCTTCCCAATCTTTCTTCCACTATGCTCTTATACTGTGTTATTTTCTCACTATCTTGCACTTTCTTCACTCTTCTCACAGGAGCTGCTTCCTCCTGTCTTCCCCTTTGTCTCCCCAACCACTTTCTTTGCAGCTCTACCTTGCCCATCACTAAGTGATGGTCCGAGACTCCATTCCCCCACCCTCTCCACACTCTTGCATCCAACACTTGTCTTCTCATTCGCTCATCCACACACACGTAGTCTATCATTGCCTTTCGTTCAACAAGTTCACCATTCATCCTCCTCATTACTCTCCATGTATACCGGTGGATCATCTTATGACAAAAGTAGGTGTTGGCTATTGCCGACCCCTTACAAGCACAGATGTCCACCAAAGCACTACCATTCCCATCTACGTCGGCTGGCACACCCCACTGACCAACCACTCCATCCACTCGTACGTTCCCAACTTTGCCATTCATGTCTCCAATCAGCAGCACTCTCTCGCTCCTCTCAGACTTGTCCATACATGCTTCTACTCTCGCCGAAGACTCATCTTTCACTCTTGCCACTCGGTCCTCAGTCGGGTCATACACACACACAATCGCCCACGCTTGTATACATACTTTCATCCTCACCCATACAATCTTTGCACCCACTCTTCCATATTGTCTTATATTCTCCTTCCACTTCTTGCTCATCATCAGACGTACTCCCTCTCTTGCCCTCTCATTCTCATTGACTCCCGCACATATACCTAAACCATATTCCCATTCTCTCACCCTTTCACCTTCCCATTTAGTTTCAGTCAATCCACATATATCCACTCTTGCATCCTCAAGCACCTGAACAATCTCTCTCTCTCTTTCACTTCATCATTCACTCTTCTCACATTCCATGTTCCCACCGTAAGAATGTCCTTTGTCCGTTCCTTAGTCATCAACGTATGGTCAGTCCGGGTCCGAGGCGCTTTATTCGCTTTTTTAGTTAGTTCATTTTACGGGGTGGGTCACTATCCCACCACCAACCCTTTTAGTCGCCTCGTACGACAAGCAGGGATACTGGGGGAGTATTCTTGAAACTTCAGGTGGCAATTTTCACAGATCACAGCATGCACTTTCTCAACATGATTGTTGTGTCTTGATGTGAAAGGCTGTCCAGATTTGGGATCATCTTCAGTGGATGTTCTTCCTGAGTTGAACCGCTAGAATCACTTGGGATGTTGTGTATGGCTCAAACAGTCCTCCCCATAAGCCTATTGCAACATTTGAAAAGTCTCCGCAAAAGTTTTTTTTTTCAATTTGAAACAAAATTTCTCGTAAACCCGTTGCTCTTCAAGATCCTTCATTATTCACCTTGCAAACAAATTGCCAAGTACCCTACACTAAACACATTAAAATCAAGCATTTGCGCCATGATAACTAAGTGATGTAGTGCGATTCGGTTAGTGTTAGACTAAAGCTCAATGTCGCTGCTGCATAGCGCTCGTGCCACAATTATGCTATGCTTTCTAGTTTGTGTGCTATTTAAAAAGTTTAATTTCTCTTTGGACAGCCCTCATACAGCACATTGGGTGCCAAAGATAGACTTTTAAGATTAAATTGTTAAGCTTTGCAAGAGAGTAACTTAGTGAGAGCTGTGTGTCGACAGAATGACTGGGAGATGATTCTCTGACAGGAGATGTAAATAGTAAATGGAGATGGGACAATGTTTGGCAGTGGGTGTCACCCATGGAGCCATCATATTTTGTATTTGAAGTGATATGTATGGCTTACTGATCCATATTATTATTGGAAACATTTCTGTGCTTTAAACCATCCATATAGATCACAACGGTTTACAGAGTCATGGTATATAGCAAACACTAAAATGGGGAATGTTGTTCCAACTGTGTACACTTCAGGATCACAAGTTTCAGCCTTCCTCAGTTGAGAAGTTCTGAAGAGGAAGCAAGATGTCAGAGATAATGATTGGAAGACTTGGCCCTGGGATGGGAAAGGAGGTCTGGATGATGATGATGATGATGATAAGACCAGGATTATTGTGTACAGTACTGGGAACATAATTTTATGTCATGGTGAATAACAATGCGCCATAGTATGGTACAGTCAACTTGCCTATAGTGTAACATTTTGGCAGCCACTAGGTGCAGTGTTATGGAAATTTCACATAATAGGAACAGAGCCTGTGAGAAATAAGGAACTTACTCCCAACTACTTCCATGCTCACCCCAAAATGACTTCTTTAAGGTTGCTCTAACTGCTCCAATTGAGAGAGAGAGAGATTGTTTACAAAATGCCTCCAGTCAGATAAGATGATCTAAATTTCCACGTATTTCTCTTTTTTCCTCTTTACTTTTTTACCCTTTGGATGTGACAGAAGAAGGAATGAGGAGAGGAATAAGAGAGATGGATGGAAGTAACATGAGGGGGAAAAGAGAGACAGACGAAGAAAAGTGATAAGAGAAAGAAAAGAGGGAGAGAAAGATTAATAGATGAAGTCGTCCCAGCCAGATAAAACAGAGGGATACAAATTTCCTCTTATTCCACTCATTTAATACTTCCTTTTATATCCCTTGGATGTGACAGAAGAAGGAATGAAAAGAAGAGAGGATAATAAGAGAAAGAGAGAGAAGTAACAGGAGGAAAATAAAGAGGAGAAAAGATGAAAGAGACACAGAAAAGGATAGCAACTGACAGGAGGGTGATATGGAAGCAATAAAGTTGAGGCAACAAAGGTCAACATTTATGTCACAGGAATCAGGAAGGAATTAGTGTGGTGCAGGATGCCAGATGAGTCAGAGAGATAGACTGGTTTTCGTTTTCGTTTTCGTTTTTAAAGGCTCCAACATGCTTGCATGTGTCGGCCTTGGTCACCTAATGGCGGCTCTCCATGCTGCACGATCCATTGCAGCCTCCCTGTTCAGTCCCTTAACCCAAAGGTCACACTTAATGACCTCGTCCCATGTCTTTCTCGGTCTACCCCTCATAACCCCACCCCCAATATTAACACTTCTCACCTTCCTCACCCAACTATCATCCCCCATCCTCTCCACATGTCCAAACCACCTCAATCTACCTCTCCTCATCACAACACCAATACACTCCAGTCCCATCCTACCTCTCAACTCTTCCATTGTAAACCCAGCCCCTCCAGGCCTTGGGCGCGGGACGCACTGCACATCCACCTAATCATTGTCATTTCTGTACGTCTGAGCTGGCGAATGTCTTCCTCCTTCACTGCCAGGTCTCACTGCCATACAGCATTACACTCCTAACACACGCTGCATACAAGACCCCTTAGCACGTAGGGAGAGCCCCTCAATATCAGGAGAGGCAAGAGCTCCCTGAACTTCTTCCAACCACTTCTCACCCTAGCCACAGAGCTAGCTCCAGCCCCACCTCCAGCACACAACATGTCTCCTAAATAACAAAACTCTTCCACACACTCAAAGAGATTCACCAGCAAGTTCAATTCTTTCCGTCTGACGATCTCCACCTGCTCACCCCGGCACGCCGTACACATAAAATCAGCATTATCTAGCGCAGTCTACCTCTGATACCACTACATCTCTTATGCACCCATTTATCACACACACCGCACAAGATGGAATTACTTCCCACACCCTTGTGGCAAACTGCACATAGCCACTCTCCCTCGTCTTTGACAGTACCGCCCACCAACCCTAGATATCATCACTTTTGTTTTATCTGCATTTACCCTTAAACCCTTTTGCCCCATACCATCTCTCCACTTCCTAAACCTTTCCTCCGCCTCCCTTTCATTCTCTGCAATCAACACCAAATCATCAGCATACAACAACTCCCACGGAGTCCGTTTCCTAAAGTCACGTGAAAGGGCTTCAAGTACCATGATAAACAACATGGGACTCAAGACTGACCCCTGATGCACACCAACATTCACGGAAAACTCATCACTCAAATCTCCATTCACTCTCACCTGGGTGTGAGCACCCACATACATGGCCATAACCACCCTAACCAGCCACTCCTCCAAGCCAAGCGTTCTCATTGCCCACTTCACCACTTCTCTAGGGACTCTGTCAAAGAGCCTTTTCCAAATCAACAAAAACAAAATAAAGATCCCTTCTCCTACCAATATATTTTTCCTGAAGCTGTCGAACAATGAATATGGCATCAGTGGTCCCCCTACCTGGCATAAACCCAAACTGCATCTACATCAATATTCACTCTTTCTCTAATCATACCTTCTAAAACTCTCTCCATTACCTTCATTATCTGATCTAAAAGCTTTATACCTCTATAATTCCCTCTTTCCAGGGCATCACCCTTCCCTTTATACACATTTACAATTACACTCTTCAGCCAATCATCTGGGATAACACACACTCATAAATAATCCTATTTATCAGGTCAGTGACTAAACTCACCCCTATATCGCCTGAGGCCACTTCAACATTTCGGCAGTCAACCCAGACACACCTGCTGCCTTCCCCACCCTCATCCTGCCTATTGCCTCACTCACAGTAGCAGTATCAATCAAAGGCCAAGGGCCAGACACTGGATCTGCTGGCTCCAAACCTTCCCTGTCCCAGTCAAACTCCTCATTCAACAACCGGTTATAATGCTCTCTCCATGCATCTTTAATATCCTCACTGTTCACCACTACCCTTCCTTCATCATTCTTCACACACTGCTCACCTATGATATCCCGATTATCCCTCTTCACCTGACCTGCCACCCTAAATATATTTTTCCTTTCCCCATGATTTAGGTTATCAAGTAATTGTATCTGTGACTCAGACTTTGCCCTGTATACCTCTCTCTAGCCCTAAAGCTTGGCAGCCAAATATTCCTCTTTGCTACCACCCTTCTTCCATTCCCGGAAAAGCCTTCTTTTCTCCTTAATTGCAGCTTCTACACCCTCATCCCACCACCCAAGTTACTTTATGTCTTGGTGGTCCTCTTGTCAGCCGCATGTTACATCAGTAACTCTCAAGAAATTGTTCTTGAGGGCTCTGTACTGTTCATTAACGCCTCTGTCTACAGCTCCCTGTTCAGCCACCCACTCTCCTCAACTCGCTATAGAAGGCATCCCCTTACTACTTGGTTTTTTCAGCTTCCATATTTTCCTCCTAGGTACATATAAGTCCTCTTTTTCATCATTTGTTCTTTAAGCACCATATCACAAATCAATAGTTTGTGCTGCTGCACACCTCCTCACTTCCTATAACTTTAACATCCCTCACTAACCTCCTATCGGCCCTCCCTAACCAGAAAATAATCTATCTGACTGCTATTTCCCCAGACTCATACATAATTAACCTACTGTCTCTTTTCCTAAAATATGTGTTGCACACAATCATGTCCGTTGCCTCCCCAAACTCGAGTATCCTTTCCCCTTCTGCATTCCTTAGACCATATGCACATCCCCCATGCACTCCTTCATAACCTTGGGCTGCTTCACCTACATGACCATTTAAGTCCCCTCCCAAAATCACTATCTCATCATCCCGCATACCACCCACTACACGTATTAAATCATCCCAAAATCTATCTTTCTCTGATTCATCCAATCCTGCCTGTGGAGCATATGCCGATATAATCACAGCTATCTTTCTTCCCAACAGAATTTTCACAACCAATATCCTATAAACACTCTCAAAACATTCATAACATATTCCACCCATTTCTCCGCAACCATCACACCAACACCTCCATATCCGTCTGTCCTCCCCTGCCAAAACAACTTATAGCAACAGTCCTTCCCAACAATCTTTCTGGCTGATCCACCCCTGTACCGGACTTCCTGCAAACACGCCACGTCCACCCACATCCTACTGAATGCCTCAACGACTTCCCTTGCTCTTCCCCTCAAACTTCCCACATTCCATGAACCCACCCTCATCCCCATGGGTGATTTACTGTCCTCAGGCTTGCTTTGAAACCTTTTTTGTTTTGTCATCTTCAGTATTAATAAATGGGGACAGACACAGCACAGGTCCCACTCACCGCACAATCCCAGGTCCAGGCAATGGATCTGGGACCCCTAGCCCACCAGCTTACCAGTGGCTGTGGTAGTGGCCTCGGGGCACCCTGCCAGGACAGCTGCAGGGACACCCTCCAAGCGCGTCTTGGCACTGCAACTATCTCGCCATTATACACCCACTGATAGGGCAGCCTCCTGGGGCGCTACTCCCAGGTTCGGGCCCCTCTCTATTGGGCGGAAGCGGCAGCCTGGGAACCGCAATGCCCTGTACCCCCTAGCACAGGCCCGAGCCCCATCTCGCCCTGGACCCATGATCTATGCCGGCGGAACCCCCGCCACGCCTCCCCCCAGAAGTCCGCCACTAGGTAGCGGGGGCAAATTTTTCTGGCCGCATGCCCTTGCTGGCGCCAACCCCTGTAACGTAGTGGGATACGTTGTGTGAAATGTAAAGTGCATGTGGTGTAGTGCATAGATAGTTAGAGGAAATGTTTGGGAGAGTATGCTGGTCTACTCTCCATGTTACTGTCACACTGAAAAGGTCAGCAAAGGGGGATGGTTAGATAGCTAGTGAAACAGGAGCTCCAGCTCTCCCTATCACCAGCATTCCCATTCCCCTCGGGAGTACTACCCTGTTCGGCCCGTGCTACGGCCTATTCAGATGAAGTGCTGCAGTGATTGAAAATGCCATATATGGGACACTTGGGACCCACTTTTAGCATTATACGTGTTCCACCTGTGTTATGCCTGCTTTTTGGATCTGACCAACGGCTCAACATGTTGCTAATGAATCACAGATCAATAGGAAGCATAATTTTTTAGGCATGATGACTGTACAGTACTACACAAAGCTTAAAACATAGTTATATTCTCATCAAAGCTGCTTTACAACGGCAGTGAATCCTTCAGTGATTAGTACATTAGTAAGAAGAGAAATTATTCCTGTATAAACAGACTTAACTGGCTGAGTGAAGTCTTGTGTAACATGAAGATTTAGGAAAAGCAATTAACTACATTCCTTTAAAATTGTTCTCTTGAAATTTTCTAGATGTAAGGACATCGTCATCCTTGTAGTGCTGATGCCAGTATAACTACAGTATATTGCTTGTCCGTTTTGCAGTATGTGAACTTCCTGACACCTTCTACTCATGGTTCTTGGTAACGGAACTTCATGTGTGGCTGATAGCAGTTCGGGTCATGGCAGAAGGGGAGGAAGGTCGCTACTCACGCAATGCCATGGTTGAGGCTCTCTGGCAAGATTGTGATACTAGAGCAAAAAAATTAGGGGTAGGTTTACTGTATCCACTCTAATCCTTGCAAGATGGAGATAATTTTTTTTTTTTTTTTTTTTTCTGCTAATAACCATATGATTTTGTTCAGCCAGAAGTCAATCATAAAAATATTTGTACTATCCATTAACCCTCTCATGGTTGAAACTGCTTTGTTTTACTAATACCTGGTACTTTCCATTAACCTTTCATGGTTGAAGCAACCCTATTATTTTAGTCTGGCCACTGTCTGACAGTTTACTTTAGAAGCTGCAGAGTAATAAAGGTGTACAGTAACCCTGTTGTAGTTGAGACAACTAATATATTCAATTCTGGATAACAGCAGCTGATTTTATTCAGCAGAAAGTAAGTCATAGGTGCCTGAGTGTTAATTTGGCCTAAAATTGCTATCATCATGAAGACATTTCTATGTAAAGGATTTATAGCCATAGCATTAGCATATTCTTCCCATTAGATAAAGGATGAAAAATCCAAGTTAAAGTGGATGGATTGTAGTAATGGATCCTACCTCACCTCATCTTTAGGTGGGAAAAGGGATGATTGATGATGATTGACCTCATGGAGCAAATAGAGAGAGAGAGAGAGAGAGAGACTATGGCACTGTATATGGAGGTAGGGGGAGTGAGAGAGACGTAGGATGAGGTGGAGGGATGGGGGTGGAGAGGTAGTTGAGTGAGAGAGGGAGACAGGGAGACTTTGGACAAGGTGGAGGGAAGGGGTGGAGAGGTAGTTGATTGAGAATGGTGTGGGATGGAGGAGGACAGCGTAACATGGAGGCAGTTTGTATGTGGTTGCCCTCTCAATAATCGAAGTGTCTGGCCATAAATTGATAGATACTTAGATGAAATTTATATTAGTCTTGTCCAGTAATACAGGGTGTCTGAAAATGGCTGTTTGCATTTCTTGATGGTATAACAATACATTGCTAAAAGGTAATGGAAAAAACTGAAGTAACATCATGTAGGGCAACTCGTGATCATGACCACAAGCATCTCAGGACTGGTTTGCAAAGTTAGTGGATGATACTGTATACAGTTCATGAGGCAGTCTTGCCATAAACATTACCATATTTTTAAAGACTAAGAACTATTCTTGCATGTTCACATCTTTTTTTCCTGATGGCAGCCATCCATGCTTAACGATCTTGAGCCGTTTCCCATCTCGAACCTGTTCCAGAGATATCTATATGGGACCTTGTCCAAAGTCTTCCTTAGCCTACCTCTAGGCACACTTCCTAGTCAGTGCTCAACCAGTCACCCTCCCACTTCCTCTTGACATGTCCAGACCATAGTAACCTATTGGCTTGCATCACAAGTCTGATATCACTTACACTAAATCTCTTTTACCACACTGTTGCCAGTTTTGCCATTCGGTGATGCCCTACTCATCCATCATGACAGTCTTATTGCATTGCCTCCCAGTCTGCTTATATTCTCTTTTATTAACCAAGTCTCTTTGCCATACAGCATAGCACTTCCCTTGCATGTTCTTTATGGAATAAAATTGTCTAGAAGGAGCAAGAATAAACTAAAAATGACCATCTAATTCAAGAGGTTAATCACTCTGTGATTCATCACATGCCATGTTTGAGGTAATAATCAGTACATCTGCCCATGATCATTTAAATTTTGTGTCTGAGAGGTGGTAGCGACCTTTGACATTATACTCTCAGGATCAGGCATTGCCATCATTTAATTGCTTAAGATAGTACACAGAAACATAAATACATATGATAACTCTCTGAATTTCTGTACACAATGCAACTGTTAACATGATTGGTTTTGGGGGTGTACAGAGAAGGAATGCAGTGCCAGGAAACGTGATATTCGCAGGGGTAAAGAACACTGTGAAGGGGCTGAAAAATGGGAAAGCAGTTGGAGTTGATGAGGCATATGCAGAGATGCGTATGTGTAGTGGAGAGAATGGAATGAAGTGCTTGTTGGAGATATGTAAGAAGGCATGGATGAGTGAAACTGTGCCAGTGGAGTGGAGAAAGGCAGTGATTGTACCCCTGACCAAAAATAAAGGTGAGCAAAGTGAATGCAAGAATTATCATGGCATAAGTCTGTTGAGTAAGGGAAGGTATATGGAAGAATTATAAAGTAAGAGAGATCAGAAGTCCTTGTGAGTGACGAACAGGGTGGCTTTAAGAGTCGTAGAGGATGAATGGATTAAATATTTTCAGTAAGACAGATAGGGGAGAAGGCATGTGAGAAGGACTATAAGGTGTTTATGGCATGTATGGATCCAGAAAAAGCATATGACAGAGTAGACAGAAAAGGATTGTGGAAGGTTTTGCACATGTACGGTGTAGATGGTAAGCTGCTGGATGCTGTCATGAGTTTTTATGATGGTAGTAAGGCATGTGTAAAGGTAAATGGGTATCTAAGTGATTGGTTCATGATCATTGTAGGCATGAGACAAGGTTGTGTGATGTCCCCGTGGTTGTTCAGTATATATATGGATGGGGTGATGATAGAAGTAAAAACACAAGTAATGGAGAGAGGGATGGCATTGGTAATGAATGGTGATGGATGGAATATCTCTAATTTGTTGTATGCTGATGATGCAGTGCTACTTGCAAATACAGTACAGTACCAGACCAGAGCTTGGTAGGCTAGTGCAGAGTTTTGTAGATGTCTGTGGTCATTATGCATTGAGAATAAATGTAGAAATGACTAAAGTGGTGGTTATTGAGAGAGATGGTGACTTCCAGTGTGATATTGCAGTGAATGGAGAGAGACTGGAATTGGAGAGTTCAGATACCTGGATACAGTGATAGAAAAGAGAGGAAAATGTGCAAAAGAAATGGAAAGTACAGTGACCTAAGGAAGGAAATTAGCTAGTATTATGAAGATCTTGATAAAAGCAGAGGCCTGAGTCTTGCAGCTGCCCGAGGCTTACGTGAAAGAGTGCTGGTGCCAACTTTAACATACGGATGTGAGACTGGTGTAGCATGAATATGAAAAGTCAGGAGTGAGAGCAGTGGAGACGGGACTGCTGAGGAATGTATGTGGAGTACAGAGAGCAGATAGGATACGAAATAATGTGATTTGTGAAGGATGCAGAGTGAGGAAATCTGTGGACACCAGAATTGAAGAGAGTGTACTGAGATTGTGTGATCATGTGGAAAGAATGGATGACAATAGAGTGATGAAAAAGTTATATCTGAGCAAATTTGAAGGAGGGAGGAGGCAAGGTAGGCCAAGGAGAAGGTGGAGGAATTTGGTGGATGAGTGTGTGAGGAAGATAGGTATGGAAGTTGGTGAGGCTAAGAGACTGACAAGAGACCAAGCTGGCTTAATTAATTTTGTGCGGAGAAGCACATCACCAGGGATTTGGTACCCCTTTTAACATGAAAGCCTTCAGATTGACTGTCAGATAGGTATATGTGAAGCTACAGAACGTGGTGAATTTTTTTGGCCTGTCTGGTGGAGCCAGGATTCTGTGGGCATGACTGATGAGTGAATGGAAACATGGCCCATTGAACTGGACAAACTTTAGGCTGTCTGGGCGATGCTACTCCTTATCCTGCCCTGGGGTGAGAAAGGAGGTACGGATGATTATGATGATGATGATCTTCAGTTAGTCCTTTGTGGTACTGTACTGCCATGAAATGTGGGTCAACCATCTTTTGACATACTGCACATTAGCAGCTAAAATAAAGTATGGCATATCTTCCTATTTCTCCCATCTTTCCTGTCACTTCTTATTGCTTTTCTTTCCTTCACAGGTGGCTTTACATTGAGTGACAAGCCAATTGGTTTCCTGTAAGCCAAGAAACCATTTACAATGCTGGGTAGTTACCATATAACCAACCCATACGTGCTCCCTACATGTCAACAAGTGGGTTGGTGGAGGGTTAGTGCCCCTCCCTGTAAAATAAGTAATGCAAAGTCAAGTGGCCACTCCTTATGGGATTATGGCGTCTGGCAATAGATAGATAGCTAGATAGATTTTATATTGTCGTGTTGTCATTGATAATATCAAGCATAATAAAGATTATAGCTTTGTGCTATAGATGATCTCATGCAATTTTGCAATTCAGAATGTGTATCTCCTTAACTATGGTGTCATTACTCTTGCTACCAACAGACAATTTATTTAGGCAAAGGAGAGACTTTTCAAACCTCTTGAATCTGAATGACATACCACTTAGTTTATTCTTCTATCTATCTATCTATCTATCTATTGCCAGACGCCTCAATCCCGTTTGGGGTGGCCACAAACAAATCGCCTCCAAGTCTCCCTGTCCCCCGCCATTTCACTGCCCTGCTCCCAACTCACACCCCCCTCTCTCATATACCTCTCCACCCCATCCCTCCATCTCATCCTCGGCCTCCCCCTCCATCTTCCCCCCTCCAC
The DNA here is from genome assembly GCF_032717465.1 of Coenobita brevimanus. Classification (NCBI taxonomy): domain Eukaryota; kingdom Metazoa; phylum Arthropoda; class Malacostraca; order Decapoda; family Coenobitidae; genus Coenobita; species Coenobita brevimanus. The sequence goes on along the minus strand of NC_137024.1, from coordinate 5,926,430 downwards.
CTCACTCACATACACTCTCTTCGTCAGTCTTTCACCCTCCATCCTCTCCACATGGCCAAACCACCTCAGTGTGTTCCTCATAACGCTTCCTATCACATCCACATCCACACCACAACGCTCCTTTATATCCTCATTCGTCAGCCTGTCTCTCCACGTGACTCCACAGGCTTCTCTTAAATAACTAATTTCCACTGGTCTCACTCTTGACTTCTGTCCTCCCAACAATGTCCAAGCTTCACTTCCGTACGTTAGAGTTGGTATCACAATACTGTCATGTAGTAACTTTTTCACTTCCATGCTCACTTCCCTGTTTCTTATCACTGCTTTCAAAGAACCAGCAACCTTTCTTCCCTGCTGTACCCTTTCAAGCACTTCACCCTCCAAACCTCCATCCCTACTCATCACACTACCCAAGTACTTAAACATACTCACATTTTCCAATTCCTCACCATCCAACCTCGCTGTACATTCACTAACTTCACCTCTCTCAAAGACCATCACTTTACTCTTCCCTACATTCACCTTTAGATTCCGTTTCTTACACACTCTCTCAAACTCATCCACCAAGCCTTGCAGCTCCCCTTTGTCTTCACTCAATAACACAGTATCATCTGCAAACAACAGTACAGGGAGTTTCCAAACACTATCCTCTCTCACCAGGGCCACTCCAACATCCACTACCCTACCTTGTACCTCTATTATTACCCCATGCATGTACAGATTGAACAACCATGGAGACATGACACATCCCTGTTTCAAACCAACTTTCAAAGAGAAAATTTCACTTAGTTCACCATCCACACGCACTGCTGCCTTCGCACCATCGTACATACTCTTCACAGCATTCAACAACTTCCCATCTACTCCATATATTCCTAACACTTTCCACAATCCTTGTCTGTCCACCCTGTCATATGCTTTCTCCAAATCCATGAAAGCCATATACAACTTCTTTCCCTTCTCTAGAAACTTTTCCACTAAAGATCTAAGAATGAATATCTGATCTACACAACCTCTTCCCTTCCTAAAGCCTCCCTGTTCTTCTCCAACTAATTTCTCTGTTCTTTCTCTAACTCTGTCTATAAGTATCCTACCATACACTTTTCCTATTATACTAAGAAGACAAATGCCCCTATGATTACCACACACTTCTTTTTCCCCTTTTCCTTTGTACAAGGGAATAATTATACCTGACTTCCAATCCTCTGGGACTCTACATTCCTCCCAGGCCAATCTGCACATCTTCCACATCCATTCTACTACTATCTCTCCCCCATGCTTCAGCATTTCACCACACACTCCATCAATTCCTGGGGCTTTCCCCGATTTAACTTTCTTCATTGCTTCCACAACTTCTATCCTACTGATTTCTTTCTGTCTTCTCACCTCCCTCCTTCTCCCAGCCATTCCCCAGCCACTTATACTCGCATTACTTCCATCCTCTACGTTCAACAATTCCTTAAAGTGTTCTCTCCATCTGCTCACTTTTTCTCCCTTCTCCACTAGTAATCTACCATTTTTATCTTTCACTCCCCTGCTAACTTCACTTCCACCCTGTCTTACTCTTTTCACTTCTCTCCAGAACATTTTCTTACAGTCCCTCCACTTTACACTCAAATTCCTCCCAAATTCCTCATCCACTGTCTTCTTACTCTCTCTTACTAATCTTTTCACCTCTCTCTTTCTTGCCACATATAACTCCCTCTTCCGCCTCTCAACTTCTTCCACGCCCCTATTTCTCATCCATTCATTGTATGCTTTCTTCTTTTGTGTCACAGCCTGTTTCACCTCTTCAGTCCACCACGCTGTTCCTTGCACCCCCCTCCGTCTTCTCTTCCTTCCACACACCACATCACATGCTGCACATATTTCTTCTGTAAATATCTTACACACACCTTTCACGTCTCCCATCTGCTCCAATTCATATTTGCCCAGTCGTTCCTCCACTTCTCTCTTATACTCTGCCTTTTTCTCATCCTCTTGTAACCTTTCCACTCTCCTTGCAACTACTCTTTCCTCTCGTCTTTCCCTTCTTCTATTCCTCCATCTTACTTGCATTCTAATTCTGGCCACCACCAAGTAGTGGTGCTACTTGATTTTATTCAGGGTTGGGAAGGTTGCCTAGGGGTTAATGAAGGCATTATCAAGCCCTTCCAGTTTGAAGTCTGCTAAGCTGAATAAAATTGTCTGGTAGTAACACTACTAGAATAAAAATCACCTGGATTGAAGGGGTTAATGCCTCCACTACAGGGGTCTCCCCTAAGTTGAATAAGATCATCTACTCAGTACCCAGAATGAAAGAGAAGTTGCCTTCCCCTGAAGGAGTTAATGTTTTGATTGAGCTACCTATCACTTCACTTGTACAGTAGGTATGATCACTTTCTGTAATTCAGGAGCAAATTGAGAGATGATGATGATGACGATGACGATGTTGATTTATGATGATGATGATGATGATGATGATGATGATGATGATGGTGATGATGATGGCAACTTTTAACTACACTTGCAGGCTGGATCACTTAGTATACTGAAGGAGCAGATGGAAAGCCTAGGTTCATCATTCCAAGCCACCCTGTTTGCATATGATGAAGGCCTCATGAGTGACGACCGAGTGCTGGCCTCAGCCCTCTGGCGTAGACTGTTTTCACAGGAGTGTAGTGACCCAGAGAGACTGGAATGTGTTGTAAATTATGTGAGAAGACAGGTAAGGTATTCTTAAGTTAAATAATTTTTTTACATTGTTGTTAATGTTGGTGTTGTCTCAGGTTCATATCTATTTTGGGGGACTGGGAGGGAGTTCAGAGATATTTGTATAACTGGGCATCAGAGCCACCCAGTTATATTGTCACTGCATTAAGGTTTCCCTCTCCATCATCATCATTTTGGTAAAAGCTGAAAGAATCGGCAGTCAGTAGTATCTATCTATCTATTGCCAGACGCCTCAATACCGTTTGGGGTGGCCACAAACAAATCGCCTCCACGTCGTCCTGTCCCCCGCCATGTCACTGCCCTGCTCCCAACTCACACCCCCCTCTCTCATATACCTCTCCACCCCATCCCTCCATCTCATCCTCGGCCTCCCCCTCCCTCTTCCCCCCTCCACCTCACTCACATACACTCTCTTCGTCAGTCTTTCACCCTCCATCCTCTCCTCATGTATAGTAATGCCACTCAGGAATGAGCAGCTGACCACTCTCTTAATACTTTTCAGTATACATTTTTCTCTAACAGCATAAATCCATGCTATTTTTTGCACTTACTTCAGTCATCTCAACCTTTGTACAAAGGCTTGCTTAAATATCTTCTTCCAGTCCACTGGATTAACTCAGCTTACCCCTGCCTTCTTGTAAACAGTTGTATTTTGAGATGGTTTATTAACCCACAAGTAACCCAAACATCATGTAGCAAAGTTCAAATGTTGCGAACTAGCTGTACGTATGTAAATAAGACTTTCCATCTGGTGTTTACATCTATTTCATTTAATTTTGTTAGTATTTTCCATGCCCATCCCTTTCGTTTTCATGCTGTCCTTCTTTTACACTGTCATTCATACACTTCTACACTTCCATCCATAATTGTTTCTGTTTATAGGGAACTTGCAGTAAAGTTTTATTCCAAGTTCATCATTTAATTAATTAATTAATTAATTTATTTATTTTTTACACATTTCTTACTGGTGAGGCACTCAGGTTAAGGCAGACAGTTACAGATATGTCATAAAGGGAGATTTGTACATAACCCCTTCAGTACAGTGATAGGGTATCCTTTTAAAATACATTCTTGCTGATACTGGGTGATTTTTTTTTAAGCTTAGAAAAGCCACCTGAAAGTGGAGATGTTAATGAAGGGCATCTTTAACCCTTCCAGTTCAATAAGTATACCACATCCCGGCTACAATCTTATGGAGATGGCAAGAATAAAATAAAAACATCATTGCATTTAAGTCAAATGTATAGGCAAAGATGGCACTTATATACCTTCCCATCTGTGTTCCTCATATTACTTGTACTTTTGATGGTAAGTGGTAATGACCATCATCCGCTTGCTTGATGTAGTACTGTTTGCTTTCACTTCAGTGTAAAACTGCCTGCTTCTTCCATAGGTGACACTGAGTGATGTACCTAATGGTTTCCTGTTACCTATGAAGCCATTTACAACTCTGGGTGGTAACCGGATAACCAGATAACAAGATGTTGTGGAGCTTACTTTGGTGGCCAAGTTAACTGGATGGAGACACAAAAGAGGCATCCATCCAGGAACCAAACCTCAACACAATTCCCTGAGCCTGTCCACTGCAAGGGAACATAGGTTCACTGCATGGGATGGCCCTGCAGGGGCAATTGCTTGCATATGGTGAATGGGTTGTTACTACTACTACTACTACTGCTGCTACTACAATTTTTTTTTTCTCAGTAAGAACTCATTTGTTGCATCCACTTTACCATTCTTCCAGTTTTCTTTCACTACTCTTCCAGTCTCTACACCACACTAAACTATTTTTTTTTTTTTTTTTTTTTTTACCTAATTACTATAGTTGACACCCTTGCAACACCAGACAGAGCTTTGACATTCTTAGCCAAGTATTGAGTCTTAATTTGTTTGTTTTCAATTCATTAAACTTGACTCCTAAACTCCTTTTCTGTCTGCACACTCATAGTTCTCTTTCCTGGAAGCTTTTGCATTTTGCTTTTTTGATGTATTGTTATAACTTTTTAGATCAGTAAAGTAGCTTTCATAACTGATATAATTATCTTACTTTTTAAAATTATTTTTCATACAGAAGTGGACATATTTGGATTGACTGAGATTAAATGGGGAAGTGAGAGAGTGGGAGTATGGATTGGGAATATGTGCAGGAGTAGGTTAGAATGAGAAGACAAAGGTAGGTGTACAGTATGTATTGTTGTGTGCAAGAGATGGAGAGAGAATATAAGAGAGTATGAATCAATTGGTTCAGGGATTATGTGGGTAAGATTGATAGTTGGAATACAAGCATGGGCAATTGTGTGTGTACATGCGTGATTGGAAGATTGTGTGAGCAGAGTGAAAGAAAACTTCTGGGGAGATGCGGAAGTGTACATAGAAAAGTTTGAAAGGAGTGAGAGTGTGTTTGTGATTGGAGATATGAATGTAAAAGTAGGGAATGTGAAGGTGGATGGAGTAGTTGGTGAATGGGGTGTGCCTGCAGTAGTAGTAGTAGTAGTAGTAGTTGTTGTTCCCTAGGCAGTCTGACCGAACAGCCCTGAGTCCCTAAGGAAGGCCACGGCCGAGACCGGGCTTTCCCACAGAGCTGTCAAGGAGTGTTTGTTGTGTTGTTGATGTAGGTGATTGTGTGCAATGCAGTCTTCCATAATGTGTTTAATAGTATGGGGTGCTATGTTACATCCTGGACAGGCATTAGTGACGGAGTCATCCAGCCTCTTCTGATAACTTAAGAGGGCTGGATGATGCCCACATCTCAGCCTGGCCAGGTGGACCCTGTCCACATGGGGGAGATAGGATTCAGAAGGGTGGATATCAGGAGGCTGTGCATGCAGCTGTGTGTTGTCTTTCAGTGACTGAATGGACCAGCGAGTGATTTGAGTATGGATATCCTTCTGGAAGCTGGTCTGAGGTGGGCAAGGGGGGAGAGATGACAGTATTTGTGTATGATATCATATGCTGAGTGTTGTTTTGATGTTCCTTGGTGTGTGTGGATGTTTTGCCATGTAGTGTAGTGGATGTTGTGGGTTTGTGGAGGCTGCAGTGAGAATTTGGGTGCCTCTCATGTCTAGATGATCCTTGACTTTGATGACTTTGGTTTCTTGATGTAGGTGGTCTGTGGGTGTAGTGGCTGTGCAGCCTGTGATTATTTTTATGGCCTTGTTATGTATGGTCTGTAGGGTGTTATAGTGTGTTTTAATGAGGTTAGGAGCCCAAGCAGGGCTTGCATAATTCATCACTGCACATATATATTGTTTGTATACTGTGGTTGTGGGCTCTTTGCTGTGTCCAAATGTTGTATGGGCAAATGACCTCATGTCATTGAGTCTTGATGTTAATTTATTTTTAATGTTTGTGATGTGTTGTTTAAATGACGTTGATGTATTGTATGTTACACCAAGGATTTTGTGTGTGTGTGTGTGTGTGTGTGTGTGTGTGGTAGGGGAGTGTTGGTTATGGTGAGGTGTGGAATGTGACTGTGTTCTGCTGTCCAGTTTGTGAGCAGGGTCACTGTAGATATGGCTGGGGCTATTTTGAGCCTGTTTGTGGTGAACCATTCATGCAGTGTGTTGAGGCAAGGTTGGAGGATGTGTGCAGCTGTGTTTGCGTTTTGGTATGTACATGTAAGTGTTATGTCGTCTACATAGGAAGCTATGTGTATCTGTGGTGTGTGGGGTGTGGGTATGTCGTGCATGTATAGTTAAAGAGTGTGGGGGACAAAGCATATCCTTGGGGGACGCCATTTGTGAAGTTTCTAATGTTTGAAGACTGACTGGCAAATGTTACATGTGCACGTCTGCCTGCTAAGTACTGTAGATTACTAGCCATCTCTTTGTGTTAATGTGCATGTTGAATATTTTGTTTGTAAGGTTGTGGCGGGGGATGACATCAGAAGCTTTTGCTAGATGAGAATGGTAGTGCTCTAGTGGACATTTGTGCAGGGAGGGGGTTGATGAGACCAATACTCTCTTTAGGCACAAAATGATCCACACGTATACATGGCAAGTGCTGAGAAAGGTGGTTGGTGAACTGAATGAACGAAAGGCAGTGATTGATTACGTGTGTCTGGGTGAGAGAATAAGGTATGTGCTGGATACTAGAGCATACATTGGTTGGGGGAGTGGACTTTCTGACCACTACTTGGTGGTGGTGAAAGCCAAGGTACAAATGTTTGGATGAATAGAAGGAGAGTGGGTCAGGAAGAAGTCCTGAGGGCAGAAAGGTTGCAAGAGAATGAAAAAAAGGCAGAATATAAGAGAGAAGTGGAGGAGCAATTGGGTAATCACGATTTGGAGCAGATGGGGGAGGTGGAAGGTGAATGCAAGATATTTACGGAAAAAATCTGTGCAGCATGTGAGGTGGTGTGTGGGTTAAATAGAAGACAGAAAGGGGAGCATGGAATAGCATAGTGGAGTGAGGAGGTGAGACAAACTGTGGTGCCAAAGAAGCAAGCATATAGTGAGTGGATGGGAAGCAGGGAGATGAAGTCGAGAGACAGAATAAGGAGTTAAATGTAGAGAGGAAGAGAGAGGTGAAAAGATTAGTAAGAGAGAGTAAGAAGAGAGTGGATGAGGAATTTGGAAGGAATTTGAGTGTAAAGTGGAGGGGATGAAAGAAAATGTTCTGGAAGGAGGTAAAGAGAGTTAGACAGGGTGATAAAGAAGGTAGTAGAGGAGTGAAAGATAAAAATGGTAGGTTGATAGTAGAGTTGGGAGAAAAAGTGGGCAGATGGGGAGAACATTTTAAAGAATCATAGGGAATAAAAGTAATGCAAGTATAAATGGCTGGGAGAAGAAGGGAGATGAGAAGGGAGGAAGAGATTAATAGGATGGAAGTAGTGGAAGCAATGAAGAAAGACAAAATGGGGAAAGCCCCAGGAATTGGAGTTGTGTGATGATATGCTGAAGCATGGGGGAGAGAATAGTAGGAGAATGTCTTTGGAAAATGTGCAGATTGGTGTGGGAAGAAGGTAGAGTCTTGGAGGATTGGAAGTCAGGTTTAGTTATTCCCCTGTACAAAGGAAAATGGGAAAAAGAAGTGTGTGGTAATCATTGGGGCAATTGTCTTCTTAATGTAATAGGAAAAGTATATGATAGGATACTTATTGATAGGGTTAGGGAAATAGCAGAGGAATTAGTTGGAGAAGAACAGGTAGGTTTTAGGAAGGGAAGAGGTTATGTAGATCAGATATTTATTGTAAGGTCTTTAGTGAAAGAGTTTCTGGAGAAGGGCTAAGAGGTTGTATGTGGCTGTTATGGGCGTGGAGAAAGCATATGACAGAGTGGATAGACCAGGAGTGTGGAAAATACTAAGAATATATGGAGTAAATGGGAAGTTTTTGCATGCCATGAAGAGTATGCATGAGGGTACTAAGGCTGCAGTGCATGTGGATAGTGAAATGAGTGAATTTTTCTATTGGAATGTCGGATTGAAACGGTGATATGTTATGTCTCCATGGTTGTTCAACCAGTATATGGATGGAGTTATAAAGGAGATACAAGGTGGAGCAGTGGATGTTGGAGTGGCCCAAATGAGAGAGGGCAGCATTTGGAAACTTCCTCTGTTGTGGTTTGTAGATGATACTGTATTGTTAAGTGTAGGTGAAGGGGAACTGCAAGGCTTGGTGAATGAATTTGGGAGAGTGTATAAGAAATGGAATCTAAAGGTGAATGTGGGGAAGAGTAAAGTTATGTTCTTCGAGAGAAATGAAGTCACTGAATGTCAATGAGGTTAGATGGTGAGGAAATGGCAAATGTGAGTGCATTTAAGTGCTTAGGTAGTGTGATGAATAAGGATGGAAGTTTTAAGTTTGAAAAGGTACAACAGGGAAGAGATGTTGCTGATTTTCTGAAGGGAGTGATTAGAATTAGGGAAATGTGCATGCAAGTAAAAATGTCGGTGCATGATAGTATTGTGATACCAACTCTAACGTATGGAAGCGAAGCTTGGTCATTGTTGGAAGGACAGAGGTCAAGAGTGTGAGCAATGGAAATGAGTTATTTGAGCGGAGCATTTGGAGTTACATGGAGAGGCAGACTGACAAATTAGGAAGTGAAGGAGCATTGTGGTGTGGATGTGGATATGATAGAAAGGATTAGGAGTATACATTGAAGTGGTTTGGCCATGTGGAGCGGATGAAGAGTGAGAGACTAATGAGGAGAATGCATGTGAGTGAGGTGGATGGAGGGAGAGGGAGGGGGAGACTGAGGATGAGATGGAGGGATTGAGTGGAGAGGTACAGTATATGAGCATGGGGTGTGTGAACTGAAGGGAGGGCAGCGAAATGTCGGTGGACTGGGCGACAAGGAGGCAATTTGTTTGTGGCCGTCTCTTACGGGATTATGGTGTCAGACTCTAGATAGATAGATTTTTCATAGAAAGGTGGCTCAGTCGGTAGAGAGGTGGCCTGCGGTCCTACTGGATCCAGGTTCAGATCCCCGCTGGGGCAGGGAACAGTTTAAGGATTTGAATTTCATGTAAAGCAGACTTTACTGATCTACCAGAAGACCCTCCGAGATGTTGTGAAACTACTCCTGCTAATACCAATACACCAGTCCTATATGAGACAGCCCTAGCATATATTCAATATGGACAGTGGGTGTTAGCACCGAAGTGGTGACATGTAGAGGTGTATGATATGTAGGAGGGCTACTGGGCCTTGGGACCAGGCTCTGAAGCCTATGCCCAGAGTCGGAAAAAAAAAAAAAAAAAAAGGTACATACAGATTTGCAGTGGCAATTTTCTTTGTCAATAATCCATTTATAAAGAGGTCACTGATCCTAGTTTAGTTCCATAATATTGTGACATTAACTTTCTCCATTATTCTCCACAGATGGCTGTGTTGGACAACTTGTCTCGTGATGAAATACTTATGGACTGTAAAGTTAAGTGGGTCCCACTTCTGGAACCAGAGGCTACAAGGAGTTTTTGAATTCCATGTAGTTGCTAAAACTGTATTGTTAACTAACTGTGCTCAGGGTTCATAGTGCCACTGGTCTGATGCCATGGATGGAAGTCACATATTGTATGTGATCTCATAAGCTGAACCATCTCCACCCTGCTTTCATTCTACAGAAGTTGCCCTTCCCAGAAAGATACAGGCACACTTAGTAAGACCATAACATGGCCATCACCCTGCCGTGCTTCAGCACCAATGCAAAGTACAACTCACAAACAATCCACTATGCTCCACTGTAATGCAGCTTCCTCACACCACAACATATTTATGCTTCTCACTCTCCATCATCCACTCACTTGATGTTGTGCTGCCTATTTCTCCCTTAGCTTCTATCACTCTTTTTCAGCACCTGCCCTCCTTTCTTCCTATTTCTCCCATCTTTCCTGTTACTTCTTATTGCTTTTCTTTCCTTTACAGGTGGCTTTACATTGAGTGACAAGCCTAAGGGTTTCCTGTAAGTCAAGAAACCATTTACAGCGCTGGGTGGTAACCAAATAACCAAACCATACATGCTCCCTACGTGTCAATAAGTGGGTTGGTGGAGGGTTAGTGCCCCTTCCCGTAAAACAACTAACTCAGAGTCAAATGGCCACCTCTTACGGGATCGTGGTGTCTGGCAGTAGATAGGCAGATGGACTCTCCCACCACTTACAGTCCTTCAGTGTAGCCTCAACTAAAGATCTCTTGGGAACACCTAGCTGTCATAGCTGGTTTCCTGCAGTTCACTAGGTTCAGTCTCAACAAAGGAGTCTGGGAGCACCCAGTTGAAACAGCTGGTTGCCTGCCGTCCACTGACTTCACATCCAAATAAGCTTGGGGTCACAGCAGCACCAGAGGAAAGTGTGCTAAACCTCAGGAGGTGATTCTGGGATTGATTTTGGAGGTAGTATATCAGTATGGTTTCAGTTCACAGCTGTTATCACGCTAAATTACTGGCATTGTATGGATGAAGTATTGCTATTAGTGAGACCATTTTCTCCCTTAACCCCCCCTCCCCAGGTTCCTGCTGGGAGGTTTGTCACCCCTATTTGGGTATATTTTGGCCATAAATGACTTTCTGAAAATTACAAATCCAATCGTACAAAATAGTTGGGCATGCTACATTTAGCAAACAAATACATGGACTTGCCATTTTACTGACATGCTCCTCTCAAATAATGCTTAACTTAATTATGCGAACTGAACAATAATAACTGTTAGTATGCCTGTAAGCTGAAAGAATGCAATTGCTTTGTTTCTTAACTAGAAAGTTATTTGACAGATATAAAGCAATTACGAACATGCTTCTTTTGATCTGATGTTTGTGACTGAAGTGTCGATTTGATGTTTATGACTTTGTGGAGTTATTTCATGTCAATGTGGAGCTGTTTATGACCAAGTAGTAATGCTTCATGCCCATGTGATAAAATTTATTTGACTATGACCATGACAGTGTGGTGGTGTTTTTCAAAGTGTGGTGATGTTAATGACCATGTAGTGGTGGTAAAGACCATGTGGCAGTGTTTATTACATGAAGTGGAGTTCATGACCATATGGTGTTTATGACCAAGTAGTGTTGGATATGAGCATGTGGTGGTATTTATAAACATGTGGTGTTTCTGACCATTTGGAGGTGTTTATGATCTCTCTTGTGTCAGTATTATGTTAATGTGTTTTTATGATCCAACAATATCCTTAAACAAACATATTTTTGGAGACATTTTTTCTACATTGATCACTCTCAAGACAAAATAGTTTTAAAAAATGGGAATACTATGATTATCTGCATCATCCTTTCTAACATGTGACCTTGCATTCAAAATCAGCAGGGATGGGTGGGTTGAATATGTGGATGAAGGCAAAGGGGGCGCAACCCCCCAAAAGATCGAGAACCGCGGATCTAACCCTTCCAGTTTTAAAAGTCTCTGAGCTAAATAAAGTTGTTTGGAAGTAAACGAAATATGTATTATATCACTTCTGTAGTACATCACTCAATTGAAGGGCCAAAAGTCAAGCTAATATCGTAGACATCTGGTAGTGAATATCACATACAGTACAGTAATTCATTTTAAGTTTCCCTTTCTAACATCTTTTTATGCATGTAGTCCACAGACTCCTCAGTTAACAATAGTCTATCAATCTGTCTATCTATTGCCAGACGCCTCAATCCCGTTTGGGATGGCCACAAACAAATCGCCTCCAAGTCGCCCTGTCCCCCGCCATTTCACTGCCCTGCTCCCAACTCACACCCTCCTCTCTCATATACCTCTCCACCCCATCCCTCCATCTCATCCTTGGCCTCCCCATCCCTCTTTCCCCCTCCACCTCACTCACATACACTCTCTTCGTCAGTCTTTCACCCTCCATCCTCTCCACATGGCCAAACCACCTCAGTGTGTTCCTCATAACGCTTCCTATCACATCCACGTCCACACCACAATGCTCCTTTATATCCTCATTCGTCAGCCTGTCTCTCCATGTGACTCCACAGGCTCCTCTTAAATAACTCATTTCCCTTCTCTCACTCTTGACTTGTGTCCTTCCAACAACGTCCAAGCTTCACTTCCATATGTTAGAGTTGGTATCACAATACTGTCATGTAGTAACTTTTTCACTTCCATGCTCACTTCCCTGTTTCTTATCACTGCTTTCAAAGAACCAGCAACCTTTCTTCCCTGCTGTACCCTTTCAAGCACTTCACCCTCCAAACCTCCATCCTTACTCATCACACTACCCAAGTACTTAAACGTACTCACATTTTCCAATTCCTCACCATCCAACCTCGCTGTACATTCACTGACTTCACCTCTCCCAAAGACCATCATTTTACTCTTCCCTGCGTTCACCTTTAGATTCCGTTTCTTACACACTCTCCCAAACTCATCCACAATAGTAACTGTGGGTAACATTTTAATGTTTTGGAACACATTCTTGATTATAGTTAGGAATACATGTAGTGTACTGGATTAATCTCTGAATTAACCATTTTAAATTGTTGCCAGATTCGACCACTTCTTTAACTGATTGCTATTATTTTTATTATTTTTTACTTTAATTATTATTATTGTTATTATTACTCATGGTAGTACAGTAGTAGTACTGTAGTCGCAACCCCAGGCTCAGCTGAATGTGAATCCAAAGGACAGTAGGATGGAAATGCTATTCTCCCACAGGCCACCATCATCCTTTTGGATGATGGGGAGGGTGATGAGAGATGTTTTTATAACTTTATTGCAGAGCAGCTCAGTGACTGTGTATCAGTGTCACAACATGAAAGCATCCCTCTCCAGCACCTTGAATTATAAAGAATACGAGCAGTTGCACTCTGTGTATAGTTTCCCTGCCTTCTTCAATTACTATTGACACTACAAAGGGATATTTTGAAGAAATTCATTCTAAAATTGTGTACAGGTATTGCCAATTTGCCATGTCAGGTACTGTATATAGATAATGGAAGTTTACCTTCAGCTGTAAGTAATGAGCATGTTTTTAATTTATTGTTCCACCTGTTGTGTGATGAATGTACAATATTTTAACTGAAAAGCTAAAAGTAATATAAAATATATACCGTTAATGTTCAAACTCTTTTCATTTAATACCAAAGATGCCTACGGACAGAATATTTTTGGTGCTAGGGAAATTACATTAATTTCTTTATACCCTTAAGAACCTGGAAAAAGTTCATGACAGACTAAATGAGGAATGATTATGGAAAGTTTTATACAAGTATTGTGTGGATGGAAAACTTAATTGTTGTACAGTGGTTTATATTGTGGTAGGTGGGGGCGCTCACCAACCACTCACTCAATGTGGCGCTGCTCTCGGGTGTCTGCCATTTCCTTTCTTCCATCCTTCTTTCCTTCCATCCTCTTCTGTCTTTCTTTCCTTCATTCTTTCCTTGTCCTTCTGCTTACACTCCCTCTTCTGTCTTTCCTTCATTCTTTCCTCTTCTTTCTGCTTGTGGGTGACTACACTGAGTGACAAGCCAAATGGTTTCCTCTACACCAGGAAACCATTTACTACACTGGGTGGTAACCATATAACCAAATTTTGGCGCCTGGTGGTTTAGTGGGTAATTATTCCGCTCCAATCGGATTTAGCCGATGAAAGTTTATATCCAAGGGGTGGCCAGGGTTTATTGCTCACGTAATGCCACTCAGGGATGAGTGAGGCTGGTCAGTCTCATCTTAAATGTCAGGACCAACTTGCCTAGCCCCAGGCTCCTATGCTTCTCATGGGGCAACGTAGGATTGGATGATGCATGATGAATGAAAGTTAAACATTTACAAGAGTAGGTGGATGTCAAAATGGTTCAGTACCGTATAAGTGTTGGGTTGAGACAGTTGTGTGATGTTCCCATGGCTCTTCATTATACCTTTATATATGGATGGAGTTTTGAGACAGGCTAAAACTCAAGAGTTGAAGTACCTGTATCTTAAGTCTGATGCATGCAGATGATGCTGTATTGCTTGTTAACAGTGAGCAGGAACATTGCTGATTGGTTCAGAGTATGGAAAGTGTCTTTGACTATTATGTTTTGAAAGTAAATGTATTGTATAATAGTATGTAAAGTGATGACTGTTGAGATTAGTAACAGTGTGATGTGGGGGGTGAACAGTAAGAGACCTCAGTTGATGAAGATTTTTTTAATACAATTGTGCTGTAATAGAAAAAGAGGTACAGTAAATGTACAAAGAAAGTGGAATGAGTGGTACAGGGAAGAAAAGCAACTGGTGGTTTGAATAATGTGAAAGAAGAAGCTACAAGAGGATTGCGTGAAAGTGTACATGTTCTCACATCAACATATAGATGTTAAACTGGCATGGCATGAGACTGAAGGTCAAAAGTAAGAGCAGTGGAGATGGGATTATTGTATGGCGGGATGTGTATGGAGTGCATAAAATTGATAGACTGAGAAATTATATGATTTTCAAAGGATGAGAAAGGAAGTCTGCTAAATATAGGGTAGAAGAGAATGGGCTTAGTACTGTCATATCAAGAGAATGGGTGCACATAGGCTAGGATGATGATGGTGGTGGTGGTTGTGGCTCCAGATTTCACTCATCTTCCCATCCACATACCCATTCTCCAATTCACACAACTATCCAGATATCCCATCCACAAATATCCATCCACCCACTCATCCCTCACTCTTACCAATCATCCCACCCAACCACCCTTCTATTTACTCATCAACATATCCACCCATCAGTCCACTTACCCGTCAACTCATTACACACAAACTCATCCATCCACCTCTCATCCACAATGCACCCATCTTCCCACCTGTCCACCTGTGTACCCACCCATCCACCCCTTAACTCTTCCATTCTCCAGTCCATCCATTCAAGCACTCATCCACATATTCATTGATCCACCCACCCTTCTACTCACTCACCCACCCATCCATCTATCAACCCACCAATCTTTCAGCCCATCTACCCATCCATTGTATCCTATCCCGTCCACCACTTCATCCACCTGTCAGATAACTGATCCACCAGTCTACTCATCCATCTATTCATGCACCTGTCAAATAGATGATCCACTGATCTACTCATCCATTCCCTCATCCACCCATCAATCTGATGTAGTCTACACATCAACCCATCCCTCCCCCCAATAACTAATCCACACAATCATCCACTGACCCTCCCATCTACTCACCTTTCTAAACCAGCACTCACAACAATCCACAGACCCATGCATCCAGCCACTTGTTCATTCATAAACCTAGCTACTGATCCATTCACCCCTCTACTCAACTATCCACCCTTCCACCTACCCACATGTCTATCCACCTTACACCCACCAGTTCATCAGTTGTCCCATCCACCCACTTTTGAGCCCATCTGTACTCCCATCCAAGAACCCACTCATTCTCTTACCCACTCACACAAACACCCACCCATCAACCCACCACACATCAGTCCACCACTCCATTCAACTCCAGCAATCCACCCATCCATCCATCTATTCACCCATCCATTCACTCATCCAGTACTATCATCCACCCACCCATGCTGCCACCCATTAACCATATAAGCCACCCATCCACATGCCCATTCAAAAATCAGCCTTCCCATTCAACCATCCACCAAACTTTCCACCCACCCAGCCACACACACACCCATCTGTCCACTCATTCATCCAGCCATTCACCCATCCACCGATCCACCTATCCATCAAACTCACCAACCCACCCTCCACCTGTTCAAACATCCACCCATCCACCCATACAACTACCTATCCACCTATAAACCATCTTATCAACCCATTCACCCATTGAACTACTTATCCTTCCATAAACTTTTCCATTCAGCATCCATTCATCTACCCATCAAAGTTAACATCACCCACCCACCCATCCATCCACCTAGCCATCCACTCAGCCTCCCAACTATCCACCCTTCTCTCCATAAACCCATCAAACATCCCATCACTCACCCATCCACTTATCCAATCATCCATTACCCACCCACACATCTACCTCTCCAACCATGCACACACTTATCCATGTATCACTCATCATTCCACCCAACCACACATTATATCCATCCATTTTCCCATCCATCCACTCATTCGCCTTCCTATCCACCCATGTATCCACCCATCCATCCAACTCATCTATCAGTCCATCCACCCACCCATCAATCCAGCCACCCATCAACCCATTCAACCATCTATCACCCATACACCAAAGGATGTATACATTCAACCGTCAGTCCACCCATCCAACAAACCAATCCTCCCATCCACCACCCATCCAACAAACTATACTTCATTTCACCAAGTTTGGCACCATCAGTGATGCCTTCAACGCCTGTAGTGTTCATATAAATCATTTGCACTAGGTGAACCCCTACTTATTACCTTGAGAACCAATACACAAGGCAATACGAAAAGGCATATCCAGTACTGAGGACCCTTACCAGTGCTGCGGATGTTGAGGTCATCGCTGATGATGCCAGCCTCAGTGAATGGAGTATAGGCATCCACCCACCCATCTATCCATCAATCAACATATACATCCACTCATCCTCCCACCTATCCCCTATCCACCCATCCACCTTTCCATTCACCCACCCATCCATCCAGCAATACAACCATCAATTTGATCTATGAATCGACCCATCCACTCATCAAATTATTCACCCACCCCTCCACTCACCAATCCACCTACCTACCCACCCACATACCGTATCCACCTACTTATCAGCCCATTCACCCATCAGCCGACCATCAGTTTCTAATCCACCCATCCACCAGTCCACTGACACATCCGTCCATCCACACATCAACCCGTCCTATCACCCTTCCATCAGTCCATCAGCCTCATCACCAAGCTGTACACCGATCCACCCACCCATCTATCCATCCACTTACGTATCCATCCGCCCATTCACTCATCTATTCATCTTCCCTACTACCCAGCCATTCACTCATAAACCATGTCAGTTCACTCATCCACCCTCTGATTCACACACCTACTCAATCATTCACCCATCATCCCTTGTATCCACCAATCTGCCCTTCTACTGATTCACACTTCTGTCTACTCATTCATCCCATTTATTCATCTATAAATCCATCTACTCGTCCATCCATCCACCCATCCATCCATTCATCCATCCATCTATCCATACATCGTTGTGGTTGTGTGTGTAGTGTGTATTTGTGGTTCTCTGTGTGGGTATGGTTAAGCGTGTGATTGTAACTGTGTGTATCGTTGTGATTGTGTGTGTGGTTGTGGATGTGTAGGCTATGTTTGTTGGGTATGACTGAAGTCGTGGTTGTGATGGGTTGTGGTTGTGACTGCTATTGTATGAGAGGTTGTGATCGTGGCGTTGGTGGTGGTAGTGGTTAGGGATGTGGTTGTGACTGTGGTTTTGGTAATGTAGGTGGTTATGGTTGTGACTGTGTGGTTGTGATTTTGGTGGTGTGTGTCATTGTAGTTGTCACGTTGTATGTGGTTGTGGTTAAGTGCAGGGTTGCGGTTGCTGCGGTGTGTGGAAGTGGCTGTGTGTGTGTAGATGTGGCTACGTGTGTGTGTTCTTACCTAATTGTTCTTACCTAATTGTATCTTTACAGGAATGAGTCAAGCTCGTATTGTCCCGTGTCTTAGACCATATTTATCGTACATATCCTTAAATTTGTGAATTGTTTTGGCACACACTATTTCATTCGGTAGTGCATTCCATTGATCAATTGCTCTGTTTGGGAAACTGAATTTCCTTACGTCTTTATCACCTCTCTTCTTATGCAGTTTTTTGCAGTGTCCTCTTGCTGATGCTTCTCCATATGTTAAGTAATCATTTATGTCTATTTTCTCCATTCCTGATATGCACTTATATAGCATTATCATGTCACCTCTTTTCCTTCTCTCCTGTAGTGTTGGTAGATTCAGTTTATTTAGTCTTTCTTCGTAGCTTAGGTCCCTTAAGCTTGGTATCCATCTTGTAGCGGCCCTTTGAACTTTTTCAATCTTGTCTATATGCTTTTTGAGATGAGGACTCCAGACTATTGATGCATATTCCAGGGTTGGTCTAATGAATGATGTTATTATCCTTCTTAGCATGTCTTCATTTATGTATGTGAATGCTATTCTCATACGGTATTTGCAAGCAATGTATACATGTTCCGTACCTTCTCGCTGATGTGGTCAGCCGGAGATAGTCTGTTATTGATAATCACACCTAGGTCTTTCTCTCTTTCTGATGTGTATAGGGTTTTATTTCCTAACTTATAATCCCAATCAGGTCTTTTTCCACTTTTACCAAACTTGATTACATGACACTTGTCCACATTGAATTCCATTTGCCATGTACTACTCCATTCATGAAGTTTATTTAATTCTTCTTGTAGCTCCCTACAAGAGTCTGTGCTAGTAATTCTCCTTTGTATTTTTGCATCATCTGCAAACATATTCAGATAGCTGTCATTTCCAGTGTTACTGTTTATATCATTTATATACACTAGAAACATGATTGGTGCCAGCACCGAACCCTGTGGTAGGCCTACTCCACTAGTCACTTCTTTCCATGATGAGTAGTTTCCTCTTAGTACTGTCCTCATTTCTCTTTTTATGAGAAAGTCTTGCATCCAACAAAACAGTTTGCCTCGAATTCCTCCTTGATGGTACAGCTTCCATAAAAGTCTTTGGTGTGGTACTGTGTCAAAAGCTTTCTTGAAATCTAAATAGATACTGTCCACCCATCCTTCTCTTTCCTGTATTGTGTTTGTTACTCTGTCATAATAGCTCAACAGATTAGTAACACATGATTTTCCTTTTCTGAAGCCAAACTGTCTTTCTGTTATCATACTGTGTTCTTCTAGATGATTTACCCAAGCTTTTCTTATAAGTTTTTCTAATACCTTGCTTACAACACTGGTCAGTGATACTGCTCGGTAGTTGAGAGGATTTTGTCTATTTCCTTTCTTGAATAAGGGGACTATATTTGCTTTTTTCCAAATATCAGGTAGTTTCCCTTGACTCAAGGATTTCTTGAAAATTAAAAATAATGGTTTACTTAACTCCTTTGCACATTCTCGTAACACCCAACATGAAATTTCATCAGGACCACTTGCTTTTCCTCTGTCTAATCTACTTAACTCCTCCTGTATTACTTTTTCTGCTATTTGTATATCTGGTAGTATGTGTGGACATGCGTGTTCCACATATTCCCTCTCAAAATTTTTTTCTTCTGTAAAAACTAATTGGAAATTCTTATTTAGTGCTTCACAAATATCTTTCTCTTGTGTATAAGTGATTCCCTCGTCCGTGATGGATTGTATTATATCTTTTACTTTGGTTTTGCTTCTGATATAGCTGTAAAACAGTTTTGGTTGATCACTACTTTTATTTATTATATCCTCCTCAAACTGTTTTTGGGCTTCCCTCCTTATTCTTGTATAGTCGTTTCTTGCCTGTTTGTAATTATTATACGCCCTTTCACTATTGTGTCTTCTGTATCTATTCCACAACAAATCTCTTCTTTCTTTTGATTTTTTACATTCTGTATTGAACCATTTCTGTATTTTCTTATCTGCTTCTTTGTGCTGTGGGATGTACTTCTGGACTCCTATTTCATAAAATTCACAAGATTTTTTATATACAGCATTTAAATCTTGTCCTCTCAGCTCATTTTCCCAGTCAACTTCTAAGAAATACTTCTTTAGGTCTTGATAATTTCCCTTTTTATAGTTTAGTCTCTTTTTGTAACTGTCATTGCTGTTTACTATGTCATATGCTATCCTGAAGTTATAATTTAGTACTGCATGATCGCTTTTGCCGAGTGGAGGGTGATATATTAAACTGTCAATTTCATTTTCTTGCCTAGTAAATATTAGATCTAGCACTGAAGGTACATCAAGTCCTCTTTTTCTAGTGGTTTCCCTCACATTTTGCGTTAAGAAAAACTCTTGTACGAGATCCAGGAGCTTTTGGTCCCAACAGCTTTCTTGGCTATTTATATCTAGAGTATTCCAATTTATATTTGTATTGAAATCCCCAGTTAGTATAATTCTTTCCGATTTCTCTTCCATTTTATGTAGCAAGGATCTTATACTCTGAATTGTACTCTCTGCCAGGTCCTCATATTCGTCTCTCTCCCATGTGTTTGATCTGGGTGGCATATACAAATTGGCTACAATTACTTTCCCTTCAGATGTGTCGATCTCTACTGCAATCAGTTCTACTTGTGATGGTATATCTAGGTTTATTTCCTTGACTTTTAGATTTTTCTTAGTTAATATTATAATTCCTCCTCCTTTTTTTAAGTTTCTGTCTCTTCTCCATATATTGTATTCCTCTAAGTTTAGTATGTCACTGGATATCCTTGGTGTTAATTTTGTCTCAGTTAGGCATATTATTTGTGGTTCATTTTCTCTGACATATTCATTCATCTCTAGTAATTTAGATACCATTCCATCCACATTTGAGTACATCAATTTTATCATCTTGTTTATATACTTGTCATGACATGGTTCTACTAACTTCCTCCTTTTTCTTCCATCCTGTTTGTGTACGGTACCACTTTCGTACCTGCAACCCTATTACTTTGTAAAAAAATTTCTTCTTGTCCTCTTCTGATCTTCCCTCATTTTTTGTTTTTGCTTCCTCCCTTTTCTCTTTCAGTAATTCCAGTTCCTCTTGTGTTAGGCATCTTTTTATCCATACATTTTTGAACTCCTCTTTTTCCATAAGATTCTTTGCATTTTTTAGTATCTCTTCCACAGTGTTTACACTCTGGAAAGTCACCTTTAGAGGTCTTGTCTTGCTTTTCTCGTATTTCCCTAACCTTTTGTGTTCCTCTATGTCTTTACTACAGATTTCCTCTGATACTTCTTTCAGTAAGCTCATTACATTTGCCATCTCCTTTTTGTCTCTAGTGATTTTGTTTTTAATTTCTTCCTCTTCTATACCAGTGATTACTATTGATTTATTTATTTCTACTGAATCTCTGACTAACTTTGGATTGTTTTGGATTATTCTTTTCACTTCCTTTTTAATGTTTTTTTCCTCCACCCTTGTTTCTAAGTCTTTCTTTACTTTCACCATTTCAGCATACGTGGTTTCTACATCATTTTTGTAGCTTTGCACAGCTTCATTCACCTGTGTTATCTTCTCCTCAATATCACTGCTCTGGTCCATAAGACTGCTTGCTTGTCTAATTGTCTCTGTGTCATTTTTTAACTCTTCCATAACATTCTCGTGATTAACTACTGTACTTCCCATTTCACTCACTTTCTTCCTAAGGGTATTCAATTCCACTGTTAGTTCACTGATGGTTGTGTCTTTCTTATTGGCCTCCCTTCCCAGTTTTTCTATCTCTTCCTTTTGCAAGTGCATTTGCTTCTTTATTTCATCCATTTCATTTTTGAAAGCCATTTCTAGTTTGTGTACACGTTCAACCAGTCTATTGTGAGTCTCCACTTCAACCAGTTCTTGGTAGAAATCATCATTTTGCTTTTTACTTTTATCCCTTTTCTTTTCCAAATTTGTTTTACTGAAGTATGTATCCATTTTGTAATACTAAATGAGGAGTATGCACTTACACTTTCCGCGTGTTGCCGTAGTATAAACAAACCCAGCTGACTCAACGCATCGTGGTTCTTTGTTGTTTGATCAGTCTTATTTAAACTTACTATTTCTTTTCCTTCCAATAATGAAAAATCATTTAGTCTAACCTGGTACAGAGCTTGACTCATTCAAAGATACTTATTTAGGTAATGCCTCTGGCCGTGTGTGTGTGTGTGTGTTCTTACCTAATTGTATCTTTACAGGAATGAGTCAAGCTCGTACTGTCCCGTGTCTTAAACCATATTTATCGTACATATCCTTAAATTTGTGAATTGTTTTGGCACACACTATTTCATTCGGTAGTGCATTCCATTGATCAATTGCTCTGTTTGGGAAACTGAATTTCCTTACGTCTTTATCACCTCTCTTCTTATGCAGTTTTTTCAGTGTCCTCTTGCTGATGCTTTCCCATATGTTAAGTAATCATTTATGTCTATTTTCTCCTTCCCTGATATGCACTTATATAGCATTATCATGTCACCTCTTTTCCTTCTCTCCTGTAATGTTGGTAGATTCAGTTTATTTAGTCTTTCTTCGTAGCTTAGGTCCCTGAAGCTTGGTATCCATCTTGTAGCGGCCTTTGGAACTTTTTCAATCTTGTCTATGTGTTTTTTGAGATGAGGACTTCAGACTATTGATGCATATTCCAGGGTTGGTCTAATGAATGATGTTATTATCCTTCTTAGCATGTCTTCATTTATGTATGTGAATGCTATTCTCATATTTGCAAGCAGTGTATACATGTTCCGTACCTTCTCGCTGATGTGGTCAGCCGGAGATAGTCTGTTATTGATAATTACACCTAGGTCTTTCTCTCTTTCTGATGTGTATAGGGTTTTATTTCCTAACGTATAATCCCAATCAGGTCTTTTTCCACTTTTTCCAAACTTGATTACATGACACTTGTCCACATTGAATTCCATTTGCCATTTATTACTCCATTCATGAAGTTTATATAATTCTTTTTATAGCTCTTTACAAGAGTCTGTGTTAGTAATTCTCCTTTGTATTTTTGCATCATCTGCAAACATATTCAGATAGCTTTCATTTCCAGTGTTACTGTTTATATCATTTATATACACTAAACACATGATTGGTGCCAGCACTGAACCCTGTGGAACTCCACTAGTCACTTCTTTCCATGATGAGTAGTTTCCCCTTTGTACTGTTCTCATTTCTCTTTTTATGAGAAAATCTTGCATCTAACAAAACAGTTTGCCTCGAATTCCTCCTTGAGGGTACAGTTTCCATAAAAGTCTTTGGTGTGGTACTGTGTCAAATGCTTTCTTGAAATCTAAATAGATACTGTCCACCCATCCTTCTCTTTCCTGTATTGTGTTTGTTACTCTGTCATAGTAGCTCAACAGATTAGTAACTCATGATTTTCCTTTTCTGAAACCAAACTGTCTTTCTGTTATCATACTGTGTTCTTCTAGATGATTTACCCAAGCTTTTCTTATAAGCTTTTCTAATACCTTGCTTACAACACTGGTCAGTGATACTGGTCGGTAGTTGAGTGGATTTTGTCTATTTCCTTTCTTGAATAAGGGGACAATATTTCCTTTCCTCCAAATATCAGGTAGTTTACCTTGACTCAAGGATTTCTTGAAAATTAAATATAATGGTTTACTTAACTCCTTTGCACATTCTCGTAACACCCAACATGAAATTTCATTAGGACCACTTGCTTTTCCTCTGTCTAATTTACTTAACTTCTCCTGTATTACTTTTTCTGATATTTGTATATGTGGTAGTATGTGTGGACATGCATGTTCCACATAGTCCCTCTCAAATTTTTTTTCTTCTGTAAAAACTAATTGGAAATTCTTGTTTGGCGCTTCACAAATATCTTTCTCTTGTGTATAGGTGATTCCCTCGTCCGTAGTGGATTGTATTATATCTTTTACTTTGGTTTTGCTTCTGATGTAGCTGTAAAATAGCTTTGGTTGATCACTACTTTTATTTATTATATCCTCCTCAAACTGTTTTTGGGCTTCTCTCCTTATTCTTGTATAATCGTTTCTTGCCTGTTTGTAATTATTATACGCCCTTTCACTATTGTGTCTTCTGTATCTATTCCACAACAAATCCCTTCTTTTGATTATTTACATTCTGTATTGAACCATTTTTGTATTTTCTTATCTGCTTCTTTGTGCTGTGGGATGTACTTCTGGACTCCTATTTCATAAAATTCACAGATTTTTTTATATACAGCATTTAAATCTTGTCCTCTAATCTCATTTTCCCAATCAACTTCTAAGAAATACTTCTTTAGGTCTTGATAATTTCCCTTTTTATAGTTTAGGCTCTTTTTGTAACTGTCATTGCTGTTTACTATGTCATATGCTATCCTGAAGTTGTAATTTAGTACTGCATGATCGCTTTTGCCGAGTGGAGGGTGATATATTAAACTGTCAATTTCATTTTCTTGCCTAGTAAATATTAGATCTAGCACTGAAGGTACATCGAGTCCTCTTTTTCTGGTGGTTTCCCTCACATGTTGCGTTAGGAAAAACTCTTGCACGAGATCCAGGAGCTTTTGGTCCCAACAGCTTTCTTGGCTAATTATATCTAGAGTATTCCAATTTATATTTGTATTAAAATCTCCAGTTAGTATAATTCTTTCCGATTTCTCTTCCATTTTATGTAGTAATGAACTTAAAACTGTGAATTGTACTCTCTGCCAGGTCCCCATATTCGTCTCTTTCCCATGTGTTTGATCTGGGTGGCATGTACAAATTGGCTACAATTACTTTCCCTTCAGATGTGTTGATCTCTACTGCAATCAGTTCTACTTGTGATGGTATATCTAGTTTTATTTCATTGACTTTTAGATTTTTCTTAGTTAATATTATAATTCCTCCTCCTTTTTTTAAATTTCTGTCTCTTCTCCATATATTGTATTCCTCTAAGTTTAGTATGTCATTGGATATCCTTGGTGTTAATTTTGTTTCAGTTAGACATATTATTTGTGGTTCATTTTCTCTGACGTAATCATTCATCTCTAGTAATTTAGATACCATTCCTTCCACATTTGAGTACATCAACTTTATCATCTTGTTTATATGCTTGTCATGAAATGGTTCTACTACCTTCTTCCTTTTTATTCCCTCCTGTTTGTGTACCACTTTCGTACCTGCAATCCTATTACTTTGTAAAAAAAATTTCTTCTTCTCCTCTTCTGATCTTCCCTCATTTTATGTTTTTGCTTCCTCCCTCTCCTCTATCAGTAATTCCAGTTCCTCTTGTGTTAGACATTTTTATCCATACATTTTTGAACTCCTCTTTTTCCATAAGATTCTTTGCATTTTTTAGTATCTCCTCCACAGTGTTTACACTCTGGAAAGTCACCTTTAGAGGTCTTGTCTTGCTTTTCTCGTATTTCCCTAACCTTTTGTGTTCCTCTATGTCTTTACTACAGATTTCCTCTGATACTTCTTTCAGTAAGCTCATTACATTTGCCATCTCCTTTTTGTCTCTTGTGAGCTTGTTTTTTACTTCTTCCTCTTCTATACCAGTGATTACTATAGATTTGTTGATATCTACTAAATCTCTGACTAACTTTGGGTTGTTTTGGATTATTCTTTTCACTTCCTTTTTAATGCTTTTTTCCTCCACCCTTGTGTGTGTGTGTGTGTGTGTGTGTGTGTTTACCTATTTGTAGTATACAGGAATCGAGCGATGCTCGTGTTTTCCTGTCTCCATATCCACATTTGTCTAGTCTACCTTTACACAAATGAATGTTTTTCTCCTGCACCACCTTTTCGTCTAAGTCGTTCCAAATACTTATGTATTTACCCAGTATACCTAATTGTGATACACACAAAATATGCTATGCTCGTGGGTTCCCATCGCTGTATCTCAGTAAGTCAAATTTAACTTTAAACTCGTTTAAGTTTTTAGACTGGACGATCTCTTTGTCCAGGCTATTCCATAAGTCTATATGTCTGTAAGGAAAGCTATATTTCTTGATATCCTTCAAGCAGCTTGACTTTTTCAATTTCATTCCGTGTCCTCTTGTTGCTCTCTTATCACAGAAAAATAGATTTCTCGGTCAATTTTATCTACTCCCACCATGGTCCTGAACACTGCAATCATGTCTTCCCTCTTTCTCCTTTCCTCTAAGGAAGGCAAATCCAGCTTTTCCAGCCTCTCTCTGTATGACAGATCTGCCAGACTGGGGACCATCTTGGTTGCTCTTCTTTATATTCTTTCAATCTTGTTTATATCTTTCTTTTTGTGTGGGGACCACACTATTGCTGCATATTCTAACCTGGGGCGGATCATGGCCACTATCAATTTTTTCATCATCTCCTCATCCATATAATGAAATGCTACTCTTATGTTAGTCAAGAGTTTATAAGTCTCTCTAACTATCTTGTTAATGTGCTTTTCAGGTGACAAACTATCTTGGACCAGCACTCCCAAATCTTTCTCTTCTCTCATTTTTGTGAGTAATTCATTACCCAACAAATAGTTCAGTGATGGCCTCCTGGTACTTTTACCCATTTCCAATATTTTACATTTCTTTACACTAAATTTCATTTCCCACGTCCGGCTCCAATCATGTATCCTATCCAGATCCTCCTGCAGCATTTTACAATCCTCCTCAACCTCTACCTTCCTCAAGATCTTTACATCATCAGCAAACAGACTTGCATAGGTGTTCACTCCATCTACCATTTCATTTACGTAAATCAGGAACATTACTGGCGCCAACACCGAGCCTTGAGGGACTCCACTTGTTACTTCCCTCCATCCAGACATCCTATCCTTTATTACTGTCCTCATTTGTCTGTCTCTCAAAAAGTCTCTCATCCATTCCAGGAGTTTCCTCTTCAGTCCTCCTATGTATTCTAGAGTTTACATTAGTCTCTTATGAGGTACCTTGTCAAAGGCCTTCTCTAAGTCTAAGTACACACAATCCACCCAACCATCTCTCTCCTGTACCACGTCAATCGCTCTTGAGTAAAAGCTCAACAAGTTAGAAACACATGACCTTCCACTTCTGAATCCAAACTGACATTCAGCCAAAATATTCCTCTCTTCTGGATATTTTATCCATCTGTCTTTCAGGATTCTCTCGCACACTTTTGCGACCATGCTGGTTAGAGACACTGGTCTATAATTCAGGGGTTCTTCCCTGTTTTCTCCCTTATAAATTGGTACCACATTTGCCCTTTTCCATTGTGTGTGTGTGTGTGTGTGTGTGTGTGTGTGTGTGTGTGTGTGTGTGTGTGTGTGTGCGCGCGCGTGCGTGGTAGTGGCTCTGTAAGAGAGAGAGAGGGAGAGTGGAATTGGCTGTGTGTGTGTGTGTGTGTGTGTGTGTGGTTGTAGCTGTGTGTGTGGTTGTAGCTGTGTGTGTGGTTGTGGCTGTGTGTGATTGTGGCTGTGTGTGTGTAGTTGTGGCTGTGTGTGTGTGTAGTTGTGGCTGTGTGTGTGTGTGGTTGTGGCTGTGTTTGTGTATGTGGTTGTAGCTGTGTGAGTGTGTGTGTTGTTGTGGCCGTGTGTGGTTGTGGCCGTGTGTGGTTGTGGCTGTGTGTGTGTGTGTGTGGTTGTGGCTGTGTGTGTGTGTGTGTGTGTGTGTGTGTGTGTGTGTGTGGTTGTGGCTGTGTGTGTGTGTGTGTGTGTGTGTGTGTGTGTGTGTGTGTGTGTGTGTGTGTGTGTGTGTGTGTGTGTGTGTGTGTGTGTGTGTGTGTGTGTGTGTGTGTGTGTGTGTGTGTGTGTGTGTGTGTGTGTGTGTGTGTGTGTGTGTGTGTGTGTTCTTACCTAATTGTTTTTACCTAATTGTATCTTTACAAGAATGAGTCAAGTTCGTACTGTCCCGTGTCTTAAACCATATTTATCGTACATATCCTTAAATTTGTGAAATGTTTTGGCACACACTATTTCATTCGGTAGTGCATTCCATTGATCAATTGCTCTGTTTGGGAAACTGAATTTCCTTACGTCTTTATCACCTCTCTTCTTATGCAGTTTTTTGCAGTGTCCTCTTGCTGATGCTTCTCCATATGTTAAGTAATCATTTATGTCTATTTTCTCCTTCCCTGATATGCACTTATATAGCATTATCATGTCACCTCTTTTCCTTCTATCCTGTAGTGTTGGTAGATTCAGTTTATTTAGTCTTTCTTCGTAGATTAGGTCCCTTAAGCTTGGTATCCATCTTGTAGCGGCCCTTTGAACTTTTTCAATCTTGTCTATGTGCTTTTTGAGATGAGGACTCCAGACTACTGATGCATATTCCAAGGTTGGTCTAATGAATGATGTTATTATCCTTCTTAGCATGTCTTCATTTATGTATGTGAATGCTATTCTCATTTGCAAGCAGTTCCGTACCTTCTCGCTGATGTGGTCAGCCGGAGATAGTCTGTTATTGATAATCACACCTACTGTAGGTCTTTCTCTCTTTCTGATGTGTATAGGGTTTTATTTCCTAACTTATAATCCCAATCAGGTCTTTTTCCACTTTTACCAAACTTGATTACATGACACTTGTCCATATTGAATTCCATTTGCCATGTACTACTCCATTCATGAAGTTTATTTAATTCTTCTTGTAGCTCTTTACAAGAGTCTGTGTTAGTAATTCTCCTTTGTATTTTTGCATCATCTGCAAACATATTCAGATAGCTCTCATTTCCAGTGTTATTGTTTATATCATTTATATACACTAAAAACATGATTGGTGCCAGCACTGAACCCTGTGGTACTCCGCTAGTCACTTCTTTCCATGATGAGTAGTTTCCTCTTAGTACTGTTCTCATTTCTATTTTTATGAGAAAGTCTTGCATCCAACAAAACAGTTTGCCTCGAATTCCTCCTTGATGGTACAGTTTCCATAAAAGTCTTTGGTGTGTGTGTGTGTGTGTGTGTGTGTGGTTGTGGCTGTGTGTGTGGTTGTGGTTGTGTGAGTGGTTGTGGCTGTGTATGTGGTTGTGGCTTTGTGTGTGTGGTTGTGGCTGTGTGTGTGTGTGATTGTGGCTGTGTGTGTAGTTGTGGGTTGTGTGTGTGGCTGTGGTTGTGTGTGTGGTTGTGGTTGTGTGTGTGCTTTGGCTGTGTATTGGGTATCTAACTCCCATTTCAGAAAGTCTCTTCAAGCTGTATGAAATCGTCTAGGGATGGGAATAATTAAATCTGAGACATTGGTAGGGGCGTAACTAATAAGAAGAGCCAAATGGGCATCCCCCACCCACCTCTCCAATATTTGTATTGGTGGGATATCGTAGGTTTTGTTGCCTCATTATTTTTTTTCAACTTGGGATATGTTGATTTCAAATGAAGAAATTGTAAAAAGACTGTTCATCTCATTAACTTCCCTTCCATAATGACTCCTGGATTCAGGAGACCATTTGGATTTCACTCAATGCACAGTCACCTGAAAATAGCACTATATCAAATGAAAGGATGGTGGACGTCTCATCCTAGAGCAAGGGTCAGAGAGAGAGAGAGAGAGAGAGAGAGATGGATGTCTAGTGAATGTAGGATAGTTAGTGTTATTGCAGTCGAATCACCTTGTGTCTAGAAATCAAATCAACGTCTTCACTCCTAGGACGCATTTTTATTTATTGTTGCCTCCAGACGAATTGAAATATGGAAAAAAAAAAAAAAACTTCCGAAGTAAACAGAGTTTTCATCGACCTATTCACTACAAGACGTGTCCTTAAATTGAATATAATCGTCTGGAGGCAGCAACAACAAACATACTATACCACCTACTTTTGTCAAAATCCCAGCATCTCCTCCTTGGCTGGTGATGGGGAAGGCTTGTCAGTAATGGAAATACTTGGAGCTCCTATCCCGCCATTCATCCGTTCATTCATCCCCGCTCCCTCCTCACCCATGCAATTCAAAACCTGTGAAAAAGAGTCATATTAATGTATGTGATGCCAATTATAAAACAGACATGTATAAAAAAAACTGTGTAGTCCGACTCCACAGCAGGAGATGCCCGGGGACCACATCCCTTCAACCCCCCTGGTGGGAGCATCCTTCGCGGGCCCCACCCTGCTAAAAACCTGATATGGGTTGAGGGATACCACTTACGACAGCGTTGCCTGGAACCCGTATGGGCCGCTGCACCCCCCCCCCTTCCCCGTGGTGGGTGGACAGACGTATGTAAACACACCTTTCCCATGACTTGGCCCGGGTAGAGGTCTACCGCTGTAAAAAAAAATTTGTGTTTGCAGGAAAAAACTGGCTTTGCTCCCCGGGGGGTTGTCATCCCGGTGGAGGGGGACGGGGGAGTTCTACTCTTCCTTTAAGCTGCTCCTGATCTTTCACTATGCAGAATTTAGTTTCCCTAAGTAATTATTTTACATATACGAGTAGCCTACATAGTAATTATTTTACACATATACACATAAATTGTCTTAACATGAGGTAATTGAACACACACACACACACACACACACACACACACACACACACACACACACACACACACACACACACACACACACAC